>NC_057943.1:958969-1256469 GCF_018555375.3 Anguilla rostrata | reverse complement strand
TGTTATAGGGGCTCATAGTGAGATCCTCCTGTTATAGGAGCTCATAGTGAGATCCTCCTGTTATAGGGGCTCATAGTGAGATCCTCCTGTTATAGGGGCTCATAGTGAGATCCTCCTGTTATAGGAGCTCATAGTGAGATCCTGTTATAGGGGCTCATAGTGAGATCCTCCTGTTATAGGGGCTCATAGTGAGATCCTGTTATAGGAGCTCATAGTGAGATCCTCCTGTTATAGGGGCTCATAGTGAGATCCTGTTATAGGGGCTCATAGTGAGATCCTCCTGTTATAGGAGCTCATAGTGAGATCCTCCTGTTATAGGGGTCATAGTGAGATCCTCCTGTTATAGGAGCTCATAGTGAGATCCTCCTGTTATAGGGGCTCATAGTGAGATCCTGTTATAGGGGCTCATAGTGAGATCCTCCTGTTATAGGGGCTCATAGTGAGATCCTCCTGTTATAGGAGCTCATAGTGAGATCCTCCTGTTATAGGGGCTCATAGTGAGATCCTGTTATAGGGGCTCATAGTGAGATCCTCCTGTTATAGGGGCTCATAGTGAGATCCTCCTGTTATAGGGGCTCATAGTGAGATCCTCCTGTTATAGGAGCTCATAGTGAGATCCTGTTATAGGGGCTCATAGTGAGATCCTCCTGTTATAGGAGCTCATAGTGAGATCCTCCTGTTATAGGGGCTCATAGTGAGATCCTCCTGTTATAGGAGCTCATAGTGAGATCCTGTTATAGGGCTCATAGTGAGATCCTCCTGTTATAGGGCTCATAGTGAGATCCTGTTATAGGGGCTCATAGTGAGATCCTGTTATAGGGGCTCATAGTGAGATCCTCCTGTTATAGGGGCTCATAGTGAGATCCTCCTGTTATAGGGGCTCATAGTGAGATCCTGTTATAGGAGCTCATAGTGAGATCCTCCTGTTATAGAACGGACTGCATTTATATAGCGCTTTTATCCAAAGCGCTTTACAATTGATGCCTCTCATTCGCCAGAGCAGTTAGGGGTTAGGGGTTAGGTGTCTTGCTCAAGGACACTTCGACATGCCCAGGGCGGGGTTTGAACCGGCAACCCTCCGACTGCCAGACAATCGGTCTTACCTCCTGAGCTATGTCACCCCTCATAGTGGAGCTCATAGTGAGATCCTGTTATAGGGGCTCATAGTGAGATCCTCCTGTTATAGGAGCTCATAGTGAGATCCTTCTGTTATAGGGCTCATAGTGAGATCCTGTTATAGGAGCTCATAGTGAGATCCTCCTGTTATAGGGGCTCATAGTGAGGTCCTGTTATAGGAGCTCATAGTGAGATCCTGTTATAGGGGCTCATAGTGAGATCCTCCTGTTATAGGAGCTCATAGTGAGATCCTGTTATAGGGGCTCATAGTGAGATCCTCCTGTTATAGGAGCTCATAGTGAGATCCTCCTGTTATAGGGGCTCATAGTGAGATCCTCCTGTTATAGGAGCTCATAGTGAGATCCTGTTATAGGGCCTCATAGTGAGATCCTGTTATAGGGGCTCATAGTGAGATCCTCCTGTTATAGGGGCTCATAGTGAGATCCTGTTATAGGAGCTCATAGTGAGATCCTCCTGTTATAGGGGCTCATAGTGAGATCCTGTTATAGGGGCTCATAGTGAGATCCTCCTGTTATAGGGGCTCATAGTGAGATCCTGTTATAGGGGCTCATAGTGAGATCCTCCTGTTATAGGGGTCATAGTGAGATCCTCCTGTTATAGGGGCTCATAGTGAGATCCTCCTGTTATAGGAGCTCATAGTGAGATCCTGTTATAGGAGCTCATAGTGAGATCCTCCTGTTATAGGAGCTCATAGTGAGATCCTCCTGTTATAGGAGCTCATAATGAGATCCTGTTATAGGAGCTCATAGTGAGATCCTCCTGTTATAGGAGCTCATAGTGAGATCCTGTTATAGGGGCTCATAGTGAGATCCTCCTGTTATAGGGGCTCATAGTGAGATCCTGTTATAGGGGCTCATAGTGAGATCCTCCTGTTATAGGGGCTCATAGTGAGATCCTCCTGTTATAGGGGCTCATAGTGAGATCCTCCTGTTATAGGAGCTCATAGTGAGATCCTCCTGTTATAGGGGTCATAGTGAGATCCTCCTGTTATAGGGGCTCTTAGTGAGATCCTGTTATAGGGGCTCATAGTGAGATCCTGTTATAGGGGCTCGTAGTGAGATCCTCCTGTTATAGGAGCTCGTAGTGAGATCCTGTTATAGGGGCTCATAGTGAGATCCTCCTGTTATAGGAGCTCATAGTGAGTTCCTGTTATAGGGGTCATAGTGAGAATATTTTTCTGTGTAAATAGACACTCCAGTAACGCTCCCATTCACTGTAATGTTGTTTTATTGAATATGCAGTTTAAGAATCTGGCATCAGTACCTTTGGATATTACTGATTAAGTACATCAATGATCCTCATTTCCATGGCTGTTTCAGCTTTGCAGCCACGGTTAGAGAATGTACCTAAAAATATTTTTTGTGTTTGCATTTGTGCTTGTGTGTGTATATGCGCGTGTGTGTGCGCATGCGTGTGTGTGTGTGTCTCAGTGGTTTTGTTCAAGGTGAGGCGGGGGCGGAGCCCAGACTGATTCAGTTCCACCCCAGCTTCTCGAATGGAGCCCTGCTCACAGTGGTACGTCTGTCACTCACCCACTCAACCAATCAGATCTCACTTAGCATGGGTCCCAATGGGGTCTTGCTATGCAGCTACCTTCAGGGCTCTTTGGTCTGTGGCCATATTATGCTGTTGCATGTATATTTTAAATCTGTACATTTTAATCACATGATCTCTTATTACAGTGTCATTACAGTGTTCTTAAATGTTTGCACATGCTTGATTTTTAAAAATCTTGATATAAAATTAGATATGGCAGTGTTTTTTTGCGGTGAGGGCTGGGTTTTGTTGCGTGGTGCGTGAGCACCCCCTTGTGGTCCTTAGGGGCACTGCGGTTAAACCCCTGTGTGCTGGACAGCAGCTCAGCACTGCTCAGGGGCGTCTCTGATGTGTCTGCCTGCTGTTTCTCCCCAGTGCTGGTCGAACGGCCGCATCACCCACACGCCCTTCTACTTTGTGAGTGCGGGGGGGCCTCGCATTGGGGTGGGGGGCAGCCCCCCCCTCCCTGTCCCTCTGTGCAGGACCATGGAGAATGGGGACAGGCCACTCTTCTCTGACCTCTGCTCCTGACCACTGGGGACTCACTGAGCGCTCTGACAGACTGACAGACAGACTGACAGACAGACCAGACTGACGGACTGCAGTGAAAGACTGACGGACAGACTGGACTTATGGACAGACTGACAGACAGACCGCACTGACGGACAGGCTGATTCACAGACCAGCCGAGCTGCAGACTCTTCTTTGAAATAAAGTCTCCTTTTGTGTAAAATTCTGTAATGAAGTGGCTCTCTTCATTCTGCTGCTGCGTTTGGGTTTTGTTCCGGCCTGGTTCTGTACTGAACCGAGGTGTTGGGCCTGACACATCCATCCAGTGCAGGGATGTGGAGTAGGAATATGGAATAGGGATAATGGAGTAGGAATGTGAAATAGAGGTAATGGATTGGGGATAATGGAGTAGGAATATGGAATAGGGATAATGGAGTAGGAATGTAAAATAGAGGTAATGGATTGGGGATAATGGAGTAGGAATATGGAATAGGGATGTGGAATAGGAATAATGGTGTAAGGATGTGGAATAGGGATAATGGGGTAGGGATGTGGAATAGTGATAATGGAGTAGGGAATAGGGATAATGGAGTAGGAATGTAAAATAGAGGTAATCGATTGGGGATAATGGAGTAGGAATATGGAATAGGGATGTGGAATAGGAATAATGGAATAGGGATGTGGAATAGGAATAATGATGTAGGGATGTGGAATAGGGATAATTGAGTAGGAATGTAAAATAGAGGTAATGGATTGGGGATAATGGGGTAGGAATGTGGAATAGGAATAATGATGTAGGGATGTGGATAGGATAATGAATAGAATGTAAATAGAGGTAATGATTGGGGAAGGGGTAGGATGTGGAATAGGATACGGTAGGATGTGAATAGCGATAATGGAGTAGGGAATAGGGATAATGGAGTAGGAATGTAAAATAGAAGTAATGGATTGGGGATAATGGAGTAGGAATGTAAAATAGAGGTAATGGATTGGGGATAATGGGGTAGGGATGTGGAATAGGGAAAATGGAGTCGGGATATGGATTAGGGATAGAGGAGTTAGGGATAGAGGAGTTCCACTCGTATAGGCTTGGAGGGTGGCCCTTCTGACTCTGAGATATGTTCTGTAACGTGGCCGTGTTGGGTATCCTATAAATGAGTTGTTGAGAGCGCTGCTTTAGGGGCTGTTCTCAAAGCCTGCGGTCATTGTGACCGTGTCTAATTTTCGGCGGTAACTTCGGCGAGCCAGAATTTTGGAACAAACCGCGTTCTCTCTCGGTCGCGCTGCCAGCTGTTTGGGCTTTTGGGTTTTTACATCTTTCGCTGCTTGTTAAGTTCGCGTAACAGTACTCAACCACACAGGCTTTAGCCCTCTGCATCACGTGTGTCTGCTCTCACGATCAACTGCTGGTGACGTCTTGCTGGTAATGTCGCCATGGAAACGATGGGACACACCCCCTGAATAACGATCTCTGACCAATTGCTAACTGCTTTCTCAAGCAGGAGCCCACAGCCAGTGTGATAGGCCCTTTACACAGGTCCAATCACGGGAGGTGTTTCCAGCGTCAGGTCAGGTCAGTGCTGCTGCTGCTCTACCGGGAGAAGCTTTGGGGGATTTCACTCCTCTGGTTGGTAATGATAGAATTAATGATTCTATGAGAGTCTGCACTCCAAATTCACACCTACCTGTGTGAGGTGTGCTGTGAAATGTGCAGCCCCATGTGCTGTGAGGTGACCTTCCGAAGGCCACCTTCTCAAGCCCTCAGATGGGCTGCTCTGTAGATCTCTGCTGTGTGGCCAAAACGGACTGAGAAGCAGATATGTGTGGAGTGGCTGATGTGTTTACTGATTCAGACCATGGGTGGGATGATCGCTTCCATATCATCCTGTCACCATTAAATAATTAACCCCCCCCTTTACTGAATGTGCCATATTCTCCTATTTATTAATACTGTACCCCTGACTCCACCCCTCAGCCCTGATTCAACCCCTGAGACCTGACTCCACCCCTCACCCCTGGCTCCACCCCTCACTCCTGACTCCACCCCTCAGCCCTGACTCCACCCCTCACCCCTAGCTCCACCCCTCACCCCTGGCTCCACCCCTCACTCCTGACTCCACCCCTCACCCCTAGCTCCACCCCTCAGCCCTGACTCCACCCCTCACTCCTAAAGGAGCCATTAGTTTGAAAACCGGTAGAGAAGTAAGAACATAAGAGGGGATGGGAAATCAAACAACGTGGTCCTGTGGCATTTATGGAAAAGTTTCTCAATTTTATTGCTGAGGAGAAGGTGTTTGGGAAGAAACGCAAAAAAAGGAAAGTACAGGGTGGCAAAGTAAAGTGACAGGATTCCGGTGGGTGTCCCATAGCCATGCCTGCTTCTGCTCCTAACCCTAACCCCGCCCCACGCTCACAGAAAATAACCTATAGCCATGCCCATCCTGCTCCATGCTCACAGAAAATAACCTTCTATTTACAAAATAACGCAGGGCTGCCTCCTCCAAGTTCAGCTCCTAACTTCTTACTTTGTCTGTTATTTCTGAAAAACTAAACAAAATTAAAGCAGAAATCACCCCACCTGTAGGTGGAGCCTGTGTGCTGAACTCTGCACCTTTCCCCAGAGATGCACAACCACACATACACACACACACGCACACTCTCTCTCACACACACACACACTGTCTCTCTCTCTCTCGCACACACACACACTCTCTCACACACACACACACACACACTGTCTCTCTCTCTCTCACACACACACACACACACACACAGATGTGATCACATTAAGCCATTTTCTTTTCAGGGAATTGCACCAAACAGAAGAACAGACACAAGGGAAATGAGCATCAGGGTTCTGGGAGTGAAAGCTGAGAAATCTCAACCAATCAGGTCTCCCTGAAAGCCCCGCTCTCGCATTCCGTCTCCTGGGACCCAATCAAAAAGCCGTTTCCTTCTTACGTTTTCTTTTATTTCCAACTTACAATCAATTAAAACCATAACAAAACAAAAAAAAAAATGAAAAAAGGAAACAAAATGATCATGATCATAATAATATTATTATTAATAATAATAAGAAATATACACACGCTCACACAGACAGACCCCCTGCTGCGGGACCCGGAAGGTTCTGAACAGTCAGGTGACTGGTCGTTCTGCGGCAGAACCAGGGCAGCCGGTGAAGCCCCCTGTCCTCCCCGGTCTGCCTGACCCTGTCCTGCCGGAACAGGGGGGGTGCTCTGTGTGAGGTCAGCAGGGTGGGTGTGTCGGGCAATTTTGGACGAGACTTCACTCTGGAACTTGTCGAACCATAGGAAGACACGCCCACCCAACGCAGTCAACCAATCAGGCACCATGTTCACCCAGAGTTGGTTTTTTTCTTTTTTTTTTTTTTACTTAGAATTTTTAATTTTTTTATACAAGGTTCAGGTTCAACTTTCAGATTTCTGTATGTCTGTTTTTACCAGCACGAGGTAGCTTTAAAAAACAACAACAGTCTTATAATTACAAAGCAAAATGAATTCATCAGATTTAATGAAAAATTTAGGAAGTCTCTTTACACGGTTAACACAAATAACCAGTTAAGGGCATTGAAGGGAAAAAATAAAATGACAAAAAAAACTTTTTTTGGAACACTGAAAAAATCCCAGATTGAAACAGCCCTTCCAAAAGTACAAATTTTCAATATCTGGTTAAAAAAAAAACCTGTTTTACAAAAGTAGCACCATGGACATCACTATAATACACAGTAATTATCTGAATAGACACTATGGTGGTAGAAGTGGGAATACCTGCACTTAATAAATCTAATTTTGGTCTCACACTGTACTTTGGGAGGGGAGAGGGGGGAGGGGGGAGAGAAAGAGGGGAAGGGGGCGGAGCCTCTTGTTCTTACACACCCAGGCACTTAATCACACTTTCAACCCTAATTGTTTGACAATAAATAAGAGACACTAAGTCATGTTTTTCCTGTCTGAATTGTTTCAAACTGGCCTGTTCCTTTACGATCCTGGACATCGTTCCTCTCCATTCACAGCTGGGCCTACACGGTGTGTGTGGGTGGAGGAGGGGGAGGAGCTTCAGGTGGTGGGTGTGGCTAAGTGGGCTGGGAAATGAAGGGGTGGGCGTGGTTTGTATGGAGAATCGCACACGGTCACAGCTGATGCCATCCTGAGGAAGGATATCTCTGGAGTGTAAAAATTACTTCTCTTGTTTCTTCATTTTTTTTTCTTACTTACAAGAACTTTGATTTTCTTTTTCTCTTTTATCTTCCTTTTTTCTGGTGTGTGAGATTCGTTTGTTTTCAGAACTGAGTTGTTTTTCCTTCACTTCTTCGTTCTTCTGTCACATTGTTCCTCTTTACAAGAAGCAGACGGGGCCGATGTCCACGCCGAACTCCTGGTCCGCCCCTCCGATGTCCAGGGGTGCGATGTCCACGATGGGGAGGCGGGACGTCTTCTGCGTTTTGTACTCGATCACCGTCTTGCCCCACTGGCCCGTGTGCTTCTGTGAGGGGACAGGCCAGCACACGTTAAAGTACGTCCTCTACGCGAGGGCTACTCAACATGATGATTGTGCGTGTTTTATATTTGTGTGTGTGTGTGCGTGTGTGTGTGTGTGCGCGTGTGTGTGTGTGTGTGTGCGCGTGTGCGTGTGAGCGTGTGTGCGTGTGTGTGTGCGTGCGTGTGTGTGTGTGTGTGTGCGTGTGTGTGTGTGTGTGTGTGTGTGCGCGCATGCGTGTGCGTGTGTGAGTTTGTTTGTGTGTGTGTGTGTGTGTGTGAGCGTGCATGCGTGTGTGTGTGTGTGTGGCGCGCGCATGCGTGTGCGTGTGTGTGTGTATGTGTGTGTGTGTGTGTGTGTGTGTGTGGTGTGTGCGGCATGCGGTGCGTGCGTGCGTGTGTGCGTGCGTGTGTGTGTGTGTGAGCATCGTGCGTGCGTGCGTGTCGTGTGTGGTGTGTGTGTGCGCGCATGCGTGCGTGCGTGCGTGTGCGCGCATGCGTGTGCGTGTGTGTGTGTGTGCGCTCTCTGTGTACGCGGCTCCCTCACCGTGCAGCCGTCCTCCAGCACGCTGTAGGTGAAGCGGCTGCTGCCCTCGGCGCGCAGCTCCACGTCGTTGGAGCCCTGCAGCAGCAGGGCCTTCTTCAGGTTGCCGCTGGCCTGGTCCATGTAGGCCACGCTGTTGCGGCAGTGGTAGGTGAGGCTCTGGGAGCCCTCTGTGGACAGCAGGCGGAGGAAGGTCATCTGAATACTGGCCGTGTTGGGAGCCATGCTGTCATCGCCGTAGCTGAACTGCAGGGGGAGCCAGAGAGGACAGGTATGACACATAAGCGATCACCACCACCTTGTGATTGGAGAGTGTGGCTTCATTACCTGCTAAATGGGTGGGGCTATGATGTGGTACATATCGTAGATATGAATGAATCGCATTGTGTTACTATGGGGAGCAAAAGACTATGAGCATGTGAGCGTGATTGACAGTACATTGCCAGAACTGCCCACTACGAGGGTCATGAAGCCTCACTCTGTGAAGAATCATTGAAGAGTCAGAATGACTCTAGAAACCGAGGTTTTTTTGTTTCAAAAGTTGTGATTTTGAAATTTGAAAAGCGTAACTCACGCTGTAGCCTCCGTTCATAGTCTCTCCGAAATAGATGTGCTTGCGCTCCTTGCCCTTGCTGGACCACCAGTTCTTGCGCGGGATGCTAGCGGGCCTGGGCTGGACGCAGGTCTCTCCAGTCTCCATGTTGCAGAAGACCTTGATGGCATCAACTGTGCAGCCCTGGTTAGGATCGATCCAGTATTCACCTGTGAGACGAGGGAGAGAACCGAGTCATTTCAGCTACAGCAAGGTGTTTTTTTTTTGTAGTATTATATCATATGATATATTTATGTAACATGTAAAAGCATTTAATAACTATTCTGTGAGTAGCATTAATGAGCAGCAAGGTGAGGGCCTCGCTCAAGTGGAAGTGAAAGTGTGGAACACGGATACTGAATCAAAGCTACAGCCTCTGGGTTCCAAACTGAGCTCCACAGCCCTGCACCCTGAGGCCACACTGGAGCCCATGGGCAGGTCCCCTCTGTGGTGCAGTTTAACCCCCCCACTGACCCCCCCCGCACTGACCCCCCCCCCCCCCCCACACACACACTCACCGCTCTTCCACTCGGGATGGCAGAGTTTGAGGTCCCTGCAGGTGCGGGCGGGGTTCTTCTTGGAGCCCTCGGGGCTGCGGATGTTCTCGATCTGGCTGTTGAGGGACTTGAGGGTGGCGTCCACCTCGGCGTCGTGCTGGCGGAGGTTTCCGGAAGCCTGGTCGGCCCTCATGTAGCGCAGGGGGTCCGGGGACTTCTCCGGCTGGGACAGGCCAGCGAAGGCCGACATGTCGATCCCGGGGCCTGGGGGGCCAGGCGGTCCAGGGGGGCCGGGGTTACCAGGAGGACCCTGGGGTGGAGAAAGAGAGAGAGAGAGAAAAGGGCATGAAGACAGGTGTGCATCGACCTCAGGTGGAGAGAACAGGGATGAGGGAGATGTGTCGGAACATTACTGGGTAACTTAGATTAGGACTTGCTCTCAGGTATACTTAAGAGTTAAACGAGACTTTACAAAATATATACAAAGTTTTTGCTGAGATGTTACTGGGCGTTTTTTAAAGCATTGCACTGAGTCTTACCTGAGGCCTTATGTCTTAAGCATCCCTATTGAGCCTATAGCATTTTTTACTGAAACTTTCCTGAGACTTTACAGCATGTTTACTGGGTCTTGAGTGAGTCGTGTGGTGAGTGAGAGTACTACGGAAGTCTGAATCATGGATGTGTAGGACAGTGAGGAAGGACAGTGAGGCAGGACAGTGAGGAAGGACAGTGAGGAAGGACAGTGAGGAAGGACAGTGAGGCGGGACAGTGAGGAAGGACAGTGAGGCGGGACAGTGAGGAAGGACAGTGAGGCAGGGCTGGAGATCAGGACAGTGAGGCAGCACGGTGAGGAAGGACAGTGAGGCAGGACAGTGAGGAAGGACAGTGAGGCAGCACAGTGAGGAAGGACAGTGAGGCAGGACAATAAGGAAGGACAGTGAGGTAGGACAGTGAGGAAGGACAGTGAGGCAGGGCTGGAGATCAGGACAGTGAGGCAGCACGGTGAGGAAGGACAGTGAGGCAGGACAGTGAGGAAGGACAGTGAGGTCAGGACAGTGAGGAAGGACAGTGAGGCAGGACAGTGAGGAAGGACAGTGAGGTCAGGACAGTGAGGCAGGACAGTGAGGAAGGACAGTGAGGCAGGACAATAAGGAAGGACAGTGAGGTAGGACAGTGAGGAAGGACAGTGAGCAGGACAGTGAGGAAGGACAGTGAGGAGGACAGTGAGGAAGGACAGTGAGGCGGGACAGTGAGGAAGGACAGTGAGGCGGGACAGTGAGGAAGGACAGTGAGGCAGGGCTGAGATCAGGACAGTGAGGCAGCACGGTGAGGAAGGACAGTGAGGCAGGACAGTGAGGAAGGACAGTGAGGCAGCACAGTGAGGAAGGACAGTGAGGCAGGACAATAAGGAAGGACAGTGAGGTAGGACAGTGAGGAAGGACAGTGAGGCAGGGCTGGAGATCAGGACAGTGAGGCAGCACGGTGAGGAAGGACAGTGAGGCAGGACAGTGAGGAAGGACAGTGAGGTCAGGACAGTGAGGAAGGACAGTGAGGCAGGACAGTGAGGAAGGACAGTGAGGTCAGGACAGTGAGGCAGGACAGTGAGGAAGGACAGTGAGGCAGGACAATAAGGAAGGACAGTGAGGTAGGACAGTGAGGAAGGACAGTGAGGCAGGGCTGGAGATCAGGACAGTGAGGCAGCACGGTGAGGAAGGACAGTGAGGCAGGACAGTGAGGAAGGACAGTGAGGTCAGGACAGTGAGGAAGGACAGTGAGGCAGGACAATAAGGAAGGACAGTGAGGTAGGACAGTGAGGTAGGACAGTGAGGTAGGACAGTGAGGCAGCACAGTGAGGTAGGGCTGGAGGTCAGGACGCAGGGTCCGATGTGCTACTCACAGAAGGTCCAGTTTCTCCAGAGCGACCGCGAGGCCCGGGGGGTCCAAGGGGTCCAGGAATGCCGTTCGCACCATCCTTCCCACCGGGGCCCACTGGCCCAGGGGGCCCCTAGAGACACAGAAAGGGTTAAACACAACGCCTGGCCTGTCCAATCACCATTGGGCATGCTCGTCTTCACTACTGATATATTATTCATTTAGCATCACACATTCTCACCTTCACTACTGATATATTATTCATTTAGCATCACACATTCTCGTCTTCACTACTGATATATTATTCATTTAGCATCACACATTCTCGTCTTCACTACTGATATATTATTCATTTAGCATCACACATTCTCGTCTTCACTACTGATATATTATTCATTTAGCATCACACATTCTCGTCTTCACTACTGATATATTATTCATTTAGCATCACACATGCTCGTCTTCACTACTGATATATTATTCATTTAGCATCACACATGCTCGTCTTCACTACTGATATATTATTCATTTAGCATCACACATTCTCGTCTTCACTACTGATATATTATTCATTTTCATCAGTAAAAAAGTATGAGAGGGCAAGGTGGTGTCATTTTCTGTCCCATAACCTTGAACTGACCTTAGCTCCACTTGGGCCGGCAGGTCCAGCAGCACCCTGGTCACCAGGGGAACCCTATAGGAGGGGGAGGGGCAGACAAAAACTTCAGGTAACAATTGAGAGTCTTCTTCTGTGCACTACTCAGATTTAACTTGGCTTTGTGGTATAATGCTGAAATACTACTCAGAGTTAGCAGATGACACAGTAACATCATGTGAACAGATCCTTCTGTCATAATATTGTGAGCGATTGACAGAGCTTGTGCCAGGGATATGGTGGAAAGCCATTTCCTGTTACAGGAGGAAGTGGTCATCGAGCGGTCACTTACGGGAGGTCCTGGCAGACCCTGCAGGCCAGTGAAACCCCGATGACCCTTCTGCCCTCGCTCGCCTGTCTCGCCCGCCTCACCCTTGTCTCCACGTGGCCCTTGAGGTCCCTGGAGGAAGAGAAGGAGGAAGCAATTGGTGCACAGAAGAGCACTCCTATCACAACCTAAGCTGCTTCCGTTTGCTTTGAGTGTTCAGTGGCAGCATAATATAATGTGTATGGGCACTGCAATTGTGTATCTTTGAACAAGAACGATGTGTGTGTATGGCAGTAGTGTGCACTGAGAGGACAGTGTGTGTGTGTATGGCAGTAGTGTGCACAGTGGGGACTGTGTGTGTGTATGGTATTCGTGTGCACTGAGAGGACAGTGTGTGTGTATGGCAGTAGTGTGCACAGTGGGGACAGTGTGTGCGTGTATGGCAGTAGTGTGCACAGTGGGGACAGTGTGTGTGTATGGCAGTAGTGTGCACAGTGGGGACAGTGTGTGTGTGTATGGCAGTAGTGTGCACAGTGGGGACAGTGTGTGTGTGTATGGCAGTAGTGTGCACTGAGAGGACAATGTGTGTGTGTATGGCAGTAGTGTGCACAGTGGGGACAGTGTGTGTG
Source organism: Anguilla rostrata (assembly GCF_018555375.3). Lineage (NCBI taxonomy): Eukaryota > Metazoa > Chordata > Actinopteri > Anguilliformes > Anguillidae > Anguilla > Anguilla rostrata. The sequence continues at coordinate 1,243,730 of NC_057943.1, read as the reverse complement.
TGTATGGCAGTAGTGTGCACAGTGTGTGTGTGTATGGCAGTAGTGTGCACAGTGGGGACAGTGTGTGTGTGTATGACAGTAGTGTGCATAGTGGGGACAGTGTGTGTGTGTATGGCAGTAGTGTGCGCAGTGGGGACAGTGTGTGTGTGTATGGCAGTAGTGTGCACAGTGGGGACAGTGTGTGTGTGTATGGCAGTAGTGTGCACAGTGGGGACAGTGTATGTGTGTATGGCAGTAGTGTGCACTGAGAGGACAGTGTGTGTGTGTATGGCAGTAGTGTGCACTGAGAGGACAGTGTGTGTGTGTATGGCAGTAGTGTGCACAGTGGGGACAGTGTGTGTGTGTATGGCAGTAGTGTGCACAGTGGGGACAGTGTGTGTGTGTATGGCAGTAGTGTGCACAGTGGGGACAGTGTATGTGTGTATGGCAGTAGTGTGCACAGTGGGGACAGTGTGTGTGTGTATGGCAGTAGTGTGCATAGTGGGGACAGTGTATGTGTGTATGGCAGTAGTGTGCACAGTGGGGACAGTGTGTGTGTGTATGGCAGTAGTGTGCACAGTGGGGACAGTGTGTGTGTATGGCAGTAGTGTGCACAGTGGGGACAGTGTATGTGTGTATGGCAGTAGTGTGCACAGTGGGGACAGTGTGTGTGTGTATGGCAGTAGTGTGCATAGTGGGGACAGTGTTGGACACTTACAGCCATGCCTCTGGCTCCAGCGGGACCTGGAGGCCCTGAGGGTCCTTGAGCGCCCTGAGAGAGAAAGAGAGAGAGAGAGTGAGGGAGGGAGGAGAGGAGATAGGTTAAACATATATAAACATGCCACATTGTGCAACACAAACAGTACCATATGTGACATTAATTTTACAAGAAGAAAATATATTTCTTGCAAAAGCACCCAAACGTATTACATAATGTTAAATATGATTAATAAAGAATAGCTATATTTACACATTTCAATAACTTACATTACATCTTGCATTAATATCTTACAGAGTAAAACAGCTTGTTTTGAACTAAAGGCCGAAAGGCCAGTTCTGCATTAAACACCATCGCTCAGAGAATTGCGTGAGGTTGTTATCGTTTGATTGGCCAGCTCGAGTGGGCGGGTCTAAGAGAGGAATACTCACAGACTCTCCTCTGTCTCCCTGTTTGCCGGTGGGGCCTACGGGTCCCGGGCCCCCAGGGGCCCCCGGAGCTCCTGGAGCCCCAGCAGGTCCTGTGTTACCACGGTCGCCCTGCAGGGGGCGAGACACAATCCCGTCAGTGAGAACCAGTAAGAACCATCACTTCATGAAACTACTTTAAACTCACACTGTCAGTGAACATGATTTGGTTAATGATTGTGGCAAATGTATTGCTTATTGTAGAAATGACTAAATACTGTCTGTCTGTCTGTTCAGCAAAAAGCCTGACATGTCTATGACTTTAAAACAACAGTCTTTTCTGATTTTAGAGAAACAGATTTCCCTGTGAGATTCTCACCTTGATCCCAGTAGCTCCATCTCTGCCGGGAGGTCCATCGGATCCAGGGGTGCCCTGTGATGTCACAGATGATTAGGATGGGAAAAGGTGGGGAGGAGGGGAGGGGCACTATTTCCATGGTTACATAGCTCTGCCGCCAATTACTCTGTCTCTTTATTCATACAGTACAGAGGCTGTGAATATGTCTTACAGACTAGAAAGAATAAGGCTGCATAAGACCAGAGAGATACGATATTGTAAGACAACGAGCAATGCTGGAGTGTTTTTATTTAATTTCTGAATGTATTATGAAATCTGCCCTGACAGGTTAGTTCAGCTGAGTAAGGATGCTGAGACTTCACTGTGATTACAGATGCGTCCAATGCATTAGTCTGCCAGCAGTTTCACCATAGATACCAGTCACACACCAAAAGATTATAGAGCTCAGAACATCTAGAACTTATATCTATTATATCTATTCAGTATAAAAGCAGCTCTGGTCGAGCACTTTGAATTCTGGTGGAGCACTAGAGTAGGGTCAGTTCCATTACCCCTGTGAGGTAACTGCATCTTGTAAAAGCCAGAGTTTGTAAACTCCGCCTCCATCACTGCTCGTTACACCTGTTTCCCTCCAGGTGAGTCACCTGGCCCAGGTTCCAGCGACCCTGCTCACCTCTCTGCCAGGTTCCCCTGATGGTCCAGTCAGGCCAGGGGGCCCCACAGGCCCAGGGGGTCCTCGGTCGCCCGCCCCACCTGGACCTCCCTGTTTGCCTGGTTCACCCTGTGGAGAGAGAGAGAGAGAGAGAGAAAGAGAGCAATTATCAGAGTGGCCACCGGGGGCAACACCAAAGCCTTCCTTCTGGTAACCAGACCAGTGTGTTAAACAACATAAAATAACATATAGCATAATGACAAGTACACAAGGTACAATTTAGTTAGGAAAATGGCAAGTATTGTTGGGCCATTCAGTGTGTGCGTGTGTGTGCGCGTACATGTGTCCGGGTGTGTGGGCATGCGTGTGTGTTTGGTACTCACAGAAGGTCCCGGAAGGCCAGGGAACCCCCTCTCTCCACGCTGTCCCGGCAGACCCACAATACCGCGAGATCCGGCCAAACCCTGAGGTCCTGAGGGGCCGTCTGGACCCTACGAGCAGAAGCAGAGGCGGCGTGAGCTTTAAAAATCTGCTTCTCAAAAAAGCAGGTGAGGAATATTTCTGTCTTCACCAGTTTCACCTGCATTTAAAAATGACCCTTTGAATCATTAAAATCAAGTTACCTTACTAAGTGTTCTGTAATGAGGTTGCTAGCTAAATCGCAAACAATTTTTTGCGTCTGCATCAGATAATGAGCCAGCCTGGTTCAGCGCTACAGTGGGAAAGGGCTATAATGAGCCAGTCTGGTTCAGCTCTACAGTGGGAAAGTGCTATAATGAGCCAGCCTGGTTCAGCTCTACAGTGGGAAAGTGCTATAATGAGCCAGTCTGGTTCCAGCTCTACAGTGGGAAAGGGCTATAATGAGCCAGCCTGGTTCAGCTCTACAGTGGGAAAGGGCTATAATGAGCCAGTCTGGTTCAGCTCTACAGTGGGAAAGTGCTATAATGAGCCAGTCTGGTTCCAGCTCTACAGTGGGAAAGGGCTATAATGAGCCAGCCTGGTTCAGCTCTACAGTGGGAAAGGGCTATAATGAGCCAGCCTGGTTCAGCTCTACAGTGGGAAAGGGCTAGAATGAGCCAGCCTGGTTCTAGCTCTACAGTGGAAAAGGGTTATAATGAAGTAGCCTGGTTCAGCTCTACAGTGGGAAAGGGCTATAATGAGCCAGCCTGGTTCAGCTCTACAGTGGGAAAGGGCTATAATGAGCCAGCCTGGTTCCAGCTCTGCAGTGGGAAAGGGCTATAATGAGCCAGCCTGGTTCCAGCTCTACAGTGGGAAAGGGCTATAATGAGCCAGCCTGGTTCAGCTCAACAGTGGGAATGGGCTATAATGAGCCAGTCTGGTTCCAGCTCTACAGTGGGAAAGGGCTATAATGAGCCAGCCTGGTTCAGCTCTACAGTGGGAAAGGGCTATAATGAGCCAGCCTGGTTCAGCTCTACAGTGGGAAAGGGCTATAATGAGCCAGCCTGGTTCAGCTCTACAGTGGGAAAGGGCTATAATGAGCCAGCCTGGTTCAGCTCTACAGTGGGAAAGGGCTAGAATGAGCCAGCCTGGTTCTAGCTCTACAGTGGAAAAGGGTTATAATGAAGCAGCCTGGTTCAGCTCTACAGTGGGAAAGGGCTATAATGAGCCAGCCTGGTTCAGCTCTACAGTGGGAAAGGGCTATAATGAGCCAGCCTGGTTCCAGCTCTACAGAGGGAAAGGGCTATAATGAGCCAGCCTGGTTCAGCTCTACAGTGGGAAAGGGCTAGAATGAGCCAGCCTGGTTCCAGCTCTACAGTGGGAAAGGGCTATAATGAGCCAGCCTGGTTCAGCTCTGCAGTGGGAAAGGGCTAGAATGAGCCAGCCTGGTTCTAGCTCTACAGTGGAAAAGGGTTATAATGAAGCAGCCTGGTTCAGCTCTACAGTGGGAAAGGGCTATAATGAGCCAGCCTGGTTCAGCTCTACAGTGGGAAAGGGCTATAATGAGCCAGCCTGGTTCAGCTCTACAGTGGGAAAGGGCTATAATGAGCCAGCCTGGTTCAGCTCTACAGTGGGAAAGGGCTATAATGAGCCAGCCTGGTTCAGCTCTACAGTGGGAAAGGACTATAATGAGCCAGCCTGGTTCAGCTCTACAGTGGGAAAGGGTTATAATGAAGCCAGCCTGGTTCCAGCTCTACAGTGGGAAAGGGCTATAATGAGCCAGCCTGGTTCCAGCTCTACAGTGGGAAAGGGTTATAATGAGCCAGCCTGGTTCCAGCTCTACAGTGGGAAAGGGCTATAATGAGCCAGCCTGGTTCCAGCTCTACAGTGGGAAAGGGCTATAATGAGCCAGCCTGGTTCTAGCTCTACAGTGGGAAAGGGTTATAATGAAGCAGTCTGGTTCACTCACTGGGGGTCCATCCTCGCCTGGCTCTCCCTTCTCTCCTGGGGCTCCGGCAGCCCCACGCAGTCCAGCGTCTCCTTGGCGACCAGGAGGACCGCCGTCTCCACGCACTCCTTTAGGCCCATCCTTCCCCGCAGGACCAGCAGGGCCTGCAGCACCGGGGTTACCCTGCGAGAGAGAGAGAGGGGGGGAGGGGGGGGGGGGGGGAGAGAGAGAGAGAGAGAGAGAGAGGGGAAGAGAGAGAGAGGAGGAGAGAGACAGGGAGAGAGAGAGAGAGAGAGAGAGAGGGAGAGAGGGGGAGAGAGAGAGAGAGAGAGGGGGGGGAGAGGGAGGGAGAGAGAGGGGGAGAGAGAGGAGGAGAGAGGGAAGAGAGAGAGAGAACAAGAGGGAAGGAGAAAGGGAGAGAGAGGGAGAGAGGAGGAGAGAGGGAAGAGAGAGGAGGGAGGGAGAGAGAGAAGATAAGGGAGTGAGGACGAAGGAGACAGAGACAATTAATGTATGTTCAATGTGCGCAGATGACTCAGACTGTGATTTATATGGATTCATATCGTCCATGAAGGCGATTCAGGTCCTTGAATATGATTCAGACTGTACAAGTCATGTAGCTATGATGCTAAGGGAATAATAAGGCCCTCAAACTGTCTGCTTCCCTGATCTTGGGAGAGCTGCCCCGTGTTCACACAGCAAGCAGCTCGGCTGATGGGTCGCTTGAGTGTACTAAGGTGGGGCAAGAGCTTCCCATTGTGTCCTCTTAGTAGTCTTGTGCAGCTACACATTTTTAAAGAGAAATAATGGCATTATGAAGTGTATCAAGGACAGGCATTTGCCATATAGCCTATGCTTTTGTTTCTATAATTATTTAATGACACCGATAATTATTTTGTTACTGCTAGCTCATTAGTTAACTATATATATCTTTCTCTTGGTAGCCAGATAGCTACCAACTGACCTCTATCTCTCCCACTTGCTACCTAGCTAGCAATCTTTATATATTGCTCTCACAAGCTTGCTTGCAGTCTCTCTATTTCTCAATAGCCAATGTTATCTAGATAGTGAGAGAAATAGATCGCTAGCAATCGCCAGCTATCTAGTGGCATTTAAACCTCAATGTGTTTTGGTGTCAATGTGAATGATTTTGGCAGAACAAATGACATATTTGCATATATCCTGCTGCCTGCCCTTTAAGTTTTTAGCCGCTCCTCCCTTGCAATGAGTGAAGCTGGGCGGAACTATTATTCACAAAATAAACCGTGGCCAACATTTTCTGGGGTAACATTTGTTGCTCACTTTCCCAGTTGCTCAGGTTGCTAGCTATTGCTCAGCTTCATAGAGAATTAATGGGCTTCCGGCAAATGCTAGCCTGAATCGCTTGCAGCTTGAACACTGGGTTATTTTCATTGTGGTGTTCATGCTCGGTAATGCTAGGCTTTCTGTTTCTCCTGCCAGTAAATTTAATTTCATTTGTGTTTAAATTTGATTTGGTATGTTGGGGCCCTGACAGTGTGTTGGGTCCTGACTGTGTGTTGGGGCCCTGACAGTGTGTTGGGTCCTGACTGTGTTTTGGGGCCCTGACGGTGTGTTGGGTCCTGACTGTGTGTTGGGGCCCTGACGGTGTGTTGGGTCCTGACTGTGTTTTGGGGCCCTAATGGTGTGTTGGGGCCCTGACAGAGTGTTGGGGCCTGACTGTGTGTTGGGGCCCTGACGGTGTGTTGGGGCCCTGACAGAGTGTTGGGGCCTGACTGTGTGTTGGGGCCCTGACGGTGCGTTGGGTCCTGATTGTGTTTTGGGGCCCTGTCAGTGTTGTCGTGGCCCCAGCAGTGTTTTGGGGCCCTAATGGTGTAGTGAGGCCCCTACGGTGTGTTAGGGTCCTGATAATGTGTTTTGGCCCTGACAGTGTGTTGGGGCCTGACAGTGTGCAGTGTGAGCAGTGATTGGGTGGGAGACTCACGTTGGGGCCGGGAGGTCCGACTCTGCCAGCAGCACCTGGGAAACCAGTGGCACCCTAAGGGGGGGGGGATAAAAGCAGATATGAGGTCATCATCAAAGCAACTCTTTATGCATCAGGCCTACAAGGGTCAGATCTGTTAGAGCTGCTAAAGGAAGTGGGTGGGGCGAGAGAGAGAATGGAGGGATGACCACTGTGAAATATGGAAACACAGAATAAAGGTGGAGGGAGGGATGGAGGGATCTGGGTGGAGGGAGGGATGGAGAGATCTGGGTGGAGGGAAGGATGGAGGGATCTGGGTGGAGGGAAGGATGGAGGGATCAGGGAGGAGGGAAGGATGGAGGAATCTGGGTGGAGGGAAGGAGGAGGGATGGGAGGAAGGTGGAGGGAAAGATGAAGGGATGTGGGTGGAGGGAAGGATGGAGGGAAAGATGGAGGGATCTGGGTGGAGGGAAGGATGGAGGGATGTTGGGTGGAGGGAAGGTGGAGGGAAAGATGAGGGATGTGGGTGGAGGGAAGGATGGAGGTGAAGGTAGGAGGGATTGGGGGAGGGAAGATGGAGGGATGTGGAGGATGGAGGTGGAGGAGGATGGAGGGAAAGATGGAGGGATGTGGGAGGAGGTAAGGATGGAGGGATGTGGGAGGAGGAAGGATGGAGGGATGTGGGGGATGGAAGATGGAGGGATGTGGGAGGAGGTAAGGATGGAGGGATGTGGGTGGATGGAAAGATGGAGGGATGTGGGTGGATGGAAGGATGGAGGAAAAGATGGAGGGATGTGGGTGGATGGAAGGATGGAGGGATGTGGGTGGATGGAAGGATGGAGGGATGTGGGAGGAGGGAAAGATGGAGGGATCTGGGTGGAGAAACGGGGTGATGACTCACAGGAGCGCCTTGAGCACCGCGTGCGCCTTTGGGTCCGAAGACGCCGGTGGGGCCCTGAGGAGAGAGCGAGAGAGACGGGGGTCAGAGCTGGGATCTCACCTTCAACAGCAAACAGGATCTCGCCTTCAACAGCAAACAGTAACAGGTCACTATGCCCAGTAACAGATCACTATGCCCAGGTGAAGAGGGGTTCAGTGATAGGGCACTATGCCCAGGTGAAGAGGGGTTCAGTGATAGGTCACTATGCTCAGGTGAACAGGGGTTCAGTGATAGGGCACTATGCCCAGGTGAAGAGGGGAACTCACCTGTGGACCGGGGGCTCCGGAGGGGCCCTGGGGGCCAGGTGCTCCAGCGTCTCCTTTCTGTCCTCCCTCTCCGAGCTCGCCCTTGGCTCCCGGCTGGCCGTCAGCACCCTTCACACAGCGGACAGAAAGAGCTCAACCCAACGGCACTGCCATATTCAACCCAACGGCACTGCCATATTCAACCCAACGGCACTGCCATATTCAACACAACGGCACTGCCATATTCAACCCAACGGCACTGCCATATTCACCCCAACAGCACTGCCCCATTCAACTCAACGGCACTGCCATATTCAACCCAACGGCAATGCCGTATTCAACCCAACGGCGCAGATCCATAATCAATGGGTTAATTGCATAATTAACAGCAGAAGTTGCTATGAAATCCTGAACCTGATACGGCCTTCTTGCCACCCCTGATTTAGGGTTCTGTTTTTTACTGACAGTCAGAAAGTGTGTGTAAATAGTTCATTACATTACATTACTGTAGCTGCAGCTCTGACATGCTGAGAATACACAGGTAGGATTTTGCCACCAGCCAAACCTGTGATTTTATCACAACTGTGGCCTGACTCTGCACAGGTACTACCTGAGGAGTTTACCTACCACCATGTTGCAAATCTTTGCCAAGCATTTATAGTATTTCTAGCAGACTAGCAGGACCTAGGGAAGGAGTCAGTTTTTTGGGAGATGAGTTTAGGACGCTGGTACTTACAGGGGGTCCAGCGAACCCAGCAGGCCCGGGGGGTCCGGTCTCACCACGGTCGCCCTGTAAAAGGGGGGGGGGTGGCAGAAGGAGGGGGTCAGAGCAGCTGCGATGGGGGGGGGTCTATCACTGTAATAATCTGGATCAGTCTTCTGGAGTCCACTGCATTCCCACTTGGCACTATCATTTATTTCATAGCCCTCCATAATCTGCTTAAGCATCTAATATGATCCTCTTTGTGTGAATCAAATGCTTTTTTCCAAGCACACATTGTATATTGTGTGTTGATGAAAAATATGACAGAAATGCCAGACAGACTTACAGGAGCTCCACGTGCACCAGCAGCACCAGTTGGGCCTGAAGGTCCAGATTCACCCTGAGAGAGAGGGGGGGGGGGGGAGTGAAGAAAGGAAGGGAAAGAGAGAAAGAGGAGAGAGTGTTTTAGATTCTTCCTCGGTCACTAAGGAACACTGAAGCCAGCAAATCAGAGAATGACTGAATAAAATGAGTCATAATGAGTACAAATTAATTGTATTAAATGAAAAAAAATGTTTTATTGAACCAAATAATTAAACAATTATCACCTTCAGTCCATTAGGACCGGCTGGACCTGGAGGGCCAATGGGACCTGTCAAACCCTGAGAGAGAGAGGGCGAGAGAGAGAGAGAGGCAGGGAGAAAGAGAGAGAGAGAGAGAATCAATTAGTGTGTATAATACATATCTCCACAGTGTGATGTAGACTGCACACTTCAGACTGAGTAGATTCATACGGATAGTGATGAATGGACATCAAACCGTCAAGACTGATATGGTGCATGTTAGTGATTGGCACTGTGTGATGATAAGTGCAGACCGATATGCTACCTGCAGGTGATTAGTTTGAGTGATCTCGGATTGATTATTGTGATTTTTATCGGATCGATTAGTGTGAGTTTTCTCGGGTCGATTATTGTGATTTTTATCGGATTGATTAGTGTGAGTTTTCCCGGGTCGATTGGTATGAGTTTTCTCGGGTTGATTAGTGTGAGTTTTCTCGGATCGATTATTGTGATTTTTATCGGATCGATTATTGTGATTTTTATCGGGCCGATTAGTGTGAGTTTTCTCGGTCAATTAGTGTGAGTTTTCTCGGATTGATTAGTGTGATTTTTATCGGATCGATTAGTGTGATTTTTATCGGATTGATTAGTGTGAGTTTTCTCGGATCGATACGCACTCTTGAGCCGTCCTTCCCAGGCGCTCCCTCAGGTCCTTTCTCGCCGTTGTCGCCCTGTGAAGGAGATACAGAGATGAGTGATCATGTGACAAACCCACAAATTGGGGTGCGTATTGGGGTGTCAGTTTTTGGGGGTGTCACTCACTCTGTCGCCCTTGGGTCCTGAGATTCCGGAGGCGCCCCTCTCCCCGGGCATGCCCTGCAGACCGGGGGGCCCCTGCGCCCCTGGGCTACCACCTGGCCCGATGGCACCCTGAAACGAGACGGACAGACAGACCTCAGCACGGACAGACATGAGCCCAATGCAATGAGCTAATCGAATGAACATTTCACAAGGGGTTGACAGACACACAGACACACAGACAGACAGACAGACAGGCAGACAGGTAAGACAGACAGACAGGTAGACACAGACAGACAGACAGACAGGCAGACAGACAGACAGGTAGACAGACAGACAGACAGACGGGTAGAGAGGCAGACAGACAGACAGGTAGACAGGCAGACAGACACACAGACAGACAGGTAGACTCGGGCTTACCTTGGGTCCGTCGGTCCCTGGAGTCCCAGGGAGACCACGTGGTCCCTGAAGGCCTTGGGGTCCAGCGCCACCTCTCTCTCCAGGGAAACCTCGCTCGCCCTGCCGGGAGGAAGAGAGAGGAGGGAGAGAGAGAGGAGAGAGGGAGGAGAGAGAGAGGAGGGAAAGAGAGAGAGAGGAGAATGAGGAGGAGCGCATTTATTTCAGGAGTTCAGAGTTCCTGGCTGGTTTGACTGATATTGACAGCATCCTAAACTCTGAGATGGGGGGAGACACTCACTCTGGGTCCAACAGCACCAGCGGCACCACCCTCTCCTGGGACACCCTGCACAGAGAGGAACATCAATCAATCAATTAATCAATCAATCAATCAATTAGTCAATCAATAAATCAATTTATCAATCAGTCAATTAATCAATCACTCAGAATACAGGGTAGTATCTTCATCCAACAATAAGATCCCATCTTTACATTAAATTACATTTATTTTGTAAAAGCAGACGCTTTTATGCAAAGTGATGTACAAAAGTGCATATCATGGTCATCTTGTTTGATGTGACAGGTAAAAAGGTGTAACAGGTGAGACACTGGGGACACATACCTGGTCACCAGGCTTTCCTCCTTCACCTGGGGGGCCTGGAGGTCCAGGTAGACCCTATATGAGAGGGGGAGGGGAGGTGCATGCTACATTACAACATTATTGAAACTGAAAACAATAATTGATGATAAAAAATATCAACAATTTTGTAAATGTACCATCTATTGGTAATCCCACTTATAGGTTACAGTCAGATAATGAGCATGCGAGTCACATGAGCACAGAGATTTGATTGGTCAATCCCTCTGCATGGTCCTGGTTTGTCTGTGGATTGTGAGCTAATAGTGACAGGTGACAGGAAAAGGTGCTCACCTGGAATCCAGAGGGACCAGGCTGGCCCTGTTCCCCTCTCTCTCCTGCAAGTCCCTGTGGAGAGATCACACAGTGACATCAGGCCAGGGGCCAAACCCACACTCGACACATCACTCATTCATCTGTGTCCACATCGCCCTCTGGTGGAGTAAAGTATTTATTCACATAGAAACTTTCATGCATGGCTGTAACATTTTACAGAAATTAAAAATGAAACAGGGATATGTCACACAGAAAGGTTTTAAAAGTAAATAAAAGAAAGTAAAATGCAATAAAACAATAAAAGATGCACATGACTGAATGCCACATGGCTTTTTAAAAGGATGTGGAACACTATCAGTTTGCAAATCATTTTTAATGTATCAGTGATGTTTTCATATTTCCATTATTGTCCATAAATAATATTAATATAAATATAAAAAAGGTAGGCCTTGTAAATAAATATCCTTAGATTTAAAAGGTATATGAGCCACTAGTACAATTCATGCTTTACTGGAAATTTTAATATCCTGAAACATGCCTTTTATGCAAAGCACTTTAGTATTCTTTATGAAAGATGACAATAAAAAACATTTCAACACACTGCGATCATCGATGAACATTTATTTCAGCCCTCTCCTATCTCAGTGTAAAACCTCAGCCATAAAAGCATCACTGGACCGTTACTCTTCTGATCTTTGCTCTTCATCACTGGTTTAATGGCAGCGGTACTCACAGCTGGTCCAGGAGGTCCTGCCGCTCCAGTTTCTCCATCTTTACCTGACAGACCCTGTAGCAGGAAGAAAGGGTCTGGTCACATGTAGATTTGATTTGATTCAAGTGGATAATTTTTTTCCTGGTTCCATTTTTCTTGGTCGATGGCAAGGTTCATGATCAAGGCCTTCCCGAGACAAGCTCACAAGCTTAATGCCTCCAAATTGAGCTTTAGCCTCAACACAAATGGGTAAAAAAAACTTGATAGCTCACTTTTCAAAATGTTTTAACAAACATTAAACATCATTGATTGAAAAACCTTGAATGTACTAACAGAAAATATGCTTTGTATTTAAAAGAGACCTGCTGCTGGCCAATGGTGACATGCCACTTTACAGGTGAGAAATTAATCTGCGGTGCTGATTCATACTTAAGGCCTAATCAATGTGCACAACAAATAAAAGAATGTGCCATTGAAGAAGATTGCTTTTAACTGAGCTCATCAATGTGTTTTCTCCAGGGAAATCTGCAGTTGGGACAGCATGGGTGTTCAGTGTGCACTCAATCGCTTCAGAACTGTAAGGGAAATTATGAAATGTTTGGCCTGAAGTTCATTTCCTGCCCTGCTGGGTTTACTGCTCCTCCTGCTGTGCCTCTATCAGTGAGTGGATGGGAGAAAACTCACATGCAGAGTGAATTATATTTCTAACAGGAGGCAGATTTCAAGGCTTTTTTTTGATCTCCTGGTGTAAGTACGATATCTTGGTCAAAACACATGAAAGAAAAATGAATATGACAGAAAGGTAGCTTACCCTCAGGCCTGGTGCTCCCACAAGGCCCTTCTCTCCAGCTTTACCAGCCTCTCCCTGTGCACACACACAAACACACACACAGTGTGGTACCATCAGCGTGGAACTGCAGTCACTTCAGACAGTTAAATCAAACTCCCACAAACTTCATATTTAGTGCATATTGAATGTATTAAGGTACAAAACAAGAACATATATCTTTATCATAATGTCTGTATTAATCTTAGTTTTAAGTATTCCATGTAAATTTATTTTGCATTACTCACATACACACCATGCATGCGTGCATACACAAACTCACTCACACATAAACACACACAAACACACGTGCACATGCACACACTCTCGCACACACACACACACAAATACTCACTCACTTGGACATGCATGTGTACGCACACAGAAACACACACTCTCACACACACACACACACTCATACTTTCTCTCTCACACACTCTCTCTCTCACACACACACACTCACACTCTCTCTCTCTCACACACACACACTCACACTCTCTCTCGCTCACACACACACACTCTCTCTCTCACACACACTCACACACTCTCTCTCTCTCACACACACACACACTCTCTCTCTCTCTCACACACACACTCTCTCTCTCTCTCTCTCTCTCACACACACACACACTCACGTTGGCTCCCTTAGGTCCTGGGAATCCCATGACTCCAGGCTGCCCGCGGGCTCCCTGTGGACCAGGTGGTCCGGGGCGACCATCCTCGCCAGCAGCGCCCTGCAGGGGGCAGCAGAGAGAACCGTTCCAGCACACGCACACCTTCCTGAGTCAGATCTCACATTGCGATGCTGCTGCTTACAGACTTGAGAGCATAAGGAAACGGTTTTGGCAGCAATGCAAATGAAGTATCAGGAATTTCTATATTTTATTTAACTTTGCTTCATGTTTGGAATGAGGATATAGTCGTGACAGGGGTAATTACAGGGGTCCTGTAAAGGTGTGTTCACTTGGACTATCAAAATATTACATACATATTTTATAAATAAATATAACCAGGGTAAAATAAATGAGCAGTACTTTGACACTGATAATAATGGCTATGTTGTGCTCATAAATATATTGGTTAAATGTCCAATGAACAATGAGAAAAGAGCAAGGGGGAGAAGAGTTGAATCTTTGAGAGACCACTTCACTGCTTCGTATATTTTACCACTAGGGGGCAGACGAGAACAAATACAGATTTAATGGAACTAAATGAAGCTGTACCCTATAAACGTACATATAAACGTACAACTTAACATTCTAACAAGCCGTGAGAATGTATGACTCATTTTCAAATACGATTTTGCAAATGTAGTTTGCCTAACTATTCTGTGAAATATATAACTATTATTCGTCATAACCATGCTCATCCAACCAGAATTAGGTAGCCACAGGTTAGCGTCTTTAAAAATCCGGTCCTATGAGGAAATTAAGACCTGTCATTCTTAGGGTCTTGTTTTTGGGAGTTTCTCCATCAGCCGAATGGCTTTTAAGGTGGATTTTATGGTGAGTTCTCCTATCCCCATTGGCCCCCTTTCATTATCGGTCCCATGCATTCTCGCGTCTTCTGCCCTCTATTGGCAGTGATAATGTATTGAAAGTGAGCGAGATCACCTGTGATTAATGGACAGCTGCACGCGACCGCTCGCGCTTTTCTGAAAACGCACTGGTCGAATGTCTGGTAGAGAATTCAGACCAGACAGTCACCTGCGCTGTCCGGTAATACGCAAATATGTTCCGCAGCGCTTAATATCAGAGAATAATATGCGCTGTTAATATATGAACACTCCATTGTTAAGAAATGGAGCCAAAGAACCTGGACCTGGATCTCCTTTTAGTTCGCCAGAAGATAACATCGCCACTTTGCACTTGACTTAGCTAGAAAAATGAGCATCGCATGCTGGTGTAGTTGGAGTTTTAAGCGTCTTGGCTAGCAAGTTAGCAACAGCTGAGTGCTTTTCATTCACGGGTAAGGGCATTGTTTTATTGTTTTGCCTGAGGATAAAGGCCAAGTGATTGATATGTTTACTCTCCTAACATCATTCGAACGCGCATGGTCACAGTTAGCCTGCTGGCTGTTTTGTTTTTGTCTCGACATTATAATGAAGAAGTAAGTTTAGAACTCTGGTTTAGCCATTTTTGGGTTCCCCATTGCCGTACAGGTATATGGTACTTTTCGACTTCTTTGGACATTGGTATCAGTGATTGTACAAAGATGTTGAGGTTATTACTCAAAATGAAAACTAGCCATCGGCTGAAGAGGGTTATGTTTGATTGGTAGCTACTACTGCTTAGACGTGTTACACGTTTGTCAGCCGGCCCCATTGATAGCTTGTAGTTCCTGATATGTAGTTGTCTACCTCATTCGCACGCCTTGTGCTATGTTATTGTTATTTTAATTTCATCCTGTTGACTTCATGTATGTAGTCTGGGTTTGTGCTTCTAGCAGTGGAGTAGTACAGGGATAAAAATGTTTTCTTTAGTCAGAACTACTGTTTGGAAGCGAGTCCTGGTTATAATAGTCACTCATAGTTTCCCCAGCGCTTATGGAAGAACTTTGGTGAATATGACTGCCTTGTACTTTCAATACAGTTTATAAATCAGTGTCATATTTTTCCAAAATAAAATATTCATGTTTTGGTACTCGGATTGTGCCGTGAATGGGAGGGGTTACGCAGATAATGCGGAATGATGGGTCTCTACTGTGCTACATTAACACAGTGAGGGTTTAGCATCCAGTGTCTGCAGGACAGACAGTATCAGCTGCACTTACAGTAGGACCAACTTTGCCTTGAGGACCAGCGTCACCAGGGCGACCAGTGAGACCCTGCAAGCCGAGCACAGAGAGAGATTATTCCACATGGATGGATGGAGGAAAACATCACAGGTCACATGACACCAGGGCCTGTAGTCTGCCTCCGATCAGACAGGCTTTAGAATGAGCTGCTAATCTGCAGTTATGGCAAATTCAGTCTGTACAGTGACCCTGACTCCGCAGATCACTTGAAAAGTCACAGCATTGTAACCTGTACTCAGGCATATCACCTCAGACACATTTCCATGGCAAAATTGCACACTGAACGCAATTAGAAAATTAGATCTGGGACTATAGAATGCTTTAAGCTGCTTTATAATTGTCAAGCAAAATATTTATGCTTAACTGGATATGAAGTATGAATATTTGTACAGTCTAAGCTGATCACAAGTCTTTTTACCTGTGGGGATAAACCCACCGTAATAGCCCAAAATGCTAACGCTAATGAGTTGTATAACCTCTGTTAGCATCGCCATGGCAACCTCTGACATCACCGCAGTGGGCAAAGGTGACTCACCCTAGCACCTGGCAGGCCTGGCTCCCCAGTACGACCTGGGTCTCCGTTGGCTCCCTTGGGTCCTCCAACACCTGCAACCCCTCGCTCACCAGGGGCACCCTAAACGGGAGAGAGAGAGGGAGAGAGAGAGGGAGAGGGAAATATGAGTTCACTCATCACTCTGAACTGTAGGGCTGTTTGATTGTGGCTCTAAAGGTCAAAATATGCTGTACAGAAATTACAGGCGTGCAGCTGTTGTAAAATCAGTTAAACAGAAACTGTGATATGACAGCACTTGCATTTCGAAGCGCTGCTGACAGGTGTACAGGTGTATTTTCCTAGTGAGAGTAGTTCCCTCCGACTGCAGCAGTGGGCAGCAGAGGATAGAGCTGCATAGACAGTCAGGGTCTGATGGACTGTGTGTGTTACTCACCTTAGGACCAGCCAGCCCATCTTGACCTGGGAAACCACGGTTACCGGGAGCGCCCTAGAAACAAGGTGTCAGGGTGAGTCCGCCATCTTGAAACGCAAAGCGTCTCTCACACACTGTGCTTGTGGTAAACAAACCGAGAGAAACACATTCACTGGGCACTGAAGACATCCACGCACTGTTACAACATTAACAGACATTTCTGAAAGTTGAACTTTATTTTATTTAACTTTAGCAAGTTGTAATTTGAGTAAAACATTTACAGTTTTAATTTTTCACGGGGGTAATAATCACTAAGTAAAATTCTGGTGCAGTTAAGTCGGTTGGAACTGCTCCCATAGATGCTGTATACTGCGAAGGGGTGTGTCCTGTTTAGGGAGTGATGTGTCACATGATATTCATTTAGTAGTTAACTATTACACGCCAGTATTTTGATTGTTGAATAGGGTGCAATTGTCACTTCCATTTAAGGCAATACAAGTCATGTGACTGACAGGCAGAGTGTGGCTTTGTGACATCACTGTCCTTTAAAACACTCTCAGCCAATCACAAGTGAGATTCCTCATGGTTTGGCCAAGCACGATGGGTACACAGAATAGATTGGCCAGGTGAGCGTTTCAGGGGTCTAGTGTCACCTGCGGCAGGTGTAGCGGGCGTGTCCTGGCGGCGATGAACACTCACCCTCTCACCGGGAGGTCCGTTCGGCCCGGCAGCGCCAGGCTCTCCTCTGGCTCCTCGCTTCCCCTCCTCTCCCGCTGGCCCTGGGGCTCCCAGGGGACCTGCAGGGCCCTGTGTCAGGCGCCCAAACACATGCCTGATTAGTCTGAAGTGCGTGCGGCACTAAGATCCGTTAGACATGTGGGGAAGCAGCCTGGCTGTGGGTAAAGAACCTGGCAGTGACAGGACGTCCTAATCTCTCTGACCCTGTGGCCAGTCACTCCAGAGCCAGGAGCTAATCCATTTAATAATCACTCCGGAGTAAAGAAAAGCTTTCAGATCCTTTCACAAACACACATGCTTTCCTTTTGTCTTGGCCAAATTATATTTTTAAATTCTAAGCAGAGACAGAGAGTAAAAGCTACTCTTGAGTAAAATACTTTTCATTCGTGAAAACTCTATTGTTTAGTATTACGACTATATAATGATATAAGAGTGGCCTTGATGGACGCCTCTCGAATTGAAGCGCTGTGATACACTTGTACCTGTGCTATAAGCACTCAGGTAATAAGGGACCCTGCAGTTTGCTCTGCTAACACGTATATATCACACCACCACTCATTTAAACACAGAGAGGGTGTGCAGATCAAACTGAATACTGTCACTCTGCACCAGGCCTGCTCGGATTGGATGAGCCAGGTGGAAGTGGGAGGGGCAGACGAGCTGGGGGCAGGACTTACAAGCTCTCCTTTGGGTCCAGCTTCACCTTTGAACCCTGGGATACCGGGGTCACCCTACAGACAGAGAGAGAGAGAGAGATTTCCATAAGAGACTGAACCATGTGTCTCCATCTGGGACATGGAAGCACATAAGCACTGGGGTGTCCTGTAGTTTGGGGTACACCCTTAAAGATACGCTTACCTGCTGTCCTTTGGGCCCCAGAGGGCCTGTGGCTCCCTGAGGTCCGGGGGGGCCCCGGGGACCGGGGAAACCAGGAGCACCTGCAATACCAGGACCGCCCTGCAGAGGGAGGCAGAGAGGACCAGAGTATCACTCACTCTGCCACCTACCACCGATTAATCAATTAAAGCCAACAATATTAATATAAAACAACTAAACCATCAACTAAAAGCCAGTTAAGTGGGAAAAAAATCTATTTCTATTCTATATCTATCTTTGCATTAAAGAATTCCTTTGCATTCTTCATTCTCTACCTCTTAGCTTAGACAGGTAATACACATGCAGCTTATACAGGTAATGCACACAGATATGCTTTGCTGAGAGTACTTTTGAGTGCAGTTTTTCATTGATTACTAAATGAAAAAATGGCTGTATAGTCTGGTTGGTGGCTAATTGTGAATATGATTGGGCATGTGGGTATAATTCATTCAGAGAATAAACTCACCGCAGATCCTTTGGATCCAGGAATGCCATCAGTACCAGGGTTACCCTGTAGAGACCAAACACAGCCGGGGATCAGAGACTGAAACTGAGACTGAAACAGCCCTACCTTCACACCTTATAACACAGCACTGCAGGTGAGCCCTGCAGGTGAGGGAGCTCTGCCTTAAGGAGAGTTCTCATGCTTTGTGATGAGCGTGTTTAAAAACGCACATCTGCATGTGTCAGTTGTAAATAATGTGTTAGTTCCCATGTGTGTGTGTATGTGGTTGCAGGTAAACAGAGTTTGAGTTCAGTGTTCATGTCGTTTACACTGTGTAGGTTTCCCAGCTGGAGTGTACTATAAACACTTGGGGCTTTGGGATGAACATGCAGTGGGATGCATATGATTTGGAGGACTGACACAAATGGAGTTATGGTGGGAAATTTATCAGAACATAAAAGCTTTTTGATGACAAATGGGCTTATTGTTTTGCTTGCGGTCTACAGAGTGTTGAAAACTTTGTCAGTATTTGTGTGGAACACCCCAGAGGGTCTCTCTCTTTCCCTGGCGGGACAGGGTGGAGTGTGCCGTTTGGGGGGGGGGGGGGTTTACTTACCCCAGCACCGGCTGGGCCTGGGGATCCAGGGGTTCCAGACTCTCCTCGGGGTCCTTGTGCACCTTCAGGCCCACGAGCTCCTGTGGGACCTGCCTCACCCTGGGGGGGTTGAGAGAGAGGGGGGGGGGTTATGATTAAACCCAAAAGACACAAGACCTGGGGCAGCACTGCGGTGCCCAGTGAGGTCACTCAGGTGTGGGCTTAGAGTTGCTATGGAGACTGAGACAGGTGTGTACAGGTATGCGTGATCAGGTCCTCACAGGACAGTAAAAATAAAACGATGTGAAATTAATTAAAGAGACGGTAGGTTGGACCCAACAGAGTGGTCAACAGAACAATATCAGCAAACAGGCGCATTCAATAAACGGCTGATTTGGGTCTTCGGTGAATATGCTTCTGATGTGTTTCATTGATACTATGGAGTGCTTCTCTCCGGGGGCTGTACTGTTAAAGGATTGTGTGCACGGTAACGCAGGTGAATGGCACACACCTTAGCACCTGGAGAACCTGGGAAACCAGGAGCCCCAGCAGGTCCAACAGGTCCCTAGAGAGAGAGAGAGAGAGAGAGAGAGAGGAGAGAAGCCAGTGGTAAATCTGTGATCACCTCTGACTTATTGTAAAAAAATTTAATTTGTGTGACTATGTTTTGGAGACTTTACAAATTCCTCACAATGCCAAAAGCATTTGATAAGTAAAACACTGTAAAATGTAATCATAATTGTACATACGGGAGGACCAGCAGGGCCAGCCAAACCATCATTTCCACGAGCACCCTGGGAGAGAGGGAGAGAGAGGTAGAGAGAAGAAGAGAGAGGGAGGGAAAGGACAGTTATTAAATGTATTGGATGGCTTTAGATGGATTATTGAATGGATTTCACTGACAAACTCATAGTGTGCAAGCTTGTGAATATGATTGCACCATTGCACTCTAGGGTCAGTAGTCCATCTCTCTACTCTGTAGGGATAATTCTGCTCTGTTAACATCCATCTTGTTCTGTTCTACACCACTTACTGGCAGGAGGTGCTCAAGACTGGTAATAACTCTCAACATTACTGACAAAAAATACATATTTATAGGCGGTGAGGAAAATTGGTATTTTTAGGGACTAAAATACTGGAACTGTGATCATTTCATTTGAGCAAAAACAGCTGCAAAGTTTTCATCAACTGACCTTCTTGAGGTTACTAAAAATAGAAAATCAACAATGACTCTCTGTGTCTATTATAGAACAATGGATAGTGTGTTTTCTTTTTTTAGCTAAAAGATCAGGGGTGGTTGTGGCATTGAGGAGATTAGTATAATGTGCCAGAAGGGGGCGCTGTAATGAGGTGGTAAATGGGAGAGAGTGAGCAGTCACAGCTGATATGATTGAGGTGTGTATGACTGTAGGAACTGAGGATTATGCTGAAGTCCTCAGACCATTTATTAATCCTGAATGTATACATGTGCAGAATATCATCAGAGGCTCAGAAAGCTATGATGTCTCTGCATAGTCTGTGAGTTAAATATGACAGATGTGTGCTGGTTAATGTCAGTTTAATGATGGTGACACTCAACCATTGGCAGAGAGATTAAAGACCAAGGTGTACCAGCCGTCTGTATAAAACATGGGCTCGGCCTAGTCGAAGGCGTGAAGCCTGGGGCTTGAGTTAGAGGGGCATGGGGGAATCGGGTGTGCAGAGTGGGGCGGTACTCACAGCGGCTCCTGAGGCTCCAGGACGACCTCTCTCACCAGGCAGACCTCGTGGGCCCTACAGAGACAGACAGGCAGAGAGGAGGGGTTCAGTCCAATGAGACAGAAAAAACAGTATCTTCTGGCAAAATAAAAGTTTATGATTATTTGCTAAAAAAAAAAAAAGTATCAGTCCTCCAACGCTCACCATTGGTCCGGGGGCGCCGTTCTCACCGGGAGCACCTGCCTCACCCTGGAGGGAGAGAGAATAAGAAGAGTCAGCTGCCGAGAGAGATGCTCTGTAATGTAAAGGCGTGTTTAATGTGAGAAAGAGGGGGACCCAGTTTATATGTTAGATCTGTGGCCTCCTGGGTTCTAGTGACTGGTCTCTCTGTATCAGTACCTATTAGTGACCGGTCTCTCTCTCTGTATCAGGACCTATTAGTGACCGGTCTCTCTGTATCAGTACCTATTAGTGACCGGTCTCTCTCTCTGTATCAGTACCTATTAGTGACCAGTCTTTCTATCTATGTCAGTACCTATTAGTGACCGGTCTCTCTCTCTGTATCAGTACCTATTAGTGACCGGTCTCTCTGTATCAGTACCTATTAGTGACCGGTCTCTCTCTCTGTATCAGTACCTATTAGTGACCAGTCTTTCTATCTATGCCAGTCACTGGTCTCTATGTGTGTCTGTAACAGTACCGATTAGTGACCAGTCTCTCTGTATCAGTACCGATTAATGACCGGTCTCTGTCTGTAGCAGTACCTATTAGTGACCGGTCTCTCTGTCGGTCACAGTACCTATTAGTGACTGGTCTCTCTGTATTAGTACCTATTAGGGACCGGTCTCTCTCTCTGTATTAGTACCTATTAGTGACCGGTCTCTCTCTCTGTATCAGTATCTATTAGGGACCGGTCTCTTTGTCAGTCGCTGTTAGTGACTGGTCTATAATAACTACCTGTGACTGGTTTTTCTACCAGCAGCTGTAACTGTGCAGCCCATGTAATTGGCTACAGAGGGATGGTAGTAGGAAGTTGCTGGCTTGGTGCTAGAGAATGCTGACGCTCGCCTGGCTTTAGGGAGTATTAGACCCCCCAACCCCCACCCCTGGAGGGGGGATGGGCAGTGATGAAGGGAATGGAGATGGAGGAGGAAGATGAGAGAGGAAGGGAAGATGGATAGTAATTTTGTAAGCTGTACGTGGGCGTGGGCGTGGTCAGGTGGGGCAGGTGTCTTACCTTAGCTCCTGCAGCTCCAGACTCTCCCTTCGATCCATCCACACCTGGGTAGCCCTGCACAGGTACAGTTCAGTACAGGTGTTAATAACACTGCTCACTGCACAGGTACTGTTCAGTACAGGTGTTAATAACACTGCTCACTGCACAGGAACAGTTCAGTACAGGTGTTAATAACACTGCTGACTGCACAGGTACAGTTCAGTACAGGTGTCAATAACACTGCTCACTGCACAGGTACAGGTGTTAATAACGCTGCTCACTGCACAGGTACAGTTCAGTACAGGTGTTAATAACACTGCTGACTGCACAGGTACAGTTCAGTACAGGTGTCAATAACACTGCTCACTGCACAGGTACAGGTGTTAATAATGCTGCTCAGAGAGAGTGTAAACTGGTAGCTCAGTATTTGTAAACAGCAGTGCTCAGAAGTTCAGATATTAAAATCAGGCGTGTTGCTCTGAAGGGATCCACTCTCAGGCAGTCAGCCAATCACACGCACCCTGTGTCCCTTGATCCCAGGAAGTCCGGGTGTCCCAGGGAAACCGCGTGCACCCTGTGGAGGAAATGAAGAACGCATCAGCAAAGGGAACGGCCCGAATCGCACTCAGATTAGCCTGGGCCGGGTCCCAGCGTGGGACGGGTCCCAATCACACTCAAATCTCTCAGGCTCACCATCTGAAATACTTTCAGTGGTTTCAGTGAACAGGCTCAAGCAAAGCTGATAACATGGGAATCGTGCGATTATGTAGTTCACAGCACAGTCCTTCAAGTAGCTGAAATCGTTGGTGTTGCTATGGCTACGCTGTCCAGTGTGAATGTGTTGCGCTCTTGTAGTTCTGAGGTTAAATGCATTTACCTGAGGCCCAGGTGGTCCTCGCTCTCCGGCTTTACCCGGCTTTCCAGCTTCACCCTAAAAGGTAGAGAGAAAGAAAGCAGGTCAGAAAGAGAGATGGTGTGTGTGTGTGTGTGTGTGTGTGTGAATGTGA
Organism: Anguilla rostrata; assembly: GCF_018555375.3. Lineage (NCBI taxonomy): Eukaryota > Metazoa > Chordata > Actinopteri > Anguilliformes > Anguillidae > Anguilla > Anguilla rostrata. The sequence goes on along the minus strand of NC_057943.1, from coordinate 1,220,934 downwards.
GTGTTTGTGTGTGTGTGTGAATGTGAGTGTGCGTGTGCGTGTGTGTGTGTCTGTGTGTGTGAATGTGTGTGTGTGCGCACGTGTATGTGTGGGGGCAAATGTGTGTGTGTGCATGTGGATGTGTGGGCGTGAATGTGTGTGTGTGTGTGTGTGTGTGCTCACGTGTGTATGTGTGTGTTTGCAAACTGTAAGCCTGTATCTTTTGTTTCTATTTCAGATCTGAGGCTTTAATACTCATAGGGCTTTGTGTGCACTCAAATAGACAAGTGATTTTATTGCTGTTTGTCTATGCACTTTTGCATCTGGTCTAAACATATTTTTAGCCACCATATCCATGCAAAAACTACAATTCCCTCAATGAAAAGTGCCATACAAACTTCCCTTCTGTTGGAATCAAGGTCCAAAGTCTCAAGCTATACCACTGAAATCTGAGGCATTTGTGTTTTTACTGAAATGCAGGGGTGTTACTATTTTGCTGAAATTCTGTGGTATCATAATGAACACGCTTGAGTTGCGTGGCTAAATGTTAGCGCTTTGCTCTAGGGGAGCTTTATTTGAGAGTTTTTGGGGGACGCAGGTGCTCTGATGTTTCTGAGGGTGATGAAGGTGAGCATTTCTGACATCAGCAATGTTGATTAATAACTCTGCAGTGTGTTGGACACTGGTGGGTGGGGAGCTGAGGGTAGATGGAATGAGGGGCAGGTTTTTGGTGCTTCTGAGACTCCTTACGTCATCTCCTGCTTTTCCAGAGGGTCCGGGGGGGCCGCGGGGGCCGATGGGGCCCTGAGCAAGAAAAGGAGAGAAAATTAATTTTTAAATAATTAAAATAATTAACTTCCCTCTTAACGAAAGGGAAACACACACAGACACACACCAACAAAAACATGCACACTTTCCGACGGATAAAAGCACGTGCTATCCGGACACACAACTCAGCTGGGAGTGAAACCAGACAGTCAGTCTGACTTTGTGATTCACTGAGTGTGAATCAGAGTAAATACACAATTTGATTTTTAAATGTACGCTTGCAGTTATTCCTTTAATTTGTGTCTCTGACATACTCCCCTGTTCTGTAACATATTACCCTGGTCTCTAATGCCAGATATTGATTAAACGGGAAGCATTTGGAGTCCTGAGTTGCTCAGGGTATCAGGAGTATTCATGCAGTGGACAATGCAGCGGTGCATTGTGGGATATGCGGGGGACACTCACAGCTGCGCCAGGTTCTCCGGTCTCCCCGGGGTTGCCTTGGAAACCTTGTGGACCCTGGGATGGGAGGGAGGAGGACAGGGTGAGATTCCGGCTGAAGAGCTGCTCTGTGGAGACGCAGCGCCACAGAAACGGTTTTTAAAGTGAGAAACGGCTCCTGTACTTACAGGTGCTCCGCTGGGGCCAGGTGGACCACGGGGACCCATAGGGCCCTGGGAAAGAGAGGGGGGGGGGAGAAGGAAAGTCAGCCATTACATTCAAAATCAAATTCTAATCCAAATGGAGCTTCATTTACTTGACAAGGAAACTGACTTCAGACACAACCCTGGCATTCCTATAACTGAATGGTCTCGACTTCCTCCTCTCTTATACACAGGTCAGATCTGCCAGTAATTTGTCAATAGGGTAATTTATTGAAAAAACAGTTTGCAGTGTCTGTGTCTCTGCAGCAAACCACCTACATACACTTTTTGTACGTCGCTTTTGATAAAGGTATCTGCTAAATAAATGTAATGTATACACAACACCCTCATAGAACTGACACTGCAGTAACACTTTCCTGCCACTCGATGGCAGTGTTTGACAGCGGTTGTAGACAGATATAGACTGTGCCATGTAGAGTGTATCTCCAGGGACAGACTACTAACTCAGACCCTGTCACACCCGTCCTCACCATCGGTCCCTGCATCACCCCCATCTGTGCGCCTCCAGCCTTCTCGTCCATTCCACCCGCCATCTGTGCAGCAAAGTTCTGTGCGAAGACGAAGGAGAGTCATCCGCTAGCATTAGCTACCGTTGTCAAAAACATTCGTTAGCATCAGTTAGCATTAGCATGCATTAACATCCATTAGCATTAGCTTTAGCATCCTGTAATACCGCCACAGACTGGTGTCACTGTAGTTATCGCGCCCCCTAGTGGTCTGAGGCTGCCACAGCGCTTTCACTTTTCACCTCGTACTCTGGTTAATTATTTAACTCGAGCGTGAACCATGGAAACGACCACAGCTCAGCCTTCCACTCCCAACCCCACTCCACCACACTTACTCCTCCGAGTCCTGGCGGTCCGTTGGGTCCTGGGGGTCCGGGGGGTCCAGGGTTTCCAGGGGTACCGGGCTCTCCATCTCTTCCTCGGGGGCCAAGACTTCCCTGGAAATATGATCATATGTTCTCGTTATGTCCAGCAATGTTTTTTTTCTTCATGTTTCAAAATATTAGTTATTTTTCCTGCAGTCACTTCAGGAGGACTTTCAATACTGCCCTCTGCTGGCCAACAAGCAGCAGTTCATTATAAACACACCGTAGCAAAGAAATATATCAATGCTAGGTTAATTACAGGTCCATACATCTGATTACAAGTGACTGTTAAATAACTCGCATTAAATTAATCTTGGCTACTGTCATCACTGCTTTCCTCAGAATGCCCTTTTTACTGTGTGGTGGTACAATATCAAATAGGCTAATTTAAGCTCAATTAAAACATGAAACCCAACAGACTTGTTTTATGTGTTTTATATTTTTTCTCTTCTGTTGTCACCTGAAGCAGTCATATTTTTAAAAATTATGATTATTATTATTATTATTATTATTATGGTATTAGTAGTAGTAGTCGTGGCAACAACAGCACACAGTATGCTCATGACTATGATTTGCCTCTATTTGCCTAAATATACATCTGCCTTTTGGCTTGCCAGGCATCTGCTCAGATATGCCCAATTATGCCTAAATCTACCCAAAATGGCATTTATACTCAAATCTACTGCAGGGACCCAGCATTACACATAGTTCCTGACTGTGAAGTACAGGTCTATACTGTAGCCCCATAGTACAGTCCTATACTGTAACCCCATAGTACAGACCTATACTGCAACCCCATAGTACAGTCCTATACTGTAGCCCCATAGTACAGACCTATACTGCAGCCCCATAGTACAGCCTATCACCATGTACAGACCTATACTGAGCCCCATAGTACAGTCCTTATACTTACCCCATAGTACAGACCTATACTGCCCATAGTACAGACCTATACTGTAGCCCCATAGTACAGTCCTATACTTTAGCCCCATAGTACAGACCTATACTTTAGCCTCATAGTACAGACCTATACTGTAGCCCCATAGTACAGACCTATACTGCAGCCCCATAGTACAGACCTATACTGTAACCCCATAGTACAGACCTATACTGCAGCCCCATAGTACAGTCCTATACTGCAACCCCATAGTACAGTCCTATACTGTAACCCCATAGTACAGACCTATACTGTAGCTCCATAGTACAGACCTATACTGTAGCCCCATAGTACAGACCTATACTGCAGCCCCATAGTGCAGTCCTATACTGCAACCCCATAGTACAGTCCTATACTGTAACCCCATAGTACAGACCTATACTGTAGCTCCATAGTACAGTCCTATACTGCAACCCCATAGTACAGTCCTATACTTTAGCCTCATAGTACAGTCCTATACTGCAACCCCATAGTACAGTCCTATACTTTAGCCTCATAGTACAGACCTATACTGTAGCTCCATAGTACAGTCCTATACTGCAACCCCATAGTACAGTCCTATACTGTAGCCCCATAGTACAGACCTATACTGCAACCCCATAGTACAGTCCTATACTGTGACCGCATTGTACAGACATATACTGTAGCTCCATAGTACAGTCCTATACTGTAGCCCCATAGTACAGACCTATACTGTGACCGCATTGTACAGTCCTATACTGCAACCCCATGATATAGTCCTATACTGTGGCCCCATAGTACAGACCTATACTGTTGCCCCATAGTATGGAAATATACTGTAGTCCCATAGTAGAGACCTAGACTGTAGCCCCATAGTAGAGACATATATTGTAGCTCCATAGCACAGTCATAGAGTAGCCCCATATTACAGACCTATAATGTAGCCCCATAGTACAGACCTAAACTGTGGCCCCATAGTACAGATCTAGACTGTTGCCCCATAGTACAGGCCTATGTTGTAGTCCTATATTGCATTCTGATACTAAAGCCCTGTACTGTAGTTCTATACATTAGCCCTGTATTATAGCCCTATAATGTGGCCCTGTACTGTGGCCCTAGACTCTCTATATTAAGCTTATTGAGACTGAGTTTGAATGGTTGTGGTAAGAATCTGAAGTTCATACATTACACAGGAAAACTATATTGAGTACTTATGATGGGCCAATAGGGGGCAGTGTTGTTCTTGGACTGGTCATAATCCTGGAGCTTTTAAGTACTTTTTTTCTTATTAGGATCTTACTTTTGTCTTGGCCCTGCTGTTATGAACTTCTTAATCAACTATAATAGCTTTAATAGATTGTACATATATAGATGCTTTACACACATATACATATACAGTATATATTTAATGAAGCGTTATATCTACATAACATGTTTAAAACATAAAGGTAGAATAGGCATTTTATCAAAGGAGCTGGAACAAGGCTAGCGTGTATTAGGTAAAAACTGTTATGGAAGCCCTGCTGGTGTACTGTCATTCACAGAGACTGAAACTGATTAAACTGATCCAGATTCAAACACCTGAATCTCACACCACTGTACTGCTGACCAATCGCGCGCGTGACCTCGGGAATGCTGCTTTTACGTCCAAGTGGTGAACGCTTCTCAAGAAAAATACCCTGTTCCACCTCGGCACGCCACAAAAGAACACTTCCTGCAGCCATGTTCAGATTGCTTGTTGGAGAGGTGATCTACTCATGCACAGACCAAGCCCTGCGTTCTCTCACCTGCGTGTGAACTGAGGCCCCAACTGCTCTTACAGAAGCATGACGGCGTGTAAATGTATAGTTTAATAAGAAACTACAATTCCCAACACACACCCAGGAAGAGGCCATTGTGCAGGAAGTCGAGAAACCTCTAGAACACTGTCTTTCAGTGAGGCTCTGGTTCTAGAACTCCCAATTACTAACAGGTACAAATCAAAACATCTTTAGCTCAGCAATTGCTGGAGTTTTCAATGCTAAGCATGCAGAGATGGGCATTTGACCTACTTGTTGTTCCCCACAAATTTTTAATTATTTTTTTAGTTGGACAAACTTAAATGTAATTGTATTTGGCGAAAAGCCCAGTGCACCTTGAGAGTACATGGAGAGGGACACACACAGCAGACACAGGTATATCTCACCTTCTCCCCCTTTGCACCTCTGTCTCCGCGAATGCCCTGCTCTCCTGGGGGGCCCTACAGGTGGAGAGATGTGAGAATGAGCACCTGCAGGTCACATCAAAACCACGGCCACATCCCACACTGAGACGAACACAGGCCTTGCAGGTCACATCCAAACCACGGCCACATCCCACACTGAGACAGACACAGGCCCTGCATGTCACATCCAAACCACAGCCACATCCCACACTGAGATGAACACAGGCCCTGCAGGTCACATCCAAACCACAGCCACATCCCACACTGAGACGGGCACACGCCCTCCAGGTCACATCCAAACCACAGCCACATCCCACACTGAGACGAACACAGGCCCTGCTGGTCACATCCCACACGGAGACGGACATGGGCCCTGCAGGTCACATCCAAACCACAACCACATCCCACACTGAGATGAACACAGACCCTGCAGGTCACATCCCACACTGAGACAGGCCCATAAGCATGCCTACCATGGGGCCTGCTGGTCCACGTGGTCCTACGACCTGGAGACGGGAGAGCAGAGAGAAACACCCATTCAGTATGCATGGCCACCAGCAGGTGGCGACATTGCAACAATACAGTGGTTTTCATACAACACAAGGAATGATGAGACATTGTTTTGTTTTGAGAAAGTGTTCTTGTTGATGTCAATTCTGACATTCTACAGCCTTTTGGAATATAAAGAAAGCAGCGTATACTGCTTTCCCATTCATGTGACCTCTTCCTTTCCATCATGTGACTTTCCCTTGACATCAGTCAGGTTGCCGTCCATTGGACTAACTTTCAAACTGCAGTTGTGCCCAGTGTGTGGATTGAACCATGCTGCTTTTAAGCGTGTTTATCCACTGTTTGCAAACTTACGTCTGTGATGTCTCCTGGCTCTCCTTTCTGTCCCTGTTGACAAAAGCAGAAGCACAAAATTGTTACATTTTCTAATCAAAAACATGGAAATCTTTCTCTTATCATGCTAATCCCTCAGAAATGGTAATCATGCAGTTACATATGAACTGTACTGTTTCTGGATTGTAAATATTATAAAATATAATGAGGTGGTAAATCACAGGAGAGTTTGGTGTCTCATAAGTGTTGCCATGGCTACAGAATGTTAGGTGTAAAGTGAAGCCCAATTATACCTCATCTCTTAGAAAACACTCATTTTTGCAAGTGTTGGCACACAGAAGATTTTCCTACATTTTTACATTTAACTTTTTAACACTGGACTATTTTTGGCATAAAACATTGCTGTCCTTTGCAGCGGTGGGCACTTTTATTATAAACACGATAATTAAACAGTGCATTTAATTCAAAGTCACATGGTGAGAGTAAGAGAGGTAACTGAAGCTCTGCCTCACCTTAGCACCAAGTGGTCCTGAGGTTTCAGAGGGATTTAAAAGGTAGAGGAAAAAGTATGATTAATTTACACATAACATTGGTGATGAACATTTGTCACTTTGCTTTCTGGTGGGGGTGGGGGCAGGGGCAGGAGGGGGAGGACCCATAAATCAAAGGCAACTGGCAGAACACAGCTTGTGACCTACACCCGAAACAGGTGGACAGGGGACCCACGGAGCCCATTCGGATTTGGTTAGGAGGGGTGCTGTAACGTTAGGCTTGGCATGGGGGGGGGCGGGGGGTTAGGGGGTGTGGTGAGTGGTAGCAACAAAAGTCACTGGAGGTTATTTGTGCCCCCAAAAGGGTGTATTTTGCCTTTTGGGAGTAAAAATAAAAAATAACTGGTGCGGATGGGTAAGTGTTTCTCTCTGTGAAACAGACATCCCAAGGGATCTCTCTGTCTCCATGGAGATAATAAATGCGTTTATTCTGGGCTGTTAAGCAGCCAGTGGCAGTGCAGGGAGCTGCAGGCGAGGGGCTGCGGCCCACGTTGGATCCTGCTCGGTTCTGATGCGTTGCCGTGTCAACCAGAACGAGGGCATTTCAGCACAAACCCATTTCCTGCACCAGCTGTCTTTCAGCATCAAATATTATCTTAATTTCTGTGCTCAGAACCATTTTAACTGTAGACACTTTTATGACTTTAATTCAGATTTTACTACAACACTAAAAAAAGTAGGGGAAAGGCCAGTTTTCAAATATGCCATGCCAATGATGTATAATTTTGAAGTGAATGTTATCTCTGATTTACCAGATCTAAATCTGGAAAAATAACAGTAATAATAATTTGTAATCACTGCCTGTATTGCAGAAATTTGACCACATTGTTTTGGAAGATTCACACTTTAAATGCCAATGGCACAAGGGCTGATACAGCTGATTTTGCGCTATATTCTTAAAAATGGCCTTTTCATTTCTGTCTATTTTTTCTTCTTCTGTCTGTTAGTCTGGCAGAAGGTAGCCAATTCAAAAATGGCCTGAATGTTTATTTTTGAATTCAGTTAGAAGTGTCTCTTTCCTCCGTTGTTATTTCACCCCTAATTGCATTTGTTAATCGTGCAAAGAAAGACAAAAAAAAAAAAACAGCAGCTGTCCAATCACCATGTGAGCCCTGGCTGGGACCGACACACCTGTTCACCTGAGCGTGTGGCAGTTACCCATGGTGCTTTGCAATGGCCCTGCTGTTTTTTTTTTTTGTTTTTTTTGAAGGGGGAGGGGGGAGACAGTGAAATGAGGGTCATTTATTTATGCGAGAGGGGGTAAATAAATAAATGAGCACCCGAGGGGGGGGTCTGCTGGGGGGGGCAGACGGGGCAGCACTCTCCGAATGGGATCTCGGGGTTGGGGCAGTCTCTCTGCTCCTCGCAGATGACCTCGTCGCACAGGACGGTCCCGCTGTCGCACACGCAGATCTGACACGGCTGCGGCTTCCACACGTCCTTATCGCTATAGCGCTGGCCGTCCTGCACGCAGCCGCCCGCCAGCTCTGCGCACGCCCGCGGGGGAGCGCACACGGGACGGGGCGCGGGTGGGGGGTTCGGGGTCAGGAAATGGGACAGGATGGAGGGAGAGAGGCACAAGTTATCAAGTCTGGACAATACTCCCTTTATTCACTGATTCATTCATTCATTCATTCATTCACTCACTCACTGTGCGCACTCACTCACTCAGTGTCCAAGCTCATTCACTCATTCACACAACGCTCACTCCAGTTGAACTCACCAAGTCCCATGAACACAGAAGAATAAAGCAATTGGTATTTAGTAACTACTGTGTCCTTCAATATGCACATGTAAACAGCTCAATAAATCTATTAATCTGTGACCTTCAGGAACTCGTGACCTCCAGTGCACATCCACGACCACTCTTCAGGCCGACCAAAGATTAAATACAAGCAGCACAGTTTTTGATATTACCTTCAGAAACATGATCGCAACTACCGGTAAAGACGTTTCTCTATTGGATACCTGCAATTTCGACAGTAGACCTCAGTGTGGCAGAGAAGATTCATAGATTTTAGCATCAATTGCACAGCATCGCTGAAAACACGATTAGCCAGGAGCTTGAATCATTATTTTTATATTATTGCCCTCAAAAATGTTTTACATACAAATCTCCGCACGCGTTTTTTGACAACAATTTCAGAACACACAGTCGCTCACGTTTCAGAGACGACCTATAAACGTACAGTGCGCATGGGCGTAGGTCCAGTTAATTCCATGGTTCGTTCTACAAAGAAAAGCCCTAGATCCACATCATCAAAGTAGGTACGCTGCTAATAACGGTTGAAGATCAGTTTGTATGACGTTAAGCGCTCGCGGACAGGCGCTTTGTTTGCCTTGCAGGCCAGGATAGCGCGTGGTACCCTAATAGACCTGCAAATGCACATGAATGAGGGTCTCTTTCAGAGCCGGTGCAAATTGGCAGCCACTTGCCTTGTGCAAACACGAGAGCTGTATTTCCAGCTGCCCGTAGGGACCCAATGGCTCAGTCAAAGCCCGGTACAAACACAGTGAACAACTGACACTGCGCAACGTTCGTACATGGATTAGAACGAAAATGTAACATTGGTTCTTTGTTCGTTTTTCGTGCACTAGATCAGGACGTGAAAATTACCAATTGAAAACTTAGTTCCAAAATAAAAAGTCATTGATGCTTTAAAAAAATATATAGGGGTCTATGAATGGACGTAGAATTCAGGATTGAATATTAAGACATTGTATGGCAAAAATGAGGAGAGAACACATAAATCAAACACAGGTGTTCGGATATTACTCTTTAAAGGAATTTGCTGTTGGCACAGTTCCTTGCCATCTCAACTGTAAGTCACCCCCACCCCCCAAAAAAAAAAAAAAAAGACTTTGATGCCAGCCGCTTCGAGCTGCCCTTTGAGCCTGCTAGTCTCGGGATCGCGCGGAACCTGCTCAGAAACAGAGCGCGCTACCTGCAAAAAAAAAGGAGAGAGCTCGACGGCTTCGCTCTGAGTCTGAATTCTTGACCCCGGGTGCGACAGCGCACAGTGAGTGTATTGTGCGTTTTTCTAGCAGGTTCGCTTGACTTTCCCTCATCTCCAACCGCGCTGTGGACCGCGCACCTTCACTCGGGCTTCGAGTCAAATTTATTATTCGGACATTTGAACACAGTAAAACCGTTAGGTGTTGTTTCTGCAGCAGTAGCATTTTAGTCAGTAAACTTCCTTAAGGGTGGAAAACATTGCCGAGTGTCGACAGCAGATATGGTCAGTTGTTCTCATCAGAGAAATGTCTCGATGTCTTTGTTAACATACTGCGATGGAATGTCAACATTAAACTGGGGTGGGGGGGGGGATTTCCGGGCCCCCGCGCCTATCCTTTGTTATTGTTCGTTTTCAGGTAAACTTGTGAAAACAATTTTGGAATACTAGCCGGCATGTGCCCACTTTTAATTATGAAATTGAGGGGAGGGGTGAAACCGCTATCAGTAAAAAAACCGCTAATTTTCAAAACTTTGAAATCCTCGACAATGTTCCCGTTTTGACAACCTGTTACTCTTCATAATTCCCCCTGCCGACCGCGCTTCAGGACAACAGGCTCCTCTGTGTGCCATCGCAGGGGCTGCCTGTCTCGCGCAGGTATCTAACACAGCTCGTGCTGTTAGTTCACTCAATAATTCCTTATTTTCCAACAACATTTTTACTATTAGTCTCCAAAGAATTCACAAAGTCCCCTATTTTACCTTAAATTTATTCAAAATATGACGAACCCCAGAATTTTAAGTCAGAAATGTGATTATTATTAACCATACGATTAATACTTAGGATTGATAAATACATATAATACAAACACAGAAAATAAATGCTTAATTGAATTAATCTGAAATGCTTCAATTAAAAAGCCCCTTGAGATGCTAACAATTCGAATCGAACAAGTCAAGCACAAATGATCGTAAGCCAACTAACTCACATCACCACTCTCATAGCTTTTCTGCGTTAAGCCCCTCTGTTCAAGTAATAAAAAACGTTTTTCGTGTCATATCTATACAAATACAAACTTGTTCTCAACTTCAAGAGAATGTGAGAGAAAAAATAACGGTCTAATACAAAACAAAAAAAGTTGCAACTTACGGTCATCCTCTTCCTGGCATTTGACAAAGGCTAATAAAAGGACTTGCGTTGCTGCGAGTAGCAGAAGCGTCCTGGAATCCACAAAGCTGAACATGTCTAAATATTAGACATGCAGGACCCGAGGGGGAATCTGAAGAAAAGAGTCCGCGACTGGACACAGAGCTCTGCTTTCAGTGAGTGTGTGTTCCCGGTGACAGCCGAACCATACAGACAACCTTCCGCAAGTCGATGGGGGATCCAGCGCCAGGCCGCCTCAGCTATTCGGTACCCGCCCGCTCCTCCACAAGCGCTGCGGTTTTATGTCCCGTCCTCCGGCGGGTCTTCGTATATTCCTGAGCGCCAGTCCACCCCCAGCCCAGCCCCTACCCCCCAGCCGCCCTGAAACCGGAGCCTCCCATCCCTCCCCTTCTGTCTCGCAAAAGCCATTCTCCCCAGACCCCTCCTTCAATCCAACCATGAAACGGGGTGCCCAAAAGTGTCCTTCACCCCTCCAACACCCCCCTTTGCCTATCGCTATCCACTGCCATACTTCTCTCTCAGTGTCCGACGAGGCGCCTGGAAGACGCTCTTATATTTAAACTGCTAACCGTTAGTTTACTTATGTTTAATTGGTAATCATATCATATGTAGTAAAGAAATATTGCTATATTTATTGTTGCCCTGACAAAAATAAAAAGAAACTCACCGGACTTCATAAACTTGTAAATAGGCCCGTGGCATTCTTCGCAGATTTGCTACAGGCAGGTAGCTGTGACGTTACTCGGCAGGTTCTTTTTAAGTTATTAAATTAATGTTGAATGGTTGATTTGAGGAACGTTCACCGGCAGGCTCTCCGAAGCTAACGCACGGAGTCTTGCATTTGGAAAGGTGTTGTGGTGAAAAAAAATATTTAAGCTGTATGGCTTATCATATTTTACATGTTTGGCTACATGTGCGTTTGAATACTATGACTCAGACGCGGTAAAGCAGAAAATAAGTTGATGACAATGGTGACAACATATCTTGCTAAATCTTCCGACCACTTGGCTACCGTCGGTAATATTCTGTCTCAACGATTCCAGGATGGTGGAACATGAACAGGCGTTTATGATCGCGACTTTTGCCCTTTCCTAACTTTCTGAACATTTTTTTTCCTAAAGCACATGCGATTTCGTATCACATTTGCATCTGAAAATGTCTCTATTGGTAAGAAAGGTAACATGTCTCAACGGAGAATTTTGATTCCTCCTGCTAAGAAATACATGAGGGACCGGTCACTGAAATTCTGCTTTTTCTCAGCTCGTGCGTGTAATATTGCTAAGGAAAAACGTTTATATACTGAGCACTGACGTTTAAAAGGAATAGTCTTGAGACAATAGCACTTCAAACTTGTTTAAAAACATGCAAGTCGTTGTAAAAAAACGAACGTTTAAGCTATTGATTGAACGGTGTCTTTGAATCGAAGTATAGGATTTGCAACTGAAATACCATGAGACATAATGGTCTTGTATTGGCTACTCTATATAAATATATATTCTTTATGAAGGAACGTTACAAACGTGAGTAATAATGGCGACGTAAGTGTCTCGGATTTATTTGTGGCATCCATAACTACCAGGCCCCGTTAAGGCCTGTAGGATATGGCCAAAGTTTATGATTATTACACACACGCGAACGCATCCAGTCTCATTATCATTTCTGCGGGGAGGAGTGGCCAGGGGGCATCGCCGCTTGTCTGATTGGTTAAAAAAGTAATGATTGGCATGGGGCTTCGTATGATGAATGTGGAAGCCGGTGTTAATCACCTGGTTTGCCCACAGAGCTGCCACTCACGCAACGGTTGTGAGAATAAAGCGCGCCTCGCGGCCGAGTTCTATATAAATTTGGCGCGCGGATTGTCGTGTTGAGGCCATGGCCCGCGCACAGTTCTTCGCTGGAGAGGACTCGAGGTTTTTTGTGTCAAAGCGTCACGCGCGTATGAGATGCAAGCCACCACAATTTCCTCCTTTAAAAAAATCGCGGGAACCTTTGGTCTAATTTCTTGAGATGGGAGGGGCGTCCTAGAGTTTGCCATGGTCACATCATCAGCTGGACACTTGGTGGACCCTGATGCAGAATTGAAATTTTCATTTGAATGTTCTATGGAGTTTTTTTTATTTTTTAAATTTAATTTTATGTTTATTTTTGGGCCATGACTACTGGAAATATCATGAATAAGACATTATTTTCATTTTTACATTTTAAGTCAGTGTTTTTTATCCAAAGCATTTTTTGGTGGAAGGTCTGGCAGTAATATTATACAGAATATATGTACTAGTACAGTACTCATTGAATTGTTAACCATTTAAATATCCATCGTCCATCAGTGGCCTATCACAGTGCGGTGATGTTACAAACTTTTGGTCATCCCTCACTAAGATGATATGGCAGAGACGGTGATATGAGGTGGTCTGCTGGAGATGGTGAGGTCGGCTTTGCTTGGCCCTTAACGCTTGTCTTTGTGTGGCCTCTCTGAGTGAGGCCTCCCTGCCCAGCCTGCGTCTGGCGGGCTGGTGTCAGGATAGAGAGGATTACGGGCCCAAAAACAAAAACACCGCCGCGCGTCTGATCTCCTGCCCCGCCCCTAACCACCCTGCATGCTCAGTCTCGATTGGCCGCAGTTCTGCTCTCTGTGATATCAGCTGAACACCAAACATAGACCCCTGTACACAAGTACGCACACTCATACAGGGCTGTGATATCAGCTGAACACCACTACACACCAATCAAAGACCATATATGGACACACATACATACAGAGCTCTTGGCTAACATTTTTTTCCCATTGACAAATATTCTAGTAGCACAACTAAGCAATCTCCTCAGTGCTGTGCTCCAGTAACCCCTGCATGTATGGAGCACTGTGCCCTCCTGGACCGATGCATTTAGACCCTGCCATGAGCACCTGTAGACCCCTGGCATAGCACTGTAGGACCCCTGTGGCATAGCACTGTAGACCCCTGGCATAGCACTGTAGGCCCCTGGCATAGCACTTGTGCCCCTGCATAGCACTGTAGACCCCTGGCATAGCACTGTAGACCCCTGGCATAGCACTGTAGGCCCCTGGCATAGCACTGTAGACCCCTGCCATAGCACTGTAGACCCCTGGCATAGCACTGTAGGCCCCTGGCATAGCACTGTAGACCCCTGGCATAGCACTGTAGGCCCCTGGCATAGCACTGTAGGCCCCTGGCATAGCACTGTAGACCCCTGCCATAGCACTGTAGACCCCTGGCATAGCACTGTAGGCCCCTGGCATAGCACTGTAGGCCCCTGGCATAGCACTGTAGACCCCTGGCATAGCACTGTAGACCCCTGCCATAGCACCGTAGGCCCCTGGCAAATGCAGACGACTCGCAGGAGAGGAGTGAAAAATGAAGGAATAAGAAATGAATGGTGAAAGGAAGTAAATGGTCTGTTTAAATAAGATAAATGCTCCCTGGTTCTCTCAGATCTGATGTGATCAGGAGTGGGCAGAGTGTCTGTACAGTGGGGATGAGGAGAGATGCACGGACAGCGCATGGACTGCTGTTGCCAGGCAACGTGTCCATCACACACATCTATCACCAGTTTCTGCATCGCCATGGTGGTGGATGAGAGAAGGCCAGCTAATGTCACTTACGGTTACTTTTGAAAGTGAAGACAGTTGTGTTCTGTGTGTGCATTCACAAAGTTGTGCTTTCAGTGTGAGAGCGTACTCTCTGTAACAGAAACTTTTACCTGCCATAAATGAAGCTTGGACCTCGGACCATCCAATATGGTGACCTTTCCTTTTGGTCCTGGCGAGCCGCAGGGTTGGCTGGGTTTTGTTTTCACCTTCATATCAGCAACCAGTTCGGACCCAAAAAACCTGGGGAGGTGAGTTAACTGTGTAACATACGGCTTTAATTCATCAATTAAGTACCGAGTAACTACACCAGCAGACCCTGTGGCCCGCCAGGACCAGGAATGAATATCAGGGGTCTAAGTCAGTACCTCCTTAAACACAGTGTCCCCATCACTATCTCTCTTTTTTGCGTCCACAAGCATCTCTTCCTGCAACTCTTTCTGGTGATATTGGAAGAACAAGCTCCTGAGGACCCCTGGTAGCAAATTCCCTGTGTGTTTGTGTGTTTGCATTTTATTGTGTGTGTTTGTGTGTTTGTATTTTATTGCGTGTGTGTGTGTGGTTAGCTGGGGGTAAGCAGGCCCTAAATTATCATGTATAGAAGCTGGACAGAAATAGATCATCAACAGAAAATGGTGAGGCAAATTAAATTGTTTGTTTCTGGGTCACATGACCGTCAGCAAAGACAGCCCAGGAAGTGAAGCCCTTTGACCCCTCAGCATTCCCTCACTATGACAACGACCCGTTATAGGGCCTGAGCTCTCTCACACAGAGAATGACAAAGAGTGATCATGCACAATGACACAGAGACTGCCGGGCTGGGGGGGGGGGCTTGTGTCAGACTTCTGGGGGAGTGCTGGGTCTGAGGGTAAAGAAAGGCAAGAGGAGGCACCCTGAAGCATTCTGGGTAAATTGGAGCTTTTGTCCTGTGTGAACAGACAGCTTCACATCCATGTCTGAATAAAAGATGGTACGTCGTCCCGTGGCTGAAGAGCTGAGGGTAACTGAATACATTTTTAGACAAATATGACTGAGAAGCATTTTTGAATAAAAAAGTAATTGAGATTTTTATTTGGAGCACAGTTTGCACACAGAAAGAGAACTGCTGTACTCCCCCTGAAGTCAGTCACTTTCAGATCCACCTGTTCTGCAGTATCAAGACATGTCACACACCAGTTCCCCTTCTGTGCAACATTATTCCCCAGATTGGTGTTAAATTTGTCTGATGCAATCATATCAACCCAACCCGTGCCTTATGGCTGTCGGATGCAGTGATACTGAATGATTTGGGTTGCATTTCATGCAGTGTGGAGTTCATTTGTTATTGAGAATAAAACAAATGTGTGTGTTTGTGAATGTGTGTGTGCATGTGTGTGCGTGTGTGTGCACGTGAGTGTGTGTGTGTGTGCGTGCGTGCATGTGAGTGTGTGTGCGTGTGTATGTTGTGCCTTTTTGAACTTGCTGTGTGATTAGAAGAGGTGAATAAAAATAACCCAGGTATGCGTTGGGGTTCTCTGACAATGACATGGTTAACCTGCTTTACCAAACACATGCTGGTGGGCGAGGTAACAGGCAGGCTTGGTGAAAAAGCTGTCATTAACTGAGTACACCTGTGAGGGACCTCACCTTTCTGTTTTTTTAAGTTATTTTACACCGGGTGTCCAGGTGCTTAAATTAGCGTATTACACATGCAGGTCAAAAATAAATGAGAAATGCCCTGTAAATTACATCATTTCACTCGTTATCGTTGTCAGTTTTTAGCGATGAAACATTTTCAGGTTCCTCTGGCCGTAAGCTCTCTCTGTTCTCAGTGAGATTGTACCTTATGAGCAGGTGAGACGATGAAAGATTCATTCTGAGCACAAAGCCCTGTGCTCGCAGGTAGTCTCACAGGTGGGTTCCGTTAAAAGTGACTTTGAGGCTTGTGCTCCTCTCGGCTGTGTCTGGGTGAACTGCTCATTCAGGCCCATTGAGACAACACAGAACATTTTTTTTTTCCACGGTTTAGCTGACAGTACTTTGAGGAGCTTGGGGCGATATTGTAGTATAATGGGTAAGAACTGGGCTTGTAAACTGAAGGTCACTGGTTCGATTCCCGGCTTGGGCACTACATTGCTTCAGTATATTTCCAGCTGCATAAATGGATGCAGTGTAAATGTAAATCTCTTGTAAGTCACTCTGGATAAGAGCGTCTGCTAAATGCCTGTAATGTAATGTAATGTAATGAGCGGTGGTGAATGGTGATGTCACAGAGAAGAGAGGGATTTGAAAGTGGTTCTGAGCGTTGGGGCTTCTGCGTTTCTGGAGTCCGGTCCGCAGCAAACACCCCTGCGCCATAAATGCCTGACCCAGCTGAACAAACGCAGAGGGGTGCGACAATGAGGGACCCCCTCACCCAACCCAAACACCACCCCAAACCTCACATCTGTCACCGGCTTAATGGCATCTGCAGCTTCTCCTAGGAAAACACGGAAGGTAATTAAGAGGGTCCTCTGGGAAAGACCTGTCTTACTCAGTCTGGCCCTCCAGCTCTGCGCTTAGGCATGTCACTGTGTGAGTGTCCCGCTGGGTTGGCCATGGAAGACTGGCTGAGTGACAGTGTAGAATAATGGGAAAGGACCTGGTCTTGTAACCTATTCCCAGGTAGGACACTGCTGTTGTACCCTTGAGCAAGGTAGTTAACCTGCATTGCTTCAGTATATATCCAGCTGTATAAATGGATGCAGCGTAAATGCTACGTAAAAAAAGTTGTGTAAGTTTCTCTGGATAAGAGCTGCTAAATGTCTGTAATGTGATGTGATGATGATGTGATTGTGGAAAGTGTTGACAGGGTACGGGGCCTGTGAAGTAAAGCTGATCTCATAGAGCTCCCTAAAGCCTGTAGAGCTCCCTAGAGCCCTATAGAGCTCCCTAAAGCCTGTAGAGCTCCCTAGAGCCCCATAGAGCTCCCTAAAGCCTGTAGAGCTCCCTAGAGCCCTATAGAGCTCCCTAAAGCCTGTAGAGCTCCCTAGAGCCCTGTAGAGCTCCCTAAAACCTGTAGAGCTCCCTAAAGCCTGTAGAGCTCCCTAGAGCCCTGTAGAGCTCCCTAAACCCTGTAGAGCTCCCTAGAGCCCCGTAGAGCTCCCTAAAGCCTGTAGAGCTCCCTAGAGCCCCGTAGAGCTCCCTAAAGCCTGTAGAGCTCCCTAGAGCCCCATAGAGCTCCCTAAAGCCTGTAGAGCTCCCTAGAGCCCCATAGAGCTCCCTAAGGCCTGTAGAGCTCCCTAGAGCCCCATAGAGCTCCCTAAGGCCTGTAGAGCTCCCTAAAGCCTGTAGAGCTCCCTAGAGCTTCCTAGAGCCCTGTAGAGCTCCTTAATGCGCTATAGAGCCCCTTAGAACCAGCCGCAGGATCTTCATGGAGAGGCAGAATTCCACTCTTTCAGCCTCCCTCCATCCCCTGCTTCCACACTCCTCCATTTCGCCCGCTAACTCCCTTCATCTCCGAAAACACCCGCTTATAGCCAAACCGTTTGGGCCGAATAGTGGAGAGGAAAAAACAGACTGTTCCTGGTCAGAAGGAGAGCGGGAAGGAGGACGAGAGCAGGGATAGAGTAAAGGGAAAGAACGGATGTATATCTCTCAGTATATTTTTCTAAAATGCTTTGACAACACGGGATATTTCCTGTCATGCAAATTAAGCCTGTTTGAATCCTGGAGAGAAGGAGGGAGTAGAGAGAGAGACTGCGTGGGAAAGGAGAGAAAGAGGAAGACTGAGAAGAAGAGAAGAATGAACAGAGGGGGAAGGGAGGGTAGAAAGAGGGGGAGGACGGATGGAGAGGTAGAGAAGGAAGTAAAGAGGGGAGAGGTCACCAGAGAGAGGTAGAGAGAGGGAGGAGAGGTGGAGAGGAAGAGGGAAAGGGAGGGGGTAGGGAGAGAGATGGAGAGATGTGGTGAAAGGGGGGGGTGGAGAGAGAAAGAGATGGTGAGAGAGGTAGAGAGACAGGGGTACAGGCTCTGGGTGCTGGTGCCCTAAGAATGGAAGTTGCATTCAGTGGCAGACCGGTGTTAGTGTGTAGTGTGTTAGTGTGTTCTGTGTGAGTGTGTTCAGTGTAGCTGTGCTCAGTGTAAGTGTAGCTATGCGGAGCGTAGCTTTGCTCCGTGTAAGTGGCTGGTGTGTGTGCTCTCCTCCTGCCCCACACAATGGTCCTCTGTGTGCAGACCTGAGGAATTCTGCACCAGGGCAGCGGAGGGGGGTGGGGTGGGTGGGGTGGGAGGGTGTGGGGCTTTGGGGGGGGTAGATCCTTCCTGACGGAGCCACACCAGGCTCCAGGGGTCTACAAGGTGTCTGGGTTCCAGTGACACTCTGAATGGCCCAAATCACTGCTGCCTGAGAGAGAGAGAGAGAGGGAGAGGGAGAGAGAGAGAGAGAGAGAGGAGGGAGAGAGAGAGAGAGAGAGGGAGAGAGAGGGAGGGAGAGGGAGAGAGAGAGGGCAGGACAGAAAGAGAGAGAGGGAGAGAGAGAGAGCAGGGGAGGGAGGGAGAGAGAGAGAGAGCCGGAGGGAGAGCAATAGATAGAGAGAGGGTTAAATAGATAGATAGAGAGAGCAGGACAGAGAGGGAGAGCGAGCAGCAGAGATAGAATTAGATAGAGAGAGTGATAGAAAGTGATTTGTCAGTTACTGACAAAAAACTGAGAACCACCTTGACGAGGTACAGACTCAGCGAGCACCACTTAGCCATAGAAACTGGCAGGCACAGAAAATCAAGGTTGCCAGAAGAAAAAAGATTGTGCCAACAATGCAAAGGCAACCAAATTGAAACTGAAAAACACTTCCTGATGGAATGCACCAAATTTGACCAAATTCGCCAAACATTCTACCAAGAAATGATCCAGAAATGTCCCCAACTCAATGATATACCCAATGACGATAGATTACCCTACCTATTAGGAGAAGAAAAAGGTTGCTGCATACTAGCAGCCATACTCTGAGGGACAATGTGTGACCACCTCATGCACACATTTATACACGCGTACAAGCAGACACATAATATTCACTCATGCACACAACGCACAGATAGTCAGACACACACACACCTCACATCACTTACTGATATTGTATATATTTTTTATATAACAAATTCAAATTCTCGGATTCATTGTATATAGTTGTATGTTGTAACCACTGCTTTGGCAACACAAGTGCCTATATTTGTCGTGCCAATAAAGCACTTTGAAATTGAAATTGAATTGATAGAGAGAGGAATAGAGAGAGAGAAGGGGAGATAGAGAGAGGGATAGCGTGAGAGCAGGAGAGAGAGAGGAATAGAGAGAGATAGAGAGAACAGGAGAGGGAGAGCGAGTGATATGGAGAGTGTATAAAGCATTTGTCTCTATAATTTTCACTCTTTTCTTTTGAGAAGCCCTTTTCTGGGGTAATAGACAGCACCTGTTTGGGGGGGTGGGGTGGGTGGGGGTGCAGGGGGACGGGGGGTGGGGGGGGGCTGTCTATCCCTGTCACTGTTTAGCACTGCTTTCCCATCTGCTCTGGGCCCCTAGTAGTGCGGTGATCTCCCCACTGTGGGCTGGACACGAACTGAAATCCCGCCACCACCACGGCTCCCCTGACCCGCTATATCTACCCCTGACCCACTATATCTACCCCTGACCCGCTATAGCTACCCCTGACCCGCTATAGCTACCCCTGACCCGCTATAGCTACCCCTGACCCGCTATAGCTACCCCTGACCCGCTATAGCTACCCCTGACCTGCTGTAGCTACCCCCGACCCGCTATAGCTACCCCTGACCCACTATAGCTACCCCTGACCCACTATAGCTACCCCTGACCCGCTATAGCTACCCCTGACCTGCTATAGCTACCCCTGACCCGCTATAGCTACCCCTGACCCCTATAGCTACCCCTGACCCGCTATAGCTACCCCTGACCCGCTATAGCTACCCCTGACCCGCTATAGCTACCCCTGACCCGCTATAGCTACCCCTGACCCACTATAGCTACCCCTGACCCGCTATAGCTACCCCTGACCCGCTATAGCTACCCCTGACCCACTATAGCTACCCCTGACCCACTATAGCTAACCCTGACCCACTTTAGGTACCCCCTTCCTTTCCTGCTGTACGTCCTGCTTGGATAATGATGTTATATGTGTTGTTGTACGGGTAGATTTAACTGTTTTACATTATATTACATTTATTTAGCAGATGCTTTTATCCAAACGGACGTACAAAAGTGCATATCATGGTCATGGAAAACTACAAAACACAGGTTTAATAAGGTACAATACTCATTTCGTACAGCTATTTCTAGCCAAGAACACAGTTCAGTTCATGCAGTGAATATTATTCTGACCTAACTTATGCCAAGCCAAACTAGTGAGAAGAACAAGCTACAATATTAGGACAAATGCTAATTACAAAAAGTGCTGGAATGGAGATACATCTAACGAGTGTCATGAAAGGGGGGATTTAAAGTGACATGATATACAGAGTGGTGGCAGTTAGTCCAGGTATAGTCTGAAGAGCGTCTTCAGACCACGGCGGAAGATTTGCAGTGAGGGTAGGGAGTTTTCAAATTTTACCAGTATTTACTTTTGTTCGCGATACTAACTGTTGGGCAAACTTTAGCCTTATTGATGGATTGACAGTGAAAGGGCTGTCTGTGTGTCCTGCGAGATGTGCACTGCAATTCTCCGAGTCACGGTGGATAAGAGCATCTGCTCACTCAATGCTGTGTCATGTGATGTCATGCACTCTGATGAAGGAGCTTTGCCCTGAAACCTGTCACTTCTTATTTTCTTCCTTGACTTTATAAAACATTCCCAGGAGAGCCGTTCTTAAGCCTTATTACTCCATGAATTTTTATCAGTTTAAACACTTTTGTTGTACTCATTTGTTTTGGGTCATTGTGTCATCGCCCATTCAGGTGACGGGCCCCTACCCTGACAATCTCTATAAAGTTCTGAATTCTTTGTTCCCTCAATGACTGCAAGCTGTTCAGGCCCTGAGGTACCAAAGCAGCCCCAAACCATGATGCTCCCTCCACCAGGCTTCCCTGTTGGGATTACATTACATTACCGGCATTTAGCAGACGCTCTTATCCAGAGCGACTTTCACAAGTAAGTCTGAAGCAATGCAAGTTAAGTACCTTGCTTAAGGGTACAACGATGGTGTCCTACCCAGAAATTGAACCTGCAACCTTTAGGTTGCAAGACTGGTTCCTTATCCATTATACTACACTGCCGCCCCAAGATGAGGTTTTGGTGTTGGTGACCAGTGCTTTTTGCTCCACAGTGTTGTGCATTTCTGCAAAACGGTTCAACTCTTGTCTCTTGTCCATCCATGGAACATCGTCCCAGAACACTGTGGAATGTCCGGGTGGCCTTTTGCAAATGTGAGATGTGCAGCGATGTTTGTTTGGAGAGCAGTGGCTTCATCTGTGGTGTCCTCCCATGAATACCCTTCTTGTTTAGTGTTTTTCTTATAGTGGACACATGAACAGAGACTTTAGCAAGTTCTTTACTTTACCGTAGGGTTCTTTTAGACCTACTTCAGCATTGCATGCTGCACTCTTGCCATCATGTCTGCAGGATGCCCACTCCTAGGGAGAGTAGCAACAGTTATGAATTTCCTCCATTTGTGGACAACTTGTCTTATTGTGGATTGATGGACACCCGGGCCTTCAGAAATACTTTTGTAGCCTTTTCCAGCTTTATACATCTCTACAGTTCTTCTGAAAATAGTTTTTTATCAGGGCATGGTTCACATGAACAGATGTGTCTTGAGAAGAGCAGACTGTCAGTAACCAAACTTTGTGTGGCTTTTTATTGTTATTAGTTTAAGCATAATTGTGTCTGTTTATCATTGTGACTTAGATGGAGATCAGGCCTCATTTAATGAGTAATTAATGCAGAAATCCAAGTACTTCCAAAAGGGTTCACAAACGTTTTCTTGCAACTGTTTTTATATACATTACATTACATTACATTACATTACACACGCACAGTTCTGGAGTAAATCAGGAGAAGAGTGCTCCCGGGTCGGAATAGGACGCTTCAAGATGAATTCCAAGCAGTAGTGTGAAAAGCTGGAGCTTCTGTCTGTCGGGAGACTGTCAGTGATTCTGCCGTCCAGGAAACGGAAACAGAAAATGGAGGACATGTGACTGACTCAGCCAATCATCACTTATTCCTGAACTGACTCAGCCAATCATCACTTATTCCTGAACTGGCTCAGTCAATCATCACTTATTCCTGAACTGACTCAGCCAATCATCACTTATTCCTGAACCGGCTCAGATAAGCATCCTTATCCGTCTGAGTCTGAGTCTGAGTCTGAGCCTGAGTCTGAGTCTGAGTCTGAGTCTGAGTCTGAGCCTGAGCCTGAGCCTGAGCCTGAGCGTGAGTCTGAGTCTGAGTCTGAGTCTGAGTCTGAGTCTGAGCCTGAGCCTGAGTCTGAGTCTGAGTCTGAGTCTGAGTCTGAGTCTGAGTCTGAGTCTGAGCCTGAGTCTGAGCCTGAGCCTGAGCCTGAGCCTGAGCCTGAGCCTGAGCCTGCATGCAGTGTTTACATTAATAAAAATGTACAGCTGCATATGTAGCTAGCTAACACTGAGGTTTGGAAAAATGTATTTACTAATGTACAGAACTGCAGAAAACCTGAACACAGAAAGTTACCTCTCTCTCTCTCTCACACACACACACACACATATACAGGAAATGCGCTCATATTTTTTGTGACTGTGTGAGATTCAGATCAGTGGGCCGTGGGCTCAGGGGTGCTGGTGCACTGGATAGCACACGTCTCTCTGTGTGCCAGGTTTCCCAGGGAAAAAGCGCCCCCTGGTGGATAACCTGTGGCACAGCCATAGGATCTGACCCAGCTAGTACATTGTAATATAGATAGAAAAATACAAAATACAAGAAGGCAGAGACCTGGGCTCTGTGAACATCCCCTTGTAGCTCAGAGGTGTTATTCTTTATCTTCACAGTTTGAGTGGCAGTGCAGTGCAGCTTCAGACACCAGCAGCACTGTGGGAAAGAGGAGCCAGAAGAGACAAAGCAGGACTTAGAGGACTGGGGGACTGGGGGGCTGGGGGACTAAGACTGGGGGGCAAGGGCTGGGGTTCAGAGGGACAAGACACAGAGCAAGAACCCGAGTCCGACTCCACTTTCATGCCTGAGTGTATACATGTGTCTGTGTTTGTGTGTGTGCGTGCATGTGCGTGTGTGTGTGTGTGTGTGTGTGTGCATGTGCGCGCGCGTGTGTACGTGTGCGTTTGACATGGGCCTCATAGAGGTACTGTCAGGGGACCCGATGGCTGCAGAACTGAAACAGGGGGAGTGCGCCACCTACTGACAGGTAGAGAGACAGCAACTCTGTGAATCCATAAAGACTCACTGAAAAAAAGACACTGTTTGTCTTTGCCCCCTATTCTAGAGTACACAAATGTAAAAAGAAAAAAGGTATTATTTTATTTTAGAAGGGTAAATTCACACAGTAAAGTAACAGTCTCAGCAGCTGTTTAATTTTCACTGACGATAACAAATATGCCTGAACTGAATTGAAAGCACACCTTTACATTACATTACATTACATTACAGGCATTTAGCAGACGCTCTTATCCAGAGCGACGTACAACAAGTGCATAGGTTTCAAGATGTAGAGGCGCAAAAGAAACACTAGAGTGAAGTAAGGATCGTAGTGCCAGAAGTGACCACATCGATCAGGACTCCAACCCTGTAGAGTAAGCTTGTTCAGCAGCAAGAATCCTACCAAGTACAAAGTACAAACTAGCACTGGAATCACACCTAATCATACAAAAACAATCCTACCAGATACACTAACATAATCAAATTATCCTAGCTAGGTACAATGAGCTGAACTATAGGCTAGGGAGGGGTGGGGAGAGGTGCAGCCTGAAGAGATGAGTCTTCAGTCTGCGTTTGAAAGTGGTGAGATTCTCTGCTGTTCTGACCATCACGGGGAGGTCATTCCACCAGCGAGGGGCCAGGACAGACAGCAGACGGGAGCGGGAAGTGCAGACGCGAAGAGGGGGAGGTGCCAAGCGTCCAGAGGTGGCAGAACGGAGAGGTCTGGCTGGTGTGTAGGGTCTGATGATCCTCTGAATGTACCCTGGTGCTGACCCCTTAGCTGCCTGGTATGCAAGCACCAAGGACTTAAATTTGATGCGAGCCATAACAGGCAGCCAGTGGAGGTCAGTGAGCAGGGGGGTGACATGGGAATGTCTGGGGAGGTTGTAGACCAGACGCGCTGCAGCATTCTGGATGAGCTGCAGGGGTCTGATGGCGGATGCTGGCAGACCAGCCAGTAGCGAGTTGCAGTAGTCCAAGCGGGACAGGACCATCGCTTGAACCAGGAGCTGGGTTGCGTAGGTGGTGAGGAAGGGGCGGATTCTCCGGATGTTGTACAGGAAGAACCTGCACGTTCGACTCACCGCCGTGATGTTCTGGGAGAGGGACAGTCTGTTGTCCATCACCACTCCAAGGTTTTTTGCGGTGGGTGATGATGACACCACAGTGTCCCCCAGGGAAATAGAAAAGTCAAGAAGGTTAGAGGATGGAGCAGGGATGAAGATCATCTCCGTCTTGCCTGGGTTCAGCTTAAGATGGTGGTTATCCATCCAGCTCTGGATGTCCCTCAGGCAGGCAGAGATGCGAGCAGAGACCTGAGTGTCAGAGGGCGGGAAGGAGAGAAAGAGTTGGGTGTCATCGGCATAACAATGATAGGACAACCCATGGGCAGAGATTACAGGACCAAGAGATTGGGTGTACAGGGAGAATAGGAGGGGACCAAGGACAGAGCCCTGGGGAACTCCTGTGGCAAGGGGGCGAGGTGCTGATACTGCACCAGCCCAGGCGACTTGGAAGGAGCGACCGGAGAGGTAGGACTCAATCCAGTCAAGTGCTGTGCCACAGATCCCCATAGCTGCCAGGGAGGACAGGAGGATGGGATGGTTGACGGTGACATATCCAGAGTAAGAGCTTAGTCAGGCGCAGTATGTGTGACTGATGCAGTAGAAGGGCAGAGAGCATGTTGTCTCTTTCCAGATAATCATCCATTTCCCGCTCACTGTTCCAAACACAAAGAGGCGTGTCCAAATGCTCCTACGTAGCTCAAGCCCTTGAGCTGTCACGCCAGAGGGTGCGGACATGTGTACCTCTATCAGAGACAATGAGGCTTTCCCCAAAACTGCCAAACGATATGGGATATTCACAGCGCCAGGTTTCGGGGCACCTATCTATCCTGAATCTGTGACTGACAGGTGTCAGTCAGGGTTAGAACCTGAATAGAAAAGCAGCTGTACCACAGCACATGTGACCTAGCCAGCCTGTGCAAGAGACCAGCTGGAAGTTAAGCTTTCTCCTGGTAATTTTGCTGGAAATTATGATCAGCGCATGGACACCACCAGGGGGCGCTCTGTCACTGCATTTAACATTAACCACTGTCCTGACCCACTGTTGACCTCTCGTCCTGAGGGTGTCAGTGCTGACTTATCTGTGTGTGTGTGTGTGTGTGTGTGTGTGTGCGTGCTTGTGTGCCTGCGTGTGTGTGTGTGTGTTAGTAGAATGAGGAGACATAAATGGAAATTAGCAAAAGGCAAATTCCGTACAGATATTAGGAAGAATTTTTTCATGCAGAGAGTGGTCAATGTGTGGAATAGCCTGCCAGGTCACGTAGTAAAGGCAGAAATTCCGTGGATTTTCAAGACTAGGCTTGATATGGTGTTAGATACTATCTAGTCTCTGGGTAATCAGTGCACTAATTTAGCAGGAAAATGGCGAGCATTGTTGACCTGTTATGTCATGTCATGTCATGTTAACTCAGCTTAGGAAGTTTTATCACTTCTGAACTTCTTATTGCCATGTAAACTGATGCAAGAAGCAGCGGAGTTGCTGGAGCCTAAACTTGGTCTCAGGGGTGAACCCTACGCAGGTACACTGCTCAAACACCCCCACACAGAGGCTGCTGGCAGCGACACGGTGCTTGTTTGATTACTGTGCGTCTGCAGTGGCCTCTGACTCGATGCGAAACGTGTCCGATCAAAATACAGCAGCTCGCCGAAATCCGGCTCAAACCTGCGCAAGCTGGTGGACCAATCATATCTGGATTCTATTACTGTTGCCTAGCAACCTAAAAATCACCAGACATTTAGGGTGCCCATTTGTATGTGTGAGAGAGTGGATTTCAGCAAGAAATATTTATTTTAATATGGATTTTATAGGTTTTTAATGTATTTAATTGATGTTTTTCCTTTGTCACATTCTGTTTTAATTGTGTTGTTCATGTTTATCTATTTTTTTTACATGTTATCTGAATGGTTTCAAATGCCAATAACATGAAGCCCTTTGTATTGAAAAGCACTATATGTAAAGTCCCTTATTTGTCTATTTAACTGACCAGAAGACCGACACTTTTGTGAGAGAAACTGTGAGGTGAGCGCCGTCACAGAAAAGCATCCTGTGAGATGAAGGGCTGAACTCCTGCCCCCTAACCCCCCTCCCCCCGCCCCACCCAAATCACACACCTATGCAGAGGGAGAGGTGTGAGATGCCGTCTGTTTGTGGCACAGTCCTGCTCTTGTTCCTGCCGCTCAGCTCGGGACTCCGAACAGTTACAGAACGCGGTTCCCTCACAGCATCGCAGGTCTTTACCCCAAACACGAGATTTTCCTCTTCAGGAAGTCAAATGTAATCTGTTTGTCCAAACGGGGGGGATTTGGTTTCTGTGTCCGAGGTCCTGTGAGGAATGTGACTGCTGCACCTTCCTGTATCTGTGCTGTTAGCCCTGTTAGCCCCTGCATGCCCCTGTCCCTGTTTTGGGCCCCCCAAACCTTCAAAGGGACCTGTGCTCTGCACCTCTGCTCATTTTTTGGGGACGGGACTGTAAACCACCCCCCCCACACCCCACCCCACCCCACCTGGTGAGAAAGGCCGGGGCACTGGGGGGTGGGCGGGTCAGTTTTTGGTATGAAATCAGTCTCAATCCATCATGCCTGTCAGTCAGCGGCTGTTCCCTCACACCCCATCCTGGGCCATTATACTGTCCTGTCATTAAATTAGGGCAGAGCCCCCCCCGCCCCCCCCCGGGATTTGAGTCTACAGAAACAGAGAGCAGAGAGTAAGTTATTCTTCAGGGAGTCTGTCCACACGCCCGTACTTTACATCTGACTCTTATAAACTCGTACCTGTTTCTTATCCGTTTCACTCCTCCTGACACCCCGAGGCATTAGCGTTCCAGTTAGCTCGTTCTGGCTGAGTAAACTGTGCACATGCTCTGTTTGCAGAGGAGATGGGACGCTGGCGGGAAGCTCAGCGTCAGAGTTCAGACTGCCTGGGACTGAGCGGAAGGGGCGACTCCCTGTCCTCATACGTCCTTAAAACAACACATTTTGGGCAGCCCCCCACTTCTCTGACCATCTGGTTTGCCGCAGCCTGTTTCACAAGTCCTCCAGTGAGCTGAAACTTTGGCCCTGAGAGATTAGGATGGTTTGTAAATCAATCAAACTCAATCAAACTTTATTTGTACTGCACATTTCATACAACCTTTGCAACTCAGTGGGCTTTACACAAAAAAAGGGGGAAGGGATAAAACCAAAATTAGATTACTTAGTGATGGCAACAACAGCAAGATGCAAAAACGGCAAACAAGGTCAGATAACAACTTAGTAAAGAAGGATACTAATGAGTGGATTTAAAGAAAATAAAATCAAGGGAGTAAAAAAAAATAGTGACGCTGTCGAGTGATATTGGCAATAGAAGCAATAATAGTAATAATAAAAAAGTGTAAAATGTAAATAAATAAATAAACGCTAGGTAAATGCTCTGCCAAAAAAGTGTGTCTTCAGGTTCTTTTTAAAAATCTGTGCGGATTCAGAGACCCAAAAAACACATACACGCCCTGCTCCACATCGAGCTGGCCCAGGGGAGTCTACACCGAGCTGGCCCAGGGGAGTCTGCACCGAGCTGGCCCAGGGGAGTCTGCACCTGAAAGCTGCCAAGGGTGTCTTCAGGCACTGAGCTGGCCCAGGGGAGGGGCACCGAGCTGGCCAGGGGAGTCTGCACCGAGCTGGCCCAGGGGAGGGGCACCGAGCTGGCCCAGGGGAGTCTGCACCGAGCTGGCCCAGGGGAGTCCGCATCGAGCTGGCCCAGGGGAGCGCACCGAGCTGGCCCAGGGGAGTGCACCGAGCTGGCCAGGGAGTCTGCACCGAGCTGGCCTAGGGGAGTCCGCACCGAGCTGGCCCAGGGGGTCGCACCGAGCTGGCCCAGGGGGTCTGCACCGAGCTGGCCCAGGGGAGTCTGCACCGAGCTGGCCCAGGGGAGTCTGCACCGAGCTGGCCCAGGGGAGTCTGCACCGAGCTGGCCCAGGGGAGTCTGCACCGAGCTGGCCCAGGGGAGAGGCACCGAGCTGGCCCAGGGGAGTCTGCACCGAGCTGGCCCAGGGGAGTCTGCACCGAGCTGGCCCAGGGGAGTCTGCACCGAGCTGGCCCCGGGGAGGGGCACCGAGCTGGCCCCGGGGAGTCTGCACCGAGCTGGCCCAGGGGAGGGGCACGTGGCTCCAGGACCCCACCCTGGGCCCAGGATTGCACCGGCTGAGCCCAGGGATCTGCCCGAGCTGGCCAGGGTCTGGTCACAGCCTGGAGGGGGTCTGACCGAGCAGCCCGGGAGCAGAGCTGGCTAGGGTCTGACCGACGCCCTGGGGAGGCTGCGCTGGCCGGGGTCACCAGCCCTGAGGGGAGGTCTTGAGCCGAGTCACGCCCTGGAGCAGAGCTGGCTCTGGGTCCTGGAGTCTCACAGCTGGAGGCGGAGGTCGTTTGAGGCCAGTCCACAGCCCTGGGCAGGAGGGCTGTGTTTAGGAGTCTGTGAGTCACAGCCCTGGAGCGGAGGCTCGTTTGAGGCCGGAGTCACAGCCCTGGAGCGGAGGCTCATCTTCACAGAGAGAGAGGATGTCGGTTTCCTTTCTCTCCGCATCCACTGACTGTTTTCTCCTCACCTTTTTGTAGAGCTCTGCAACTTCACTCAATAAGTTTGGGATCATAGACTTCCAGCCTGGGTTTGCTGCAGCTGGGGAGCACACAAGCCTGCAGTCTGCCCTCCTATCGTCACAGTGGTAGAGCAGGGAGACCACTCTTTGATTAAACTTACCCTGGTGCGTGTGTGTGTGCATGAGAGGGAGAGACAGAGTGTGTGTGTGCATGAGAGGGAGAGACAGAGTGTGTGTGTGCATGAGAGGGAGAGACAGAGTGTGTGTGTGCACGCATGTGCATGAGAGAGAGGGAGAGATGTGTGCGAGAGTGCGTGAGAGAGCCAATGTGTGTGTGTGTGTGTGTGTGAGAGAGAGACTGTGTGTGTCAGTGTGTGTGTGAATGTGTGTGTGTGTGTGTGAGAGAGAGTGTGTGTCTGTGTGTGAGTGCGTGCGCGCACGCATTTCTTCTGTGAATAAATATACTGACTTTTTAGCGGTTGTTATTGTCAGTCCTGCCACAAGATGTCACTGTAAACACGAAATTGGCTATCTTTCATCACAGGCCTGCTGAGGCAAGACTGTAAGTTCCCCGACATTCGAAGTAAAGGCCAAGCCGTATTTCGCTGTCAGAGTCGAGTTTACTGTAATTGCTTAAATATAAAAGTCGGGGAAACGTAGGCGCCTAGTTTACAGATCAGAGTGTTCTGTTCATCTCAGTTTTATCTGCCACCGCTTGCATATACGCTGCGTAAACTTTTGGTTGCTCAAACGATTGGAATCCCTCCCATTTTTCAAGTATTTGACGCCACTACTCGTCGATTGCGAAAGACTAGCATCCGAAATATGAGACATCTAAGGACATCATTCTGTATGACATCTTGGATCAAATAACTAGGCCATGGTTTCTTAAATGTGGTCGTCCGCCACCTTCACCCCCCGTGTATGCTCGTTTTGGTTCCAGCTAGTCTCTTAACCAGTGAAAAGACTATTTGAAAACTATTTAATTCCTGTTTTAACAGAACTTTGGTTTCATCAGTTATGTCTCAATTCCCGTTCTCCACTAATGTCTCGCTTTCTCCGTTCAGACGTTCACGCATCGAGAATTTAGGCTGACCGTTCTGTTTTAAATACTTAGTCTATTCGTTGGACTTATCAAAACGTCGACGCAGAAGGTGTCCGAAAACATATGCCGAAATGGAAGGAATTCCAAGCGCACCGCTCCAGGCGTTTCAATGTACTGTGAAGACAGAGAACATTAAAGGCACCTGACTTTTAACAGACTACACGTATCTCATGCAATACAGGTATATCGGCTATAGTGTATGCACATGAAAACGCATAGCCCTACATGCTAAAGTATGGTGTAATCCGATAACAACCTACAGACTAGGTCTAGGCTACTTTATGCAGTGGTGGACAAAGTACACAACCCCATTACTTGAGTATAGATACCCCTGGTCAAATATTACTCCACTACAAGTGAAAGTTGTTCAGTCAAATTTGTACTTGAGTTAAAGTACTGGAGTACTTGCTTTTAAAAATACTTTAGTATTCAAAAGTACATTTTATTTTTAATGTCAATGCACTGTTGTATTGTTTCTACGATGCATTTACAGAAGCTCATTTACAGATGCATTTTTACTGTTATTAGATAGCAACACATGATAGACGGGTTAAATTGGGAGGTGGGTGGACCCTGAGATCCGGTGGGAGGTGGGTGAAAAAAGGTACAAACCAATGGATGTCTCAGTTCAAAATAGTTGTATCTTTAATGTATTGTGCACACAATTGTAATTAAGGAAAACAATGTTTTAAAAAGAATGTATGCTATTGATGCAAGCTTTTACACAATATATTTCAAGTTTATTGAGTGTCATTAATGCTGAGAATTTTTTTTTACCCACGAAAATAATCGGTCATCCTCCTCTTGTCCTCACTTTTTCCTCCTTTATCCATCTTTCTTAAACTGGTGAGGCGCAAAACTTTCCTTTAAACCTTTCATTGATCTCAGACTGTTTTCAGTGATTAACAAGCATGCAAACATCTGACTAACCAAATGGAAAGAGACACCGCTTCTTCGCACTGTGTTAGGGAGATTAAATCCGTTTTAATCGCTAAGCAGTGGCGGAATCTTCCCCTGATTTTCCTTGAGTATCAATACAATTAATTAACAAAATAGGCTACTCAATACTATCATATATAGCCAGCGCTCCCCAAATAGGCAGTTTTAGCGAGTAGCCTAGGCCGTATAGCCTATATTTATTTTCATTTGCAGTACGAAATTGTTCACATTTTCAATCAACATTATTTGCGGATACACTTCTTTCTCCGCACTCGTATTCATGGCAAATATCTGCAATGCGTAGGCTAGATTGTAAACACAAGTGAAGTGCAGGTTTTGTTTTTGTTGGTTATTCTGAGAGCTAACACAGTAGATAACAGACTGGTGTATCTTATTTGTTAAGTGTAGACTACTTGGTGATTGAAACGGATTTTTAACGGATAATTTGAATTTATGATTTAATCCCCCTAACACGGTATGAAGACGCGTGTTAGGCTACTTGTAATTTGATTAATCCGATCGTTGGCACGCTTGATTATAAAGGAAAATTACTAATGAAAACAGGTTGAGATCAATGATTAGTTTAAAGTAAAGTTTTGCGCCCCAACAATTTTCAGCTCACCAGACGCCGCTGAATAAAACGTTATGTATGTGGGAAATATTCAATCTTAGCTTAGCTGCTGACCAGCAACCTGCTGATTTTGCTCAAGCAATCAAAGTTGCCGTTAATAACAGCCGGCGTTCGCGGGGGCTGTTTATTCATCTCTCTTTAAAATGTTGCATAGATGAAATTACATGTTAATGAAACTACCTACTGCGTCCGCTTCCAATCAATCAAGACAATCAACGATATTTTTTTCTGTGCTTAACGACTGTTCCTCCTAAGTTTTTTTTTTTTCTTCGGATTTTTGATCGGTTGAGCGAGTAACTGCCTAGAGGGAACACATGGACTGGAGCCTAATGGACTGGATTGTCATAGTTATTTGTAAAACTGCCGGTCAAAATTATTTATTTATTTACCAAAGGTGGGTGGACGCCGTCCACCCCCAATTTAACCCCTGATGATAGATAGCATACCTGAAATGTGAAACAGTTGGATGACCCTGCGCTCAAATTCCATAAAATTTCATCTGACCAATCTTAGCATAAAAACTGCAACCATTACAAGCTCAGACAACTTCATAATTAGCAAACGGGCTACCGCTACACAGCGTGTGGCCAATCGCATTTTAGAAAATAAAAAAATATTCAACTGTTGACTTCAAAGCTATGCTTCAAAGTAACGAGTAACGACAACCTTCATAGAAATGAAGTGGAGTCAAAAGTACAATATTTATCTTTCAAATGTAGTGGAGTAAAAGTCATAAGTTTCCAAAAAAAATAAATACTCAAGTAAATGTACTTCGTTACTGTCCACCCCTCACTTTATGTATTGCACAAACTGCACTGGACGTAAGTGAAGTAAAACTGAAATCCACACTGCAAGTGACGCATCGTGTTGCCCAGTTTTCTTAAGGTCCTGCCGACACGGCGGCGGTGTGGTGAAACTTAAACTGAAGGCAACTGCTCTTGCTTAGAATAAACCCTAAAATAAAAACCTGAGACGGTAGTACGTTGTTTAAGGCTGTATTTTGTAGGCGAATATACCGACATATAAAATATAAGACCCGCCAGTGGAAACCCTCGCGTGCACAAGTGATGCTTTATTTAGCGTATCACTGGCGTAACTGCATGAACTCTAGGAAATATAGGAACTACAGGAAATACTGTAGTGCTGCCGTTATAACAGTTCTAAATGCGTATAATATAGAAAACAGATGAGCAAACGAATAACTGATGATAAGCTTATTAATAGTAGCTTGACGCGAGTACCAGCTATCACAACACAACCCACGTGCTCGTTTTATGCATTTAGCGTACTCCCTCCCGCTCTTAAAATAACTCCGACCCCCACGACCCCCCCCCGATAACGCCCAGTCATTCATTGGCCCATTCCGCCCCCCGGCAGTAGCCGAAACCAGCCAGCCACCTCCCACAGTAGACTGCACGTAGCCTACGCGGTCATTCGTCACCGTAGCTGCCGCATATCTCGCAGTCTTGTTTTATTTTTGAACCATTGCTGTGACGCCTGTCCACACGCGTGCTCGGGTAACTCTCTACCAACGCCTGCGCTGCTTGAACCGGAGCAACACCTGTAACGGACGGGATCTCCTCGCAACTGAACGGTGGTTCTAAGATTGGCTAAGCGGGCCGGTCTCATTGAAAAGGTTGTCCTGTCACATCGACCGCTGCGCGTCTACAATGCATTGTCTGAGAACCCTGAGTGGGGCAAATTCGAGAGTTCTGCGGCTACTGGCGAAAAATGGTGCCGAAAAACCCTTGCTCGGGGGCAACAGCTGCGTCTTGGACCGGATGTGGACCCTTAATCAGCGCCTCTGTTGGGGCATCGCGTCGCAGAAACCGAAGTCCTACGTAGAACCCACGGCCATGGACTGCAAGTAAGACCAAACTGTGCCGATGTACTGTAATTCATGTTTTGGACCGTTGTTCGGGTTTCGGTGCTGTACTATAGGCAAGGACCAGTCACTGTAACCATATGGGTGTGGTATCGAATTCCAGGCAGACCGAGTTGTACTCACCCAGCAAGTTTTAGCCTAACCTGCAACACATGTAAAACGTTGGAAATGTATCTAAAACGCAGCCAGGGTAAGGGAATTCATGTAAGACAGTCTGCTAAACCAATAAATAATGTAGGATTTATGCCAGACCTGCAGATGTCACAAATGACTAAGCTGCAACTTGCATGCCATCGAGATATTTCACAGATGGCAAACATCATCTTAATGATAATTTTCTTACAGATGCGTACGTACATATTTACATGTACACAACTGAATATTTTATTTGTTTGGTCCAGCAGATATGGAAAAAAAATCATACATGCTTCTTTAAAAAATTGATCAAATACGAAACCTAAAAAATAGTAGGCCTTGCCTTTAAATACACAGTATGCCTGGAGCATTAATTGCACATCTGTTAAATTTCTGGAGGGTGGGGCTCATTAATGAACCATAACCTGTTGGAATAAGTTTCTTCTCTGCTGTTGCAGTCAGGTGGAGGTTTTTTCGGTGACCTTACAGTAGCTTACCTGAAAAAATGTCACTTCGACTGTATAAGACTGTAAAGTTATACTTATAAATCTGCAAGACATAGAGCAATTTTTCCCTGAATTATTGAATTGTCATTCCAAAAGGGCATGTGAGAATGTCTGTGGCATTCTTGAGAGAGAGACCTGCCCTCACCCTCCATTTTCATATCCAAATCCCCCACCCCTCACAAAAAAAGAAAAACACCCCCATGAATAATACCCAACCCCCACACTCAAACATACCTCCACCTCACCTTCACAGACAGCACCCCCAGTACATTACCCATCATGCATCATTTCAAAACACTCAAATTCTGTATTAATGTGCGCGGAGACGTGACCCCTAAAGACCCGCGGGCCGTGTGTGACCCCCGGCCCACGCTTTGCCCAAATCAGAGACCTCACCCTCACTGCCCTGCAGCACTACCGTGGCCTCCTGCATGTTGGTCTACAGACACACACCCCCCCCCCCCACAGAAAAGATCACCCCCGAACCCAAACATGCTGTTTTCAATAAACATGACAATAGTCTTAATGACTCACATGCCATGGAGAGGTGCAACCCCTCCCCCCCCCCCCAGCTCCATGCAGGCTCCTGCACTGCAGATCCCCACTCCTCTTAGGGATGGGGCCTGGTGTAAGCATGAGAGTGTGTGAGCGTGTGTGTGTGAGTGGGCATGTTTTACTATCTTTTTGAGAACCAAATGTCCCCACAAGGATAGAAAGATGAGGAAAAGTATGCAAGGTGGGGACCTTTTGCTGGTCCCCACAAGTTCAAGAGGCTGCTTTAGCGTTAGGACTTAGGGTTAGGGTTAGTGTTACAATTAGGTTAAGGTTAGGGTTAAGGTTAGGCATGTAGTGGTTGGGGTTAGGGTTAGAGGTTACAGAATGAATGTAAGTCAATGGGAAGTCCTCACAAGTATAGCAATACAAACGTGTGTGTGTATGTGCGTGTGTGTATGTGCGTGTGTATGCGGTTCATTGAACAGACTCTCTGTGTGTTCTGTCAGGCCACTGTCCAGTCTGGAGGACATGCTGTTTTACACCATCACAGAGGGAGAGGAGAGGATCCCCGTCTCTCGCTTCATCTCTGTAAGTACCGAGAGAGAGAACTGGCACGCGGAGAACCCGGGGGAACCCTGGAGAACCCTCGGGAACCCAACACCCACCCTCACCCACACACTCTGACCTCAGGCCACGCCTACATTCTCACGCCTCTGCCAATGAGAAGAGAGCAAACTGAGCAGCACTGAGCATTTCACCAGGCCCCTCCCACCCAGCAGGCCCCTCCCACTCAGAAACTGCTTGTACAGTGTCACGTGGGGACCTTTTCTCTTGGGCCTGCTCAGCTCAGACATGGCATTTCCCCCGTAAGCTGTGGTCTGGCAATGGGAGTTTAAAAGGGAAGAAATGGTAGGCACATTGACAGGTCCTGTAATGACCTCTTAATGTCAGTCCTGAAGTGGCTCTGTCGGTGGGAGTGAGTTGTACAGAGTGAAATATTTTTGCAGGCAGAAGAGGGCGAGGCGTCAGTCAGTATTTAACCTGCCTTCAGACCATTTCTGCCCCCTCAGGGACTCTTTGTGTGGAGCAGCCAGTCTTGGTTTCACCCTCCCCCACGTAGGTCATTATCTCTACTCTAACAGGGCATCGATCTGTTATTTCCCACTTTCTGTGTCCAAATAAAGATGGTGTAATTAGAGAGGGGGTGGAGAGTAAAACAGTCATCCAGAATGTTTACATTAATTTTAAAGAACTGCGTGGCTGTCTGAAAAAAGAGCTGTAGAAAAAAGAGTTTGGCCTCTGCATATTTTGGATTTGTTCATAAATAGTTGAAGTAGCTGTTGAGGCAGTGTTGGTGGCCATTTTAGCGAGGTCTAATGACCCTGGCTATTTAGTGTCGGCCATTTTAATGAGGTCTAATGACCACAGTTCTCTCCTAGTGGTCATTCCCTCCATTGTCCACATGCTTAGGGCCTGGTATTACAGTAGAGCAAATACCCGAGAGCAGCGGTAACCAAGCCTGCTCCTGGAGATCTACCATCGTGCAGGTTTGCATTTCAACCCTAATTTGGCACACCTGACTCTTCTAATAAGCAGCTTGACAAGATCCCCAACTGTTGAATGAGGTGAGTCTTGTTAGGTTTGCCTGTAATGTAATGTTTGGAATGAAAACCTACAGGATCTCCAGGAACAGGTCTTGTTAGTATTCATGATGAATGGGGCTGAAACAGCTGAGGTGAACTGAGTTCTGCAGTCTGATGAAATAATGAGAATTACAGGACCCATAACACCCTGATCACACTACAGGACCCATAATGGACTGCTCACACTACAGGACCCATAACACCCTGCTCACACTACAGGACCCATAACACCCTGCTCACACTACAGGACCCATAACACACTGTTCACGCTACAGGACCCATAACACCCTGCTCACACTACAGGACCCATAACACCCTGCTCACACTACAGAACCCATAACACACTGCTCACACTACAGAACCCATAACACACTGCTCACACTGAAGAACCCACAACACACTGCTCACACTAAAGAACCATAACAGCTTCATACAGGACCCTACCTGTAATAGAGTCTTGTTAGGTTTCACTGTAATGTAGTGTTGGAATGAAACCACTGGACTCGAACATTTGAAGATGAACTGAACACTGTAACTAGACCCTGATAAATCTATAGAACTACAGGACCCATAACACCCTGCTCACACTACAGGACCCATAAGCACTGCTCACACTACAGGACCCATAACACCCTGCTCACACTACAGGACCCATAACACCCTGCTCACACTACAGGACCCATAACACACTGTTCACGCTATAGGACCCATAACACCCTACTCACACTACAGGACCCATAACACCCTGCTCACACTACAGGACCCCTAACACCCTGCTCACACTACAGAACCCATAACACACTGCTCACACTACAGAACCCATAACACACTGCTCACACTGAAGAACCCATAACACACTGCTCACACTAAAGAACCCATAACACACCTCTCACACTACAGGACCCATAACACACTGCTCACACCACAGGATCCATAACACACTGCTCACAATACAGGACCCATAACACACTGCTCACAATACAGGACCCATAACACACTGTTCGCGCTACAGGAACCATAACACCCTGCTCACACTACAGTACCCATAACACCCTGCTCACACTACAGGACCCATAACACCCTGCTTAAAGTGCTCTGAACCAAGCATCATGGGCCTGACCAGTGATTGGCCACTGAGTGAGATTTTGTGAAGTTAATAAAAGATGAAGCTAAAATGAGTTGTCAATCACTGACTAGTTTGAACCAATGAGAAGGACTTGGTCTCACTAGTAAAGTGCTGTGATTGGTTGTCTTAACTACTGCTTGTATTTTTTCCATAGATTGCGTTGTTGCCGTTCTCGCTGTGTTAGTGTTAATCAGTTTAACCTTCAGGGTCCAAGTTGAACTATGCGGTTGTTCCCTGCACTTGGACCGGTACTTCTCTCTAGGGGTTTTGTCATACTTGTTCCTGGTTATGGTTATACACTTTGTTGTACGTCGCTCTGGATAAGAGCGTCTGCCAAATGCCTGTAATGTAATGTAATGTAATGTAATGGTTGAAATCAGTCACAGACAGAATAAAGGAGCTCTGCTTAAAGTTTGTTTTCCTAAACGTTCTTCCTTCTTCAGATCTTCAGAGTTTGCTTTAGCGGGAATAAAAGCCTTTCTTGTTTGTGTGGAAAGCATTAAACCATGAATAGTTAATTGCATGTTGTAATGCCCAAGGCTATTTTTTTAAAATGTACTTTTATTTCAGCGAGTTTAACCACTAGACTTTAAAACTGAAATGTAGCTTGAATTTTTACAAACCATCTGTTCGACTGGGTACTTTTAATTTTTAGTCCGGGATTTATATTTGATTAAGGGACTCTCCCTCTGTGCATGAGACTTGCTCACCTGTTGTTTCGACGTGAGCATCTCTCTGTCAGGGCGTGGGGGTGTGGGGGTACAGGGAACAGGGGGCTGTGGGTTTGGTCTGTCGGGGTGTGGGGGTACAGGGAACAGGGGGCTGTGGGTTTGCTCTGTGGGGGTACAGGGAACAGGGGGCTGTGGGTTTGGTCTGTCGGGGTGTGGGGGTACAGGGAACAGGGGGCTGTGGGTTTGCTCTGTGGGGGTACAGGAAACGGGGCTGTGGGTTTGGTCTGTGGGGGTGTGGGGTACAGGGAACAGGGGGCTGTGGGTTTGCTCTGTGGGGGTGTGGGGGTACAGGGGGCTGTGGGTTTGGTCTGTCGGGGCGTGGGGTGTGGGGTACAGGGAAAGGGGGCTGTGGGTTTGGTCTGTCGGGGTGTGGGGTACAGGAAAGGGGGGCTTTGGTTTGCTCTGTGGGGTACAGGGAACAGGGGGCTGTGGGTTTGGTCTGTCGGGGCGTGGGGGTGTGGGGTACAGGGAAAGGGGGCTGTGGGTTTGGTCTGTCAGGGCGTGGGGTGTGGGGTACAGGGAAAGGGGGGCTGTGGGTTTGGTCTGTCGGGGGTGTGGGGTACAGGGAAAAGGGGCTGTGGGTTTGGTCTGTCGGGGCGTGGGGGTGTGGGGTACAGGGAAAGGGGGCTGTGGGTTTGGTCTGTCGGGCGTGGGGTGTGTGGGGTACAGGGAAAGGGGGCTGTGGGTTTGGTCTGTCGGGGCGTGGGGGTGTGGGGTACAGGGAAAGGGGGCTGTGGGTTTGGTCTGTCGGGGCGTGGGGGTGTGGGGTACAGGGAAAGGGGGCTCTGGGTTTGGTCTGTGGGGGTGTGGGGGTGTGGGTACAGGGAAAGGGGGCTGTGGGTTTGGTCTGTCGGGGCGTGGGGGTGTGGGGTACAGGGAAAGGGGGCTGTGGGTTTGGTCTGTCGGGG
This sequence comes from Anguilla rostrata, assembly GCF_018555375.3. Taxonomy (NCBI): domain Eukaryota; kingdom Metazoa; phylum Chordata; class Actinopteri; order Anguilliformes; family Anguillidae; genus Anguilla; species Anguilla rostrata. The sequence continues at coordinate 1,181,330 of NC_057943.1, read as the reverse complement.
CGTGGGGGTGTGGGGTACAGGGAAAGGGGGGCTGTGGGTTTGGTCTGTCGGGGCGTGGGGGTGTGGGGTACAGGGAAAGGGGGGCTCTGGTTTGTGAGGCCGCAGACTGAGCTGTGAACACTGCGGCTTCTGGGGGGTGGGGGGGGGTGGGGGGGGGGGTGGGGGGGTGGGGGGGGTGGGGGGGGGGGTGGGGGGTGGGGGGGGGGGCGTTTGAGAGGGTCTTCAAAGCAGGCCGATGTCTGAAGTGTGGAGGCAGCGACAGACTCACACTGACACAATGAGCACAGGGCCCTATACAGGATGTGTGTGTGAGTGTGTGTGCGTGTGCGAGTGTGTGTGTGTATGTTTATGAGTTTGTGTGTGTGTGTGTGTATGTATACAATTGCGTGTGTGTGTGTATGTGTGAGTGAGTGTGTGTGTGTGTGTATGTGTGATTATGTGTGCGTGTGAGATTTTCCATAGGCAGAACTGTCCCCTTGTGACACTCAACACTGATGCCCCCCCCTCCCCCAAATGCCCTCACACCCTGTCCTGCAGCTGTCACTGTGCTGCCACAGAGAGATGGGGGAGCAGAGCCGTCATGTGAACACACACACACACACACTCATGCACGTGCACACGCACACACACACACTCACACACACACACACACACACATACACTCACACACACATTAGTACTCACAACTTCCCCTTTGATAGACAGCCCTCTAAGCGGACTTGTGCTATGGGCAAATACGGTAAACCTCCTGAGACATACAGGGACCGGGGGTGAGTGTTTACGGTCCACGCTGGTCTATTTTTGGACATTTGAAATGTTGTTAAGTTATGTATCTTTGTGACACTAGCGTGTTAGTTAGCCAGGAGCACGGGTGCCGGCGTGTGGAAAAAGGGTCACACGAGGAGCCGCACGGTGTCAGGGAAATGTGACGTTTATAAATGGATCCACATGCGTGGGTCGATGCTTGGGCTTGGAGACAGGCCGCTGGGGATTTTACAGCTTATCGCTGCGTTTAATCTGTGGAGTTCTGACATTTCTGTATGACTGCATTCAATCTTAAATAGTACAAACTTTGTTCTGCAGCTACTTTTAAAATTGACAACCACCATAAAGACTAAAGCCGCGTTTCCACCGCAGGAACTATACCCCGGAACTAGGAACCTTTTGAGGAACTCAGTGCGTTTCCACCGCAGGAACTAGGGTCTAAATTTAGTTCTGGGGGCTTTGTTTTACCCCCCAAAACGTTCCTGCTCGGGGGGTAGTACTTTCCGAAAGTACAGGAACCTTTTGGGTGGAGCTTGCAGCGCTGAACATTTCTGATTGGTCGAGTACTCGTAGCGTTTGTGTTGTATTTATTTTCCGCCATTACCCGCCATGTTTGAAAATATGCAGCGGCAAACCAATTTATTTTCATAATAACTTCAAATCAAACTTGTATGTTATGCGGCGCAGTAGCCTACTTTTGGTTATAGCCTATCAACGTCTTGGAATTATAACGTGTGCTCTTCTGTTCTTTTCTTGCTTTAGTATTCGTTTTATAAAATGCTAAGCATTCGTGCTGGGACAGCATATTACGTAGGCTACCAAAACATTCAAACGGATTAATTCGGTTGCTGAATATTTCTTCCGGATTTTCTTTGTTAGCCCGTTGTAATTGACTCAAAACGTTTGATACAGTTATGTGAGGTATGCGGTAGTTCTGCATAAATAACATTGGTGATACAGTACAAGCAAACTGGAAATCACCTTCCGCACTTTTTATCCAGGTAAAATAACAGGTTAATTCTAGTAATCTTCCCTTTAGCTTTTTCAGACTGCCGTAATTTTACTCAATTTTACTGCCATTTTTCAATTCCACGAAAAGACCAGGAAGACTATGGACTCATTTATGGTGCATGGTTCGCATCTGGAGGGCACACTTCGCTTCTCGGCTAGCAGTAACTTCGAAGGAAAGCAAACGGTGGCTGTACCACTACTAATTTACATTTTCACGCAAGTCCGAGTTTTCGTTCTATTCTCATTTTGCGATTAGCCTATATGGAATTGACGACGAGAAAGTAATAAAACAGCTAATTGTTTACAACGTGTGCATGTTTTCTGCTGTTAATGAATGTGTTTGAGAGGATATATGAAAATCAATAAATACAAAAGTAACCATATATAGTCATTGTTGGTAACCCGTTGTATATAAGTGGAATAAACCCCTCCGGGCTGTCCCGGTTATTAGAAAATAATATAGGCTACTTCGGTGGTACTATGGGGTTACAGAAGAAATCATATGACAGATGGACCGACGACAACGTCAGTGGGCTAATTTGCCTAATCTTCGCGGTACTTTAGACCCCGGTGGAAACGCAGACAACCATTGGCTGAAGGAACCTTTTAGTTCCTGGTAAAGTAGTTCCTGGGACTGAAAGTTCCGGGTAATTTCGGTGGAAACGCGGCTTAACATAACATAATATAGTGACGAAACAGGCCATTCAGCCCAACGATGCTCGCCATTTTCCTAACTAAATTAGTGCTCTGATTACCAACATACTAGATAGTATCTAACACTGTATCAAGCCCTCTATCAAGCCTACCAAAATCAGAAGACGTTCCCCCACCTAAATACTGTAGCGTCAGACTAAAACATCACAACAAACATGTATGTAAATACAAGATGTGTCGTAACGTGAATTGACAACGGGATAATTCCTGTGAGGGCAGCTGTGTATGATTGGCTGATGATCACCATGGAGACTGGATAGTCTAACCTACCCATCATGCTCCTGCTCAGGCGCTGAAGAGTACAGGGCTGCTGACCTCTGACCCCCGGCTGACGGACTGCATGCATCATCTGCGGCGGTCTGTCCAGGATTCCGCTGGGGGGGCGATGATGGACCGGGACCTCTTCAGAAAGTCAGTTCTGCTTTCCTTTCGTCCATTCCTCCCTGTCAGTCTGTCTCTCATTCTCTGCCCTCGTCTGGCTACTGTGTGTGTGCGTGTGTGTGTGTGTGTGTGTGTGTGCTCGTGATGGAAGGGTATGGGTGTGTGTATGTGCGTGTGCGTGTGCGTGTGTGTGTGTGTGTGTGTGTGTGTGTGTGTGTGCACGTGTGAGCGTGCGTGTGCGTGATGAAAGGGTATGGGTGTGTGTGTGTGTGTGCGTGATGGAAGGGTGTGTGTGTGTGTGTGTGTGTGTGTGCGTGCGTGATGGAAGGGTATGGGTGTGTGTGTGTGTGGGGGGGGGGGGTTGTATGTGTGGGTGTGTGTGTAGGGAAGGGGGATGTGTGTGTGTATGTGTGTGGGGGGTGTGTGTGTGTTTGTGTATAAACACCGTCAAGTGTACACTGTCACTGTGAGAAGGCACATTCAGTTCCTGCTTCTTCTATTTACGTCACTATCTTTCAGGCTGAATTACAGTCAGTGGCACTGAGTCAGTACTGCTTTAGGCTCAGAGTCAGTGCTGCTGTAGGGCACTGAGTCAGTGCTGCTGTAGGGCACAGCGTCAGTACTGCTATAGGGCACTGAGTCAGTGCTGCTGTAGGGCACAGCGTCAGTACTGCTATAGGGCACTGAGTCAGTGCTGCTGTAGGGCACAGAGTCAGTACTGCTTTAGGCTCAGAGTCAGTACTGCTGTAGGGCACAGAGTCAGTGCTGCTGTAGGCACAGAGTTCCGTGCTGCTGTAGGGCACAGCGTCAGTACTGCTGTAGGGCACGGAGTCAGTACTGCTGTACAGCACAGCGTCAGTACTGCTATAGGGCACAGAGTCAGTACTGCTGTAGGGCACAGAGTCAGTACTGCTATAGGCACAGCGTCAGTACTGCTGTAGAGCACAGCGTCAGTACTGCTATAGGCACAGGGTCAGTACTGCTGTAGAGCACATAGTCAGTACTGTTATAGGAACAGAGTCAGTACTGCTGTAGGGCACAGCGACAGTACCGCTGTAGGGCACAGAGTCAGTACTGCTGTAGGGCACAGAGTCAGTACCGCTGTAGGGCACAGAGTCAGTACCGCTGTAGGGCACAGAGTCAGTACCGCTGTAGGGCACAGAGTCAGTACCGCTGTAGGGCACAGAGTCAGTACCGCTGTAGGGCACAGAGTCAGTACTGCTGTAGGCACAGAGTCAGTGCAGCTATAGGGCACAGAGTCAGTACTGTTATAGGAACAGAGTCAGTACTGCTGTAGGGCACAGCGACAGTACCGCTGTAGGGCACAGAGTCAGTACTGCTATAGGAACAGAGTCAGTACTGCTGTAGGGCACAGAGTCAGTACCGCTGTAGGGCACAGAGTCAGTACCGCTGTAGGGCACAGAGTCAGTACTGCTGTAGAGCACATAGTCAGTACTGTTATAGGAACAGAGTCAGTACCGCTGTAGGGCACAGAGTCAGTGCAGCTGTAGGGCACAGAGTCAGTACTGCTATAGGCACAGGGTCAGTACTGCTGTAGAGCACATAGTACTGCTGTAGGCACAGTCAGTGCAGCTATAGGGCATAGTGTTCTGTGTGTTACCTGTCACAGGTGATTCACATTGTTTCGATGATGGGTACTGGGTAGTGACACAGTGCTTCACAGTGCATGTTACCTGCGTTAGGAGTGTTACCTGTGTTGTGGGTGTATTAGGAGTTTTATCAGGTGTGTTACCAGATGTACCTGTATTGCAGGTGTGTGGGCGGTAACCTCGTCCTCCTGACCCAAGCCTTCAAGAAGCAGTTCATCATCCCAGACTTTGAGGCCTTCACTTCCAACATCAATCAGCTGTACGACCAGGCTGAGAGACAGGGGGGGGGGCAGGTGAGTTTGCCCCGCCCCGACATGCTCTCTGCCAGGGTCTCATTCATCTTGTCCGTTCTCCCAACAGAGGGGTCCTGTTTTTAACTAAAGCCACTTAGGGGGTTACAGCATTAATATTATAGCACTAAAAATGTAGCCCATTCAACCACCACCTCTCTATCTCTCTCTCTCTCTACCTCTCTCTCTCTATCTCTCTCTCTCTCTCTCTCTTAATAATTCAGTTATTCACACAGGGATTCTTGACATGAACGTTTAGCCAATGTTTCCAGGCTACACAAGAAAATATGGCTGACCCCGTCTCTACAGCATACCAATGAACAGAAAATAGAATTGTTTGATTGTTAAGAATGTCTCTCCCTCCTACAGGTAGCGGACTATATTCCTCAGCTGGCGAAGTTTAGTCCCTCTCTATGGGGCGTATCACTGTGTACAGTGGATGGACAGCGGTAAGAGAGTAAATCTATTATAACACGTACAAGCATACAATGACTATCACGGGATGAATGCCTACTCGATTCTGATAGCCTAATAGGCGAATGCGCTTATATATCGCGTACAGGCAGAGTAGAAAGCTTTATCACTTTGCAGGCAAGTTCCGTATTAATAATACTCGCAAGCATCGCGGCTATTTCAGTCGGATCGCCCATAATTCACCGCCGTTCCTTCTAATTAGTTTGAACGCGATTCCAAATTCTAAAAACAAACGGACACGGCAGCGCATCGGTATCTCTGTGAAAATCACATCTCAACGCAGCTGAGCGAGCCTTTGCAGTTTGTAAAAGCAGCAGGATTCGTTTGGCCAGTTTACGTCATATGATTACGAGAGTGAACAAAACTTAAAACCGATTCCTACTCTTTGTGCGTGGTAGCTAACCGTCACGAAGCAATTAATAGGTGATTATGACATGTATGACATGTATGAATTCTAAAAAGACTTTCTTTGGAAATGGCTTAACTAGGAGGAATCTTTAACTTATATTTAAAATATATATTTTTAATGTTTTGGGCACCATGTGTATTAGCAGTGGTGGAAGAAAAGAAAATATACCTGAATATGATTTTCTAAATGAATGAATATAGTGACAAATTCCCCCCATAATGGGTCTTAATGAGGAGTTTAACAATAATATTGATATGGGAAAAAAATTAAGGGTGGTATAAAAAAGGTGCAAAAACAGTTGCAAATTCAGCAAAAACCTCTCTCTCTCTCCATGCTCAGGCACTCTGTGGGCGATACCAAGGTGCCATTCTGCCTGCAGTCCTGTGTGAAGCCTCTAGGGTACGCTGTGGCTGTGCATGAGGCCGGCACTGAGCATGTGCACCGCTACATCGGCAAGGAGCCCAGCGGCTTCAAGTTCAACAAGCTGTCACTCAACGAGGAAGGTGTGTGAGGCCACGCCCATTGTCCCGCCCACACCCATTCACTCTCGCACTCTGCACATTCACCCTCTCACTCCACACATTCACCTGCTCACTCCACACATTCACCCTCTCCACACATTCATCCTCTCACTCCACACATTCACCCTCTCCACACATTCATCCTCTCACTCCACACATTCACCCTCTCACTCCACACATTCATCCTCTCATTCCACACATCCATCCTCTCACTCCACACATTCACCCTCTCCACACATTCACCTGCTCACTTCACACATTCAGCCTCTCACTCCACACATTCACCCTCACCACATTCACCCTCTCACTCCACACATTCACCCTCTCCACATTCACCCTCTCCACACTTTCACCTGCTCACTTCACACATTCACCCTCTCACTCCACACATTCACCCTCTCCACATTCACCCTCTCACTCCACACATTCACCCTCTCCACACTTTCACCTGCTCACTTCACACATTCACCCTCTCACTCCACACATTCACCCTCTCCACATTCACCCTTTCACTCCACACATTCACCCTCACCACATTCACCCTCTCCACACATTCACCCTCTCACTTCACACATTCACCCTCTCCACATTCACCCTCTCACTTCACACATTCACCCTCTCCACATTCACCCTCTCACTCCACACATTCACCCTCTCTCTCCACACATTCACCCTCTCACTCCACACATTCACCCTCTCACTTCACACATTCACCCTCTCACTCTAACAGAAGCTGTCTGTGTGTAGGTATTGGGCTGTAGTTTCACTCCTGATTCTCCCTGTTTCTCTGCAGAAAAGCCACACAATCCCATGGTCAATGCAGGTGCCATAGTCGTCAGCTCTCTCATCAAGGTAAAGCACAAAACACCTGAAAACACTGCTCTGAGCATGCATCATTATGTGTGTGTGTGTGTGTGTGTTTGTGTGTGTGTTTGCGTGTGTGCGTGTGTGCCTGCGTGCGTGTGTGTGTGTGTGTTTGCGTGTTGTGTGTGTGCTGGCAAGTGATGCCAGATTTGTAGGTTAAATAAACATGCAACCTGCGTCACTGGCTGCTGGTTGACCTGGAGGCCAGACATGGATGCGAGTCGCGTTTTCGGGGGATTTTTTGGGGGTCTTCTGTAAACTGTCAGCAAAAACATCCGCATCAGCCGCCACTGAGGCAGAGACTGACTCCAGATTACAAGAAAATTAAAACTGAGAATGACTGAGAAATGCACAGAATTAGGTATTTAGAGCACTATTGTCATTGAGAATGACTCTCAGGTTCAGAATGAGGTTTTTAGGGCACTATTGTCATTGAGAATGACTCAGGTTCACAATTAGGTATGTAGGACACTATCCTCAGTGTTTATTTGCAGAGCACACATAAAATCAATCATTAATTCATCTGGATTTCTTGCCTTTGAACGCAAAACACACTATTTGTGCCAAAAAATGATCTTTCAAGGCAGCTGCTCTGTGATTGGTGGAGAGCTCCTCTCCGGTTGCTTTGCGAAAGGTGGCATAATGTTGTTCCTACCGCTGTGTGTATTATCCTTGCATTAAGCCTTGCGTTGGATGCCTTTACACACGAGAGCAGTTAATCACTGATAAACAGAATGGAGTGACAGTGAAGCAGTTAGTGCAGATTTAGTCTTTCCCCTCTGCCTTTTCACAGTTCAGTCCTCAGTCTAGGTCAGGTGACCACATCAGGTCAGTCCACTCGCACCCTCAGCCAAACCTCAATATCCACACGGCAACCTGCCAGCCGCCTCACCCCACACGGGTTCGTTTGTGTTTAATGTTGTGACCTGGTTCCTGACTGGCTGTTTATTGGCTGCTTCCTGTGCGTGTCACAGGGGGAGGGGGGGGGGGCATGTGAGACGGAGTGGGTGTGTGTGTGCGGGCGTGTCGTCAGCCAGCCGATTGGACTCTTGCGGGAGGTGTGTGTGGAATTTCATCAGTAAAACATGCACAGAGGTCAGCAGAGAGAGAGGGAGAGAGAGAAAGAGAGAGAGACAGAGAGCGAGAGCGGTAGAGGGTGAGAGAGAAGGAGAGAGAGACAGAGAGCGAGAGCGGTAGAGGGTGAGAGGGAAGGCGAGAGGAAATAAAGATGACATGTCTCAAGCAGGCAATATGAGGTCAGGTTTAATCTGTTGCAATCTGTGGTAATGCATTGCATTACAGTTATTTGGCTGGTGTTTCTTACCCAGAGCGACACACAGTACTGGAGAACGTCAGCAATACAAATATGCAGCATCGCCAAGAAGGCGCAATAAGTCTAATATTAACCTAACAAACAACAATTTGTATTTCAACAGCCGGAGGCTGATAACCTTTACACAGCTACGCCTGTAATCATTAATCTTGTAACGGCCCAGAATTTCTTTTTCCACATTAACGGGAGTCAGTGCAGGTCATGTTCCCCAAGAGCAGTCTGTGACCCTGTCGTAGACTGTCCTTAGATTTGACTCTCGGGGGAATGGGCAGGTACCCCCATTGTATCTACAGTATCTACGTAACAGCGGGAAGGGCGTAGATACTGTGTCTGATAGTGTGGGCTGACAGCGGGAAGGACGTAGATACTGTGTCTGATAGTGTGGGCTGACAGCGGGAAGGACGTAGATACTGTGTCTGATAGTGTGGGCTGACAGCGGGAAGGACGTAGATACTGTGTCTGATAGTGTGGGCTGACAGCGGGAAGGACGTAGATACTGTGTCTGATAGGGTGGGCTGACAGTGGGAAGGACGTAGATACTGTGTCTGATAGTGTGGGCTGACAGTGGGAAGGACGTAGATACTGTGTCTGATAGTGTGGGCTGACAGTGGGAAGGACGTAGATACTGTGTCTGATAGTGTGGGCTGACAGTGGGAAGGACGTAGATACTGTGTCTGATAGGGTGGGCTGACAGTGGGAAGGACGTAGATACTGTGTCTGATAGGGTGGGAAGGCCTAACATTACCGGAGTCCCATGTTTACATGTATCTAACATAACATGATACTTAATCTGATTGTTAATATTACAAAATGGCCAGAATACGTGAAACCTTTTTTTTTTTTTTTACTGTAACAAAAGATCCACGATGGCTTATGAAATGAAAGCTCTTATTTGTTCATTTTCTTTGAGGATTTAGAGCGGACTCTACCACAGACTCCTACACAGCTCTTTATTAAACTGAAAACATTTCAGAATCTGTCTACATTGATTCAGTGAGTTTTTGACATCAGATAAACCGAAGACTGTTTGGCAGTTGGGGACGTGCATTCACAGGGGGACTGATTGACCGTAGACGGTCTTGGTTGAACGGACTGGGACGGAAATTGGGGTTGAGGTTTTAGACCCTGAAGACTCCCCTAGGGAACCTCAGGTTTTTAAAAACCCAAGGCACAACCCGGACATTATAACCCCAGTGAGATGCTCACTCCAGCCACATTCAACATGACCTCTGACCTTTCAGGAGAATATAAGCCCCAGCAGTTGGGGAAGCATGTGTGTTTGGCAGGGTCGTTATGACCCATTTGTGATCTTAGAGGACACTGAAACCCAATCATGACTTGAGGCCTAGGACACCCTGAATGCGGCTTCATATTACCATCCCGGGACAAATTCATTAATAACTAAACCGCCCCAGCCAATGAAAGACCTCACCACGGCATCTGCAGCACTTAAATGAGACTGCATTGCCATCTTGTGGCAGAAGGGTTTATTGCACCTTATTGCTGTTCACACTCGATCGCTTAAATCAGGGATTGACGAAATGGGAAATTGGAAGAGTGTATTTTAGAACATTTGGTTTCTTATGATAAAATATTGTAATTATTTGTAAATTAATATATTTGATTTTAAGATAAAACCAACCTTGTCTTTAGTCATTCTTGTAAATCTTATTGTTATTTTTCACTGTGTTTACCCCTGATATTGATTGATAGTATATGACATCACATCTTAGATGTACATCTGTTTACTCATGAGTTAAATAGTCGCTGCAGGGCCTGCTGTACTGATGTTGGGGTCCCCAATCAGAGGGGTGCTACTCTAGGGGGCTTTGAGAAAGGCTTGGAACCCTTAACCTTTTTCTGTTCTTTTACTTCCAGCCTGGATCCAATAAAGCAGAGAAGTTTGACCTTGTGAGTATTTCTTTAAAGTCCTAACGATCGTAAGTCTCTTGTGCTAAACCCCCTTCTCAATCTTTGCCTGATATGGTGTTTCTTCTTTGTTTTTTTGCTATTACGCTGGCATTCATTTGGAAATGGTATGTCCCTGAATTATGGTAGAATTACATTTTACATGTTTGAGTGTAGTGACTCCACACACACAGAACCTGTATCATTAGTTTAATGGACCTGTGACTGGATACATTGGGACCCATTTTAGGTTTGCTAGACCCAACCGGAATTTCTACACACAGGATCGACTGATGGCTACAGCCATATCGTTCTGAGGATTAATAAAGAAAGGATACCTCTCACATGAGCGGTTCTCTGGGCATCAGATTCACTGTCACCTCTCTGTTCACAGATGATGGACTTCCTCAAAGGCATGGCCGGCGGAGAGTATGTGGGCTTCAGCAATGCAACGTGAGTCTCCCAGAGCATGGACAGCTGCACTGTGGTATAGCAGAGAAGTGTGGTACAGCAGCAGTGTGGTACAGCAGAGAAGTGTGGTACAGCAGCAGTGTGGTACAGCAGAGAAGTGTGGTACAGCAGCAGTGTGGTGCAGCAGTGTGGTACAGCAGGCAGCAGTGTGGTACAGTACAGCAGCAGTGTGGTATAGCAGAGCTGCAGTGTGGTACAGTACAGCAGCAGTGTGGTACAGCAGAGCAGTGTGGTACAGCAGCAGTGTGGTTCAGTAGGGAGCAGTGTGGTATATTAGAACAGCAGTGTGATACAGCAGAGCAGCAGTGTGGTATAGCAGAGCAGCAGTGTGGTACAGTACAGCAGCAGTGTGGTACAGCAGAGCAGCAGTGTGGTACAGCAGAACAGTGTGGTACAGCAGAGCAGCAATGTGGTGCAGCCATGGTGTGGCACAGCAGAGCAGCCATGTGGTACAGGAGAGCAGTGTGGTACAGCAGCAGTGTGGTTCAGTAGGGAGCAGTGTGGTATAGCAGAGCAGCAGTGTGGTATAGCAGAGCAGATGTGAGGTACAGTAGAGCAGCAGTGTGGTACAGCAGAGCAGCAGTGAGGTACAGTAGAGCAGCAGTGTGGTACAGCAGAGCAGCAGTGTGGTATAGCAGAGCAGCAGTGTGGTACAGTAGAGCAGCAGTGTGGTTCAGTAGGGAGCAGTGTGGTACAGTAGAGCAGGCAGTGGGACAGGTTCAGAGGAGCAGTGTGGTACATAGACAGAGTTTCAGAGCATGTGGTCATAGGGAGCAGTGTGGTACTAGCTGGTACAGCAGCAGTGTGGTATAGTAGGGAGCAGTGTGGTATATTAGGACACTCATATGAACATAAGGTCACATCTGTGTGGTTTGACAGGTTCCAGTCAGAGAAAGAAACTGGGGACAGGAATTTTGCCATTGGATACTACCTCAAAGAGAAACGTGTGAGTTGAGACTTCTTCTTTTGCTTCTTTTTCTTCTTCTTTCATTTTTGGATGTTGTCATCCAGAGCACTGTGGTATTATTATTATTATGACTAGTATTATTTTAGCCCGTGCATCTCTCTCTCTCTCTCTCTCTCTCTCTCTCTCTCTCTCTCTCTCTCTCTCTCTCTCTCTCTCTCTCTCTCTCTCTCTCTCTCTCTCTCTCTCTCTCTCTCTCTCTCTCTCTCTCATATCTCTCTCTCTCTCTCTCTCTCTCATATCTCTCTCTCTCTCCTGCAGTGCTTTCCCCGAGGAGCAGATATGATTGCTGCGCTGGACTTCTATTTCCAGGTACCCTGCAGATCTCTGTGCTCCTGCACACCTGGACAGGACTATGTTTGACTGTGTTTCTGGGCACACGTGAGCTCACCTGTGCTGTTCCTCTACCTGCAGCTCTGCTCCATAGAAACCACCTGTGAGTCGGGCAGTGTCATGGCCGCCACCCTGGCCAATGGGGGTATCTGTCCAATCACAGGCGAGCGCGTGCTGAGCGGAGAGGCCGTGCGTAACACGCTCAGCCTCATGCACTCCTGCGGCATGTACGACTTCTCCGGCCAGTTCGCCTTCCACGTGAGTTACACACACTATACACACACTATACACGCACTATACACGCACTATACACACACACTATACACGCACTATACACGCACACTACACACACACTATACACGCACTATACACACACACACACACACTATACACGCACTATACACGCACACTACACACACACTATACACGCACTATACACACCACAACACTATCACACACACGCACATACACACACACTATACACACACGCACTATACACACACTATACACACACACTACACACGCACTATACACACACACACTACACACACACTATACACACACTATACATGCACTATACACACACACACACACACACACACTATACACACACACACACACACACACACTATACACATGTACGACTTCTCCGGCCAGTTCGCCTTCCACGTGAGTTACACACACTATACACGCACTATACACGCACTATACACACACACTACACACACACTATACACGCACTATACACACACACTATACACGCACTATACACGCACACTACACACACACTATACACGCACTATACACGCACACTACACACACACTACACACACACTGTACACGCACACTACACACACATTATACACGCACTATACACACACACAATACACGTTATACACACACACACGCACAGGCACACGCACACACTATACACACATGCACTATACACACACTATACACACACACTACACACGCACTATACACACACACACTACACACACACTATACACACACTATACATGCACTATACACACACACACTATACACACACACACACACACACACACTATACACATACGCTCTGATCCTACACACACTATACACGCACTATACACGCACACTACACACACACTGTACACGCACACTACACACACACTATACACGCACACTACGCACACACTACACACACACTATACACGCACTATACACACACACAATACACGTTATACACACACACACGCACAGGCACACGCACACACTATACACACACGCACTACACACACTATACACGCACTATACACGCACACTACACACACACTATACACGCACTATACACGCACACTACACACACACACTACACGCACTATACACACACACAATACACACGCACAGGCACACGCGCACACGCACACACTATACACACACGCACTATACACACACTATACACACACACTACACACGCACTATACACACACACTATACACGCACTATACACACACACTACACACACACTATACACGCACTATACACACACACACACTATATACACACTATACACACACACACACACACACACTATACACGCACTATACACACACACACACACACACACTATACACATGTACGACTTCTCCGGCCAGTTCGCCTTCCACGTGAGTTACACACACACACACACACACACACAGTACACACACCGACACACTATACACACACGCACATGCTCTCACACGCACACACACATGTGCGCACAAACACATGCACACATATACACACTCTCACACATACACAAACACACATGCTTTCTCGCGCATACAAACACACATACACTCACACATGCACATCAGTCAACCAAATATACTTGCACCATGGAAACGCACACACTTAAAAGCTTTCATGTCTCTCTCTCTCTCCCCCTTACCCCCCTCTCTCACTCTCTCAGGTGGGCTTACCTGCAAAGTCTGGAGTTTCAGGTGCAGTGTTACTGGTGGTTCCCAACATCATGGGGTTAATGTGTTGGTCGCCCCCTCTGGACAAGGTTGGGAATAGCATCCGGGGGATTCACTTCTGCCAGGTAGGCATGAGACTGAAGCAATCACCTCCTCCCAGAAAAGCTGCAGTTTGCCATCGGTCCTGGTTCCAGTTTTAAAGACCATTAAGAACATAAGAATGGGTGGAGCAGTGGCAGAATGGTTAGGGAACTGGACTTGTAACTGAGGTTGAAGGTTTGATTACTGGGTGGGGTGCTGCCAGTGTGCCCTTGAGAAAGATACTTAACCTGCAGTTCTTTGGTAAATGTGCAGCTGTATAAATGGATCATGTACAAAGATTGTAATCTGTGTAAATCTCTCTGGATAACAACAACTACAAGAATATCTAGTTTTGCTTCCTCTACTCAATAGCTAACCCTAACCCTAATACTCCAAATTTCAATCAAAAGTTTAGACAAAAGATTCAGAATGTTTCATTTTCTTAATGGGGATGTGAGTGTTTGGTCAGGTGTTCCAGGTTGTAGAGTGAGGGGAAGAATATGGGGATTATTAGCGATGTTCGCGCAGCTCATTCTGGCAGTAAAGCTGTGCTCCTGGTGTAAACCTCTGCTGCAGAACAGAGGGGAATATACTGTGGGGTGCTGGGGTGCTGTGAGTCTAAGTGCCAGTTTGTGTGTTAAATCGGAAGCTGACCTGGGTTCTCTGGTGTAATTTGTCTGAATCTCAGGAGTTGGTGTCCCTGTTCAACTTCCACAACTATGACAACCTGAGACACTTCGCCAAAAAACTGGACCCGCGCAGGCCGGCCGGGGACGACAGGGTAAGACTGATGCACACACATGCAAGATTCACACACGCTTGTGTCTCATGCACATCTATGCAAGCTTCATGTATCTTAGCTTCACTTATATGTGTTTGCCTCCCAGACACACACAAGGAAAGCTCTGAAAAGCTACAAGAACTGTGAAATATCTGTTGATTTAAATGCAGGGTTCTTTGTTTAACGCATTCACTCCCTCTTTCAGAACATATCTGTGATCAACGTGATGTTTGCGGCCTACAGCGGGGACGTCTCAGCCCTCAGGAGGTACGATGGCCTTCCTTAACTGAGCTCAGATTGACAAACAGGCCGAACCAGGCCTGAGACCAGACCCAGAGCAGCCAAACCAGGCCCAGAGCAGCCAAACCAGGCCCAGAGCAGCCAAACCAGGCCCAGAGCAGCCAAACCAGGCCCAGAGCAGCCAAACCAGACCCGGAGCAGCCAAACCAGACCCGGAGCAGCCAAACCAGGCCCGGAGCAGCCAAACCAGACCCAAGCAGCAAAACCAGGCCCAGAGCAGCCAAACCAGGCCAGAGCAGCCAAACCAGGCCCAGAGCAGCCAAACCAGACCCAGAGCAGCCAAACCAGACCCAGAGCAGCCAAACCAGGCCCAGAGCAGCCAAACCAGACCCAGAGCAGCCAAACCAGGCCCAGAGCAGCCAAACCAGACCCAGAGCAGCCAAACCAGGCACAGAGCAGCCAAACCAGGCCCAGAGCAGCCAAACCAGACCCAGAGCAGCCAAACCAGACCCAGAGCAGCCAAACCAGACCCAGAGCAGCCAAACCAGGCCCAGAGCAGCCAAACCAGACCCAGAGCAGCCAAACCAGACCAGCAGCCAAACCAGACCCAAGCAGCCAAACCAGGCCCAGAGCAGCCAAACCAGGCCCAGAGCAGCAACCAGGCCCAGAGCGCCAAACCAGACCCAAGCGCCAAACCAGGCCCAGACGCAAAGCAAAGCCAAACCAGCCAGAGCAGCCAACCAGACCCAGAGCAGCCAAACCCCGAGCAGACACCCAGAGCAGCCAAACCAGACCCAGAGCAGCCAACAGCCAGAGCGCAAACCCGACGCCAAAGCAGCACAAACCGAGAGCAACCAGAAGCAGCCAAACCAGGCCCAGAGCAGCCAAACCAGGCCCAGAAGGCACGCCAAACCAGACCCAGAGCGCCAAACCAGGCCCAGAGCGCCAAACCAGGCCCAGAGCAGCCAAACCAGACCCAGAGCAGCCAAACCAGGCACCAGAGCAGACCCCAAACCAGACCCAGAGCAGCCACAACCAGAGCCCCAGAGCAGCAAAGCCAAACAGACCGCAAGAGCAGCCAAACCAGCCAGAGCACCAAACTCCAAGGCAACAGAGCAGCCAACAGGCCCAAGCAGCCAAAACCCGAGCGAACCCAGAGGGCCAAACCAACCCAGAGCAACACCGCGCAAACCAATCCAGAGCAGCCAACACCAGATCCCACTGAGCAGCCAAACCAGCCCAGAGCAGCCAACACCCCCTCCACCCACCCACCAACTAAGCAGTCCGCCAAAACCAACCGCACAAGAACCAACTAGGGCTCAAGATCCATAAGACGACATTTAACTCCAACAACCCAAATTTCCTTTCCTTGTTACATGCTCTAAACCTCCCCCCCCTCACCTCCTCCCCTCCCTCCCCTCCCCCCCCCGCCCTCTCCTCCCTCTCTCCCCCCCCCCCTCCTCCCTCCCCCCTCCCCCCCCCCCGCCTCTCCCTCCTCTCCCTCCTCCCCCCCGCCCTCCCCAGGTTTGCTCTCTCTGCGATGAACATGGAGCAGCAGGACTATGACTCCCGCACGCCTCTGCATGTGGCCGCCGCTGAAGGTCAGTGTCTACAGGGCTCTGATTGGGACACACCTGCTCCCTTATCCAATTAAAAGCTCTGTTTGAGACACACCTCTTCTCTTATCCAATGAGTGACGTCCTCTGCACTGTTCTTGAGCGAGTGGATTACCTGTTTGCACTTTGCATTATTTCTCATTGTAAATCATCCTGGATAAGAGCGTTTGCTAAACTCCAGCGATTGATAAATACAGGTGATTGTTGTGCCTTTATGCTCATGTTAGCTGTTTAGAGCATGCTGGGAAATGTGTCTACAGCTCTGACACCTGACTGTGAAGTGACAGCATGGCAACTGTATCAGTCATACGGGAGGATTTGGCATTTTTATTATTTTTGAGAGATTTACTGTGAGCTTAAAGTGCTAAATGAATGAAGCTTACCCACTTATTTCTGTTCTGCCTGCGTGTCTGTGTGCGTGTCTGTGTGTGCAGGACATGTGGACGCTGTGGTGTTTCTGACTGAGCACTGCAGAGTTAACCCTTTCATCAAGGACAGGTAAGAGTCGTGACTTCCTCCTTCAGTTTCTCTCTCACAGTCACATTCAGTTTGAATCTGGCCTTTTTCAGCTCAGGCTTGTAGCAGAGTCAAACCTGTTCTATCAGGCCGAAGGCCTTCTGGGTTTGTCTCTACAGTCATGCAATGAATACAGATTTCACATTTTCCTTGACTCTCTGCTGCCCCCTTCTGTCAGGTGGGGGAACAGTGCACTGGATGATGCCATGCAGTTTGGGCAGGCAAGCGTGGTGAAAGTTCTGCAGGAGTACCAGCGCACTCACCTGCTGCTGGAGTCGCAGTCAGACTCCGAGGACCATGGGAAGCTGAAGGCTGTGGACAGCGTGGTTTAGCCAATCCCGGGCCTCGCTCTCCTACGACCACAACCCAGAGGCGGGATTGGCCCGGCCACGCTTCGCTTCTCTCTGCGGAGTTTCTGAGCGAGGACGACGGACTCAAACCAACAGGAGCGCAGGCCCCACCACAGGCTCCGGCGCAGAGCGGTCAGGCTGGGCTGAGCTCTGCTGTGCCAATGACAAGCCAACGACTCGCCTTCACTTCTGCAGAGAGAGAGATCTGTCTGTATGCACACACGCACGCACCACACACACACACATACACACACGCACACACCACACACACACATGCACACACACACGCACGCACCACACACACACATACACACACACACGCACGCACCACACACACACATGAACACGCACGCACGCACCACACACACACATGCACACGCACACACACACATGCACACACACGCACGCACCACACACACACATGCACACGCACACACACACGCACGCACAACACAAGCACACACACGCACGCACCACACACACACATGCACACACACACACACACCCACACACACATGAACACACATGCACACACATGAACACGCACACACACACGCACGCACCACACACACACACGCACGCACCACACACACACATGCACACACATGCACACACATGAACACGCACACACACACGCACGCACCACACACACACACGCACGCACCACACACACACATGAACACACCACACACACGCACGCACCCACACACACACGCACACACACGCTCACACCACACACACACATGAACACACACACGAACACACACGCACGCACCACACACACACACGCACGCACACATACACACACACACACGCACACACACACGCACACACACACGCACGCACACACACACACATGAACACACATGCACACACGCACGCACCACACACACATGAACACGCACACACACACGCACGCACCACACACACACATGCACGCACCACACACACACATGCACGCACCACACACACACATGCACGCACCACACACACACATGAACACACATGCACACACCACACACACACATGAACACGCACACATACACACACGCACGCACCACACACACACACACGCACGCACCACACACACACATGAACACACATGCACACACCACACACACACATGAACACGCACACATACACACACGCACGCACCACACACACACACACACATGAACACACACACAAAGCACGCACCACACACACACATGAACACACACGCACGCACCACACACACACATGAACACACATGCACGTACCACACACACACATGAACACACCACTCACACACCACACACACACATGAACACGCACACATACACGCACGCACGCACCACACACACACATGAACACACACGCACGCACCACACACACACATGAACACACACGCACACACCACTCACACACAACACAAACACATTAACACGCACACACACGCACGCACGCACGCACAACACAAGCACATGAACGCGCATGCACACACGCAGGCACTCTCACACACGCACACAACACACGCACACACAACACAAACACATGAACACGCACGCACAACACAAACACATGAATGCGCACGCACAGGCACACACACACACACAGACGCTAGCATGCATCTCTATGTACCAGTGTTTTTCCAACAACTGGTGTTGCACACGTTGTATTCATACTTTCCTGTTGTTCCTGAGTGCGTTTAGTCTGGGGTTTTGTAAAATAATTTACTGTTGTGTAAATCTGATATTCATAGCTTTATTTCAAATCCAATGTGCTGGAGTACAGAGCCAAAACAGGAAGAATTGTGACACTGTCCCAATACTTTCGTATTTAACTGTATATTTAATGCAAGATGGTGTATGAATGTATGTAATATTGCCAATGTGAAAACCAGTGAGTGCCTTCCAAACAAAAAAACTGCCAAGAGCAAATGCTGATAGTCCCAAAAGTCTTACGTTGAACCTTTGATTACCTCGGATACACCTGCGGCCAGTACAGCTTTCATCTGGATGTCCCCCCAGTCAGGTTTCCCAAGCGTACAGGTGCCACCTGTCTGGGCCACAAAGCCTTTCACATTTTTGTAAATCACTTTTACTCAAAGACTTGTGCCTTTTTGCCGGACGTCTTCACTCGTATGAATTTGGGCTGCTGAGATGCCCTGCTGTGCCAGGCTGGTCTGGCTCGCACAGCACAGGCGGTTCTGCACTCATCCCTCCTGATGAAAGGTCTGGTGGTGATATGGGAATTTAAACGCTGCCTGTTGTAATGAGCAGGGCGCTATGCTAACATTTTTTCCAGGGAGCACGTGAGTTTGAAAAAGCTTGGAACACACTAATGCATTAGTTAGTTGATGTGCTCCGAAATTATTTTTCCAGTTAGCACATCAAATTTCAGGAGAAAATTCTCTTGAAATGGGAGCAACTTTTAGAAGTCTGATGTGTGCTGCTCAATCACCATTAATGCGTCCCTGAGGACAGTGCAGGATTGTGGGAAATGGTTTTGAGGTCTTAGCCCTACAGAGCGAACAGCTTTGGAGGTCACTTGCCAAAACAGGAGAAAACTCACTGCAATGTGTATGGATGTAAGTCTGAGCTACATACTGCTCTACTGTAAATAAAGATGAACAACTGAACAAGTAGTGCACTTTATTTTATTATGTAAATGTTTCTGGTAACAGGTCCAAGCAAGGTCCTAATTAATACATTGTGAAATGCTTTAAATTTGCTTTAACAAAATAATGTAAAAAAAAAAACTGGTTAAACTTTTTATGGCTTTTCTCATAACTGCCTGGAGGCAACTCCCGTAACGCACATCTTTTAACACGATGTAAAGTTTATTGCAAAGACACCCTGACAAGATGAGGCAGAAAATGAGCTTTGGGTGAGGAGTTTGACTCGGGCATTATAACCTGAAAACATGCAAAATGGACACGCCACACTTAGTCCCTGCTCGCCACTGCGCCAGAACTGAGGAGGGAACCTGTGTGCAGCACTAAGAACAGCACTAAGAAACCGCTCTGCACGTGCACGGAGACCGCAGTGCGAGATCCTCGAGTCTTCCTTTCCTCACCGCCGATGACATCACAACCCCCGGTTCCCACAGTTTTGGGTGTAAATCTGAATGTGTATCAGTCTCACTCCAGACCCGGGGGCACCTCCATGTCCGAGTGGGTGAGCAGTTCCCCGTCCCACAGGGCGAAGGCGGGACACAGCGGACCCCTGAACGGGGCCCTGATTCGGTGGATCACCAGGGGCTCCTGAATATCCACCAGCCCCAGCCAGCCTGCCTCATAGTCCAGCAGCAGCCCCACCCTGTCCGGCTTGCCCGCCAGGGACACGGGCACCATCTCGTTGGTGGTCATGGCGAACCACTTGCGCTGCATGTAGGCGAACACCCAGGAGCAGCTGTTGGTGCCCACGCAGTCGTCCCGGGACATGCTGGCCTCCGCGACGCCGATGCGGAACTCCTGGGACTTGCGCACGGTCACCTCCCAGTAGTGGCGCCCGCCGTCCACGCGCCCGTCCCCGAACACCACCGCCCAGTCCCGGAACCGCTCGGGGTTGTCCAGAACCAGGCTGGGGTCCAGACCCAGAATTCGGTAAATGACGCCCGTGTTCTTCTTGAAGAGGTCCAGGCTGCTGTGGGCGGTTCGCTCGTCCAGTTTAAATTGCAGACCTGGTTTGAGGGGTGGGGTGTAAACATGAGCACCCGACGTTGCACTTGCATATCGCACTGCATTTACACGACAGTGTAACACATTAATAATTATACTTGGAGTGAAATTTGTGCAAGTGTGTTGCGGTATTACAGCAACACATTTGCACAAATTTCGCTCCAAGTATGGCTATTTACCAACCATTCGCCACTGCAAACGCAATCGCTCCTTCTTTTATTGCATCATTTAGGGGCTTTTCATCTGGTTAAAGCTATACCTCTTGGTTAACCATGAGTTAGCTAGTTATGTAAGTTATGCCCCATATCTAAGCTAGCTAACACGCCAAGTCAAACTCCACACAAAAAACACGAATGGTCAGCCCCGTTTACCCTCAAAACCTTAGTCTACGGACATATAAATGTACAGAGTTAAATGAGACTCAAGAGAGTGAACTACAATGTTTAAAACGTCTACCCAGTCGTATCACTTTGAACAAAGAGTAGAGTTCCTGGCTGAAGTTGCACGTGAGCTAACTCAAGCTACCAAATGAACGACGTGAGACGAAGAGAGTGGTAAACAGCATGGAATTAGCATGCTAGCTACATACGCACACCCAATCTGACCTCTAGATAGCATATGACTGCCTGGAGTCATGCTAAAGGAACGAATAAACGAAGTAGCATCGGCTACTCACAGTTCCCCGCTGTGTTGCTGACGTACCGCCGCTGCGGCGACAGACACAGCACGCGAGACTGGCTGTGCAGGACCGCGTTAAGGGCTCGTGGCCCCGCGCGCCTACACAGCGCTAGGCTCCGGGGCGCTGCCATCTTTCCCCGATCTTGAACAACACTGCGAGTATATCACTTACCGTACGCATGCGCGCAATTCAGAACCGGAAGGCTGGTTTTCCCATTGTCATGGATACACAGAAATGTTCTGTGGATGGACCCCATTGTCGCAAACAGGTCTGTAATTGCTCTCTTTTTGTGGAGTCGCAATGCATTTGGCGCTTCTCGTTGTTAAAAAAAAGTGGAAATAAAGGATTCCATTGAACTTTCCCGACACGTGTTATTTGAACAATGTTTGTACAAAACATAAGCAGCGGTTGTGCATATAGAATGTTTCCACACTAGATGGCGCTCACAGCTCTTTGAAAAAGTTTTCACGACCATTATGAGCAGATGAGACGGAATGTGAAGCATCCACAGACTGTTCTGGGCACCCAGAACACCCCTTTCGTCTGTACACTGCGTCACCAATGAAGGAGCTGTTGACTGTATCACCCCGTTCAAAACGAAGAATCCACAGATACCAAATGTTGTTTCACGTACACAAATTAGCTAGCTAGCTGATGGTCTTAGGGACTAAACCATGTTTTGACAACCTGACTTTGAAATAGTTTGTTTGTGCTTTTCAAATACACCAAGTTAAGTGAAGTATCCCATGTCGTAACAGAATGAGACACTTGTCACTTTTAAGAATATACATAGTGCATCAGTATGGGTATTTAAAATCATATGGTTTACATAACATCCAAAATACATGCTGTGGACATATTAATTTCCATTGCTGGGCAGGTCCACGGTAACTGATGGTACAACTGCAGGATATTCACCAGGTGAAGCTCAATACGGATACATAATAGAGACTGATACAGTGCAGTCCTCCAGCTCTCTGGATGTCAAATGAAACTGTGGACATGAGGTCACAGTGCAGACCTGCTGCTTTAATTTGAGCGTATTTGCACCCGTATCGGGTGATCCGTGTGGGAATTACAGCTTGTTGTTATACATAGTCCCCCTATTTTGAGCGACCAAAAGTGATTGTGCAATCAGCTTCTCAGCTGTTTCTAGGCCAGTGGTGTGTTGTTGCATCATAGTTCATGCACCAGAAAGCTAAGAAAAGGTCTAGAGTTGATTCCAGGTCTGGAATTTGGAGTCTGTTGTTGTTGTTGTCTTTCAACACAAGGACCAAAGAAGTGTCAGTGGCAGCAAAGCAGGCCATTGCAAGGTGGAAAAATCTGTATAAATCCATCAGAAACCGCCAAAACATTGGGTGTGTCTATCGACTGTTTGGCACGTTAAGAAGCAAGAACACACGTAATGAGCAATAGCAAGCTACTTGGTAGACCATGGGAGATCACTGTAGTGGATGACCAAAGAATACTTTCAATTGTGAGAAAAAAACCAATTTTCAGCTGCTGAACTGATCAGGACCTCTCTCCAGGATCCAGGCACAGATGTGCGAAAGACTGAAATAAAGAGAAGACTACACCAGCATGACCTCAGAGGGGTCCTGCAAGACGCAAATCACTGGTGAACATCAAGAACAGAAAGGCCAGGTTAGAGACAGTTAAAAATGACATTAAAAAAAAAAACTAGTTCTGGAGTAAACTCTTATAGACGGATGAGAAGAGTATTAAATATTACTAAATATGATGACTATATTTAAGATGATCTTCATTTGTCAAATAACTTTTGGTCCCTTAAAATAAGGAGACTATGTATAAAAAGGGCTGTAATTCCAACATGGCTCACTGCATATAGATGTAAACACATTTAAATTAAACCCATCTGCACTTTAACTTCATATTCATTGTTTTATGTCATATCCAATGTGCTGTAGTACAGAGCCAAAACAACAAAACTTGTGTCACTGTCCACATACGTACGTGCGGCACTGTATCAGTCTCTATTATATCGCTGAATTTGATTTTATCACAAATATCCGGCAGTTGTAACATCAGTTACTATGCAACTGCCGAGCGAGCATTTGCATTGTATGCAAATCTGCATCAACAAAACATTTGGCTGGAAATGCAATTTGCTTGTATAAAAAATAATGAACCAGAAAATGATCAAACAGATTAATTTTTCTCTCTAAACAGTCATTTTAACAAGCACATGGAACGTTCATTTGGAATGCAAATTTGTTCAATTCAGGTTCTAATTAGTTCCAGCAATACCCTTTGAAAATGAAAAAAGAGAAAGAAAACGCTGTCTGTTGTTTAGAGTTGGGGTTAGGGGTGCCCTAGCAGTCTCAGCTGGAGGCTGCTGCTCTGTGGATGCCAGTCTGTTCTTTAATGATGAAAACAAAGCCCACCCTGGAAGCGCCTGTTTGTGATCATCTTCAACGCCTGCAGTTTGCGCAGCGCGCTCGTGTGATCTCTTTGTGCTGGTCCCCGTGTCGTCTACGTCCAAGAGAACATTCGCGACAAATATGTCGATGCCCCGACACCGGCCACTGCACAGACGTAAGGCTGTGAAGAACTGCTTCGTGTGTCCCTCGTCACAAAAAAAACGGTCTGGGCCAATCAAAAACTAATAAATCAAAATAATGTCATAAAGTCCCATTATCATGTCCCTTTAAAACCTGTCACTGTGCACTGCTTAAAAACCGAGCAATGAAACATTTATTAATAAACAAAACTACAACCTTGTTGTCAATACACCTAAACTTGCTTTGCATTTGACTGGTCAATAGCCTTTTTTGACCGCATCCAGATCGTCTGCAGGGTGTAAAGTACTGTCACTGTCTTATTCCACAGTTCTTCCGTCGCTGAATGGAAAACGTAGCTCGCGGTTAGTACAGTTTGTGCAGGTGTCCAAATCAAAGTGAGAGAACTTTTAACGGCGTTGTCTGAAGAAAACAAACGTCGCGATTACGCGCGCTAACCGCCGCTGGGCCACGCGGACGCACTGGGGCTGTGATCAATAGTGCAATTTGTTTGCACCTTCAGAATGAATTAGATTTTCTCCTTGCCCTGTGCCGCTAATGAAACAATAGCGTCCCTGCCTTTTCCCATTTTGTTCCGTCTGAATTGTTTGCTTTTTTACCCCTGGCTCTATTTTTCACAATGGCAGGCCTTTTTAAACTGGATACGTTGCCGCGGGCGAACCGTTCCCCGCGTTAGCTCATCTGCAATACCAGGACCTGATGGTGCCAGCTCTTATTTTAGCAGCTGGGCTCGCTCTTCTGGGCAGGCTAACGGTTCCAGTGCGAAATGTGAGTTTAGAAGGTTGCGGGTCCGTGATGAGTGACGCTGGTGTTCATTCCCTGGATTAAGTATCATACATACGCCATTGTAACCGAAGCCCGCTGGTGTGTGTCAACAGCGACGCCGATCCTGATATGGCTATTTACAATATTTAATTGCAATTAAACCGCAGTGGAAGCAATCAATACAGCAGCTCAGCTCTCTTCTTGCGGCCGGTTTTCTAGAAGGTAACGAATGGGGCGGAGGGGGGGCGGGGTGGAGACTCGGGAGGGTGGCGGGGGGGTTCTTGGGGAAAGGTGATCCGGAGAGGCTCGCTAGCGCGTGATCGATCCGTGGGGAGTGCTGTCCATCGATCTCTGTCGTGCTCGCCGGGAGCATCTTCTCTCGGGCGTCGGCTGCGGTACCATCCTCATGCGCCCTGTTCCTCCAAGCTGGGGGGGGGACAGGTGCATAAACAGGATAATTTGTGATCAGCACAGATTGACAGTGTGAGACTGCAGTGGTAGGGGAGATGAGTGCAGTGGAGTAAAGGGTACTGCTACTCTCCCCGAAACAGGCCATTTCAGACAATCCCCACCCTCTCTCAATCTGTACGTACATATATACTGTTTTTGTATATGCGTGCATGTATGTGTGTATCTGTGAGTGTATATATATATATATATATATATATCATGCATGTCTGACTTGGTGAGAGGCAGTATTAGTGAAAGGTTAAGGACTGTAATGCCGTAATGTGTTTACTTTAAGATTAAAGTTGAGTAATTGCTTCTGTTATGATTTCAGTTCTGTCACGTGACAAGCAGTACAGGCGGGTGCTTCTCGTCAAAATGAAAAAGCCCTTCTTGTGGGGAATTAAAAGCACTTTGCTGGCAAACAGGACGCAGGTTTTCCTGCTGCCAGAAGCGTGACATCACCGCTCACACTGCAGAAACCTCGTATCTCTGAGCACCCAGCAGTGTGCCTTTCCTCTTCATGTGGAACTGGAATGCGGGTCTTACCTGCAGACCTGGAATGCTATAGGATCGGGCTAAAGACTCTGTTAAAGGAACGGTAATAACAGAGCTGTACAGGGAGGGGAACAGGGCTGTACAGGGAGGGGAACAGGGCTGTACAGGGAGGGGAACAGGGCTGTACAGGGAGGGGAACAGGGCTGTACAGAGAGGGGAACAGGGCTGTACAGAGAGGGGAACAGGGCTGTACAGGGAGGGGAACAGGGCTGTACAGGGAGGGGAACAGGGCTGTACAGAGAGGGGAACAGGGCTGTACAGGGAGGGGAACAGGGCTGTACAGAGAGGGGAACAGGGCTGTACAGAGAGGGGAACAGGGCTGTACAGAGAGGGAACAGGCTGTTCTGGGAGGGGAACAGGGCTGCACAGGAGGGACAGGCTGTACAGGAGGGAACAGGGCTGTACAGGACAGGAACAGGGCTCGTACAGAGAGGGGAACAGGGCTGTGCAGAGAGGGAAGCAGGGCTGTACAGAGAGGGAACAGGGCTGTAAGGGAGGAACAGGGCTGTCACAGGGAGGGCGGGGGAACAGGGCTGTACAGGGAGGGGAACAGGGCTGTACAGGGAGGGAACAGGGCTGTACAGGGAGGGGAACAGGGCTGTACAGAGAGGGGAACAGGGCTGTACAGAGAGGGGAACAGGGCTGTACAGGGAGGGAACAGGGCTGTGAACAGGGACGAGGGAACAGGGCTGTACAGGGGGGGAACAGGGCTGTACAGGAGGGAACAGGGCTGTACAGGAGAGGGAACAGGGCTGTACAGGAGGGGAACAGGGCTGTACAGGGAGGGGAACAGGGCTGTACAGGAGAGGGAACAGGGCTGTACAGGGAGGGAGAACAGGGCTGTACAGGGAGGGAACAGGGCTGTACAGGAGGGAACAGGGCTGTACAGGGAGGGAACAGGGCTGTACAGGAGGGGAACAGGGCTGTACAGGAGGGGAACAGGGCTGTACAGAGAGGGAACAGGGCTGTACAGGGACGGGAACAGGGCTGTACAGGAGGGGAACAGGGCTGTACAGAGAGGGGAACAGGGCTGTACAGAGAGGGGAACAGGGCTGTACAGAGAGGGGAACAGGGCTGTACAGAGAGGGGAACAGGGCTGTACAGAGAGGGGAACAGGGCTGTACAGGGAGGGGAACAGGGCTGTACAGGGAGGGGAACAGGGCTGTACAGAGAGGGGAACAGGGCTGTGTGTGTGTGTGTGTGTGTATGAATGCGAGAGAGAGTGTGTGTGTGCGTGTGTGTGTGAGAGAGAGCTAATGTGCATGTGTGTGTGTGTGTGTGTGTGTGTGTGTGCATTTCACATCTCACCATCAGAATCTGGGAAATGTCAAAGATGCTCAAATGTAATTTTCTCACGGCTAATTAAATGCAGACACCGTTCCCCTTGTCTAGCAGAGATTAACAAAACTTAATCAGATTTTAAACTGGCAGTGTGATAGAGTCAAGTCTGGAATACTGTATTAATCTTATTTCTTCTGTCAGTGGCAGCTCTGAGCCAAAACACACACACACACGCACAGACACACACGCACATATTACACATACACACACCCATACACATACACATACACACACACGCATTACACACACAGACAGACACACAAACACACACATTACACACACACACATATACATACACACACACACGTGCGCACAGACGCGCATGCACAGATGCACACACACTCACACAGACACACACACATTACACACACAGACAGACACACAAACACGCATTACACAGGCAGACAGTCACACAAACACACACATTACACACACACATACACATACATTCACACACTCACGCACAGATGCACACACACACACACATATACACTCACACACACACACACACACACACACATGCACACTCACACACACACACACGCACACACACTCACACACTCACACTCACACACACACGTGCGCACACACACACACATATGTATTCTTATATAAGGGGAAAACAGTAGTGGGAAAAAGGCGGGGTGTTGGAGGTTATTCTGCAGAGAGCGCTGATCGGGGCCAGATGGAGCTGCTGCCATTGCTCACAGTTCTTAGCCTCCCCTCCCTGCCTTTTTGCTATAATCTGCAGATTAGAGTGACTTAATTGCAATTTATTTCCAGTTTAATTGCAACCAGGAGTCTCATTGTTCAGTTCTTTTGTCACTGAGACATTCCCACACCCCCCCCCCCCACTCTGAATATGGTCTTTGAAATTCAGGATATTTTTTGTCTTACAAAACTTGAGTCTCAGGGCCTGTGCTGATGTGTATTAAATGGAAAGATAACGGTTTAAAAAGTTTTATTTTTTATTTTAATTTGAGAGGTTATCATCTAGTTCAGCTTCTGCAGGAGCCTGAAACTGCTGGATCGGCAGGTTCTTTTATGAAAGCACACCTTTAAATTCATGTTTAATCTCACATGCTCACAGGCCTGGATGTCTTTAACTCAAGAGAGCAGCAGTTTTTACATTTATTTTTTACTCTGGGAACCCAATAAAAGTTCAGTGCCTCTTGCAAACTTTCAAAAACTGCAGATGAAATGAAGGATGAAGTGGAAAGCCAGACATGCACGCAGTATGTACTGCTGCATTTGAAAGGTTTTTTTAAATTTACATCTTTAGTTATATCTTATTATCAAATGCCTGAAACAAATGGTTACTGATGAAATAAGCAGACATTATGAAACCATTTACCTCGTCTCTCCAAAGATCCATGAATCTGATACATTATGTTATATATGATACCTAACAGTCAGCCATCTTGGGACTTCTCAGTTTTAAAAATTAAAACGGACAGTAATTCTTATCCTTTTTCTTCTCGAAAAGAAGCTGCTGCTTATTTTGTTCCTACATTTGTATTAATGTGTGTTGTGTGCCGTTGATCTGGTGGGTCTTTTTTGTTCAATGGTCAGGGAACAAATATTTTTTGTGTTAGTGTGTTTGTTTGTGTAGTGTATGTGGTGTGTATTGTGTATGTGTGTGTGTAGTGTAGGTGGTGTGTATTGTGTATGTGTGTGTGTAGTGTATGTGCTTGTGTAGTGTATGTGGTGTGTAGTGTGTGTGTGCGTGTGGTGTGTGTGTGTACTGTGTGTGTATGGTGTGTGTGTGTTTGTGTGTACGTGTGTTTGTGCTGTGATTGGGGGAGATCTAATCACTCTGTAGAACATTTTGTGTGAAAGGGTTCTGTTTTCACAACTAGATTATAAATGATGCTATTGATCTGCATCAACTGGGAGAGGGAGAATTCAATAACTAGCTAACAGATGCCGTTATGTGTGTCATACTTGTAATTCATAAAATAATCATCATATCACCCTCCCCTTCTGTAAAAAGTGTAGAATCCCCACTGTCTCGGGTGAATTATATCTAAGAATTTTATCTACCCAAGATTAAATAATAATAATAATAATAATAAAAAAATATTTTGCAGTTTACTATGTTGTATTAGCTGTATAGCTAGTTACTAACTTTTGCACCGTTACCTAGCAACAAATAACTTATGTTCAGGGAAGGTAAAAGGACGCTGAAACTGGCAGATGGCACTGGACTGCTGTTTAATTTCTGTCCCGGGGAGCTGCAGCAACATTCAAGAGTACCCTTCACTGCCAGGGGACAGGAACGCCATCTTGGCTCAGAGACAGGAGCCATTTTGGTTCTGTGGTTCTGCAGGAATCCCCCTGTGGCCTAATCAGGAGCTCCAGATGAGGCAGGAGTGGGCAGTTTTTGGGGTCTAATTGCCCACTGCATTCGGGCCGAGAGGAACCGAGCCGCAGAGGCAGATAGCCTTTTCCTGGATTCCCCCCAGGCCTGCATGGGTAGAACAGAAAGCTCACCTCCACCTGCGTTTAAATAAAAAGGTTTGGGTCAAACCGTTCCATTTTATTCACACCCCTCAGCGCTTTCTGAATGCTTTAATCAGTTTAGGGACAAATTCAAAGCACCGTAACATTTACAGAATAACCTTATTAGTGGTATTTAAAATTCTAACTGGCCAGCTGCTTATGTTTTTGTTTCAGTCTCTTTATGCCCCACTCATTGGCTCAGTTTGTTTACAAGAGTTCATTTTTACATTGCAAAAAATGTAGGCTTTGAGTGCATGTATACAGTTGGATATTTTACTTAATTTTAGTGTGCTCAGGGGGGAATCAAACCTGCAACCTCTAGGTTTCAAGCCAACATTTGTTTCTGCTCATTTTGCTATTGTAATAGGTGAAGGCATTGTGTGCTACCCTGTTTACCTGATGTGAACCTCAGGTAGTTCTCCTGTTCTCTGATTGGTTAAATTGTCCTGCTCTCTCATTGGTTAAGTTCCCCAGCTCTCTCATTGGTTAAATTGGTTAAAACCTCTTTCAGAGGCTAAATACTGATTGCATTTGCTCACCTTGATTCTTCTTGTATAAGAGGTGAGGATTTCTGTTTGTGGCGTAAAACTCCTTTCTCGACTGACTACAATGCTGGATTCAGAAAAACTGAGTGAGAGTGGTCTCATCTTGCTCTGCTAAAAGATAAAAATAAAAATAAACACTCTCGCGATGGCAAGATAAAGATGTGATTTGAAAAGAGAACGCATTTCTTGGTCTTTCAAATGGGCCAGATTTCTGTTTTTCTGTGAGCCTTCAGGCACAGGTGATCCGTAGGGGTCGTGCGGCTTGTCTGCAGGTTTGGTGCAGGTGTGGAGCAGGTGTGGAGCAGGTGTGGCGCAGGTTTGGAGGTTTGGTGCAGGTGTGGAGCAGGTTTGGAGCAGGTTTGGTGCAGGTGTGGCGCAGGTGTGGTGCAGGTGTGGAGCAGGTTTGGAGCAGGTGTGGAGCAGGTTTGGAGCAGGTTTGGAGCAGGTGTGGAGCAGGTTTGGTGCAGGTGTGGAGCAGGTTTGGAGCAGGTGTGGTGCAGGTGTGGTGCAGGTGTGGAGCAAGTTTGGTGCAGGTGTGGAGCAGGTTTGGTGCAGGTTTGGTGCAGGTGTGGCGCAGGTGTGGCGCAGGTTTGGTGCAGGTGTGGAGCAGGTGTGGTGCAGATTTGGCGCAGGTTTAGTGCAGGTTTGGTGCAGGTGTGGCGCAGGTTTAGTGCAGGTGTGTCGCAGGTTTGGTGCAGGTGTGGCGCAGGTTTAGTGCAGGTGTGGCGCAGGTGTGTCGCAGGTTTGGTGCAGGTGTGGCGCAGGTTTAGTGCAGGTTTGGTGCAGGTTTGGCGCAGGTTTAGTGCAGGTTTGGTGCAGGTGTGGCGCAGGTTTAGTGCAGGTTTGGTGCAGGTTTGGCGCAGGTTTAGTGCAGGTTTAGTGCAGGTGTGGAGCAGTGGCGCAGGTTTGGTGCAGGTGTCAGTTTGGTGCAGGTCTGGCGCAGGTTTAGTGCAGGTTTGGTGCAGGTGTGGAGCAGGTGTGGCGCAGGTTTAGTGCAGGTGTGGCGCAGGTTTAGTGCAGGTGTGGCGCAGGTTTGGTGCAGGTTTAGTGCAGGTGTGGCGCGGGTGCGATCCTCTTGCGTTGGCAGGTGGCGTCAGGGCCAGCAGCTGTCTGTCAAACCGCTGCCAATCTGAGGGGGGGCGGGGTCAGACTCATTTAGCTTTTGGAAGGGCCCCAGCTGTCCTCCCCCCTTCCCCCTGACAGTGGAGTGACCTTCCCCAGTCAGTCAGGAAGGCAGATTCACTGGCTGTTCTCCACAAACCTCTCAGAACTCATCTATTCAGAGCACACATCAGTGCTTCTATTTAAAAAAATAAAACAAACCCTTTTTCCTCTTCATCGCACTGGTCTTGTGGCAGTAATTTTACTGTGGCACTAATATGACTGTACATGGCACTTATAGATTTTTGTGTGTTACAAGGATGGTTGGTCAGCAGATTTTACTGTGAACATGGTGATGAGACTCAAACTTGTGCAACCCAAGTGCGGTGTTTTATTTACATAAGTGCCTCCAACTATTATACAAATATTTGTATACATATACAAAACACACACAAAAAAATCAGCACATCATTTATACACATTATGCCCACACTACTGACAGCAAATTACCTGCTTATATACTACACATTATCGGTTTATACCATTTCCATACAATATTCAATTATCTCACAGAAGAAATGACAGTATATTTTTACATATAGAAATCTTTATATATGTATTATCAGTTGCTACTTTATATATAATAATTACATGTGTAATTGGGTACGAGAAAATATTACCGAATACACTTTACGGTCTCCCCCCGTCTAAAATAGCCACTTCTTCTTGTCCAGCGCTTCCAATAAAATTGCCCAGAATCGTGACATTCGGATTACGTCATTCCAGTTTGAACATGGAAAAAATGGAACAACGGTTAGTAGCAACTCCTAACATTGCACTGATCGAACATGGTATACTAAAATTAATAAATGTAATGTTTGAAACAAGATGTGTATGTTTAACGTATTTGCAGTACATTATGGTGGTGAACAGATGTACAATAGCGAATGTGGTTGAGTTGGCAAACCGGCAAACAAATTGTGCGTATTACATTTATGAGAGCAACGTACTCGCCAAACACCCGCTACCATAAGCAGATACACAGTTAAAACCCGATCGTTTAAAAAAAAAAAAAAAAAATAGTGTCCCGGCAGGAACGGGAGGGTTCGCTCCGTTACATGGTGTTTGCCTACCATGAGAAATGCAACTTTGTTTTGGCTAAAAGCACCTGCTAAATCACAAAATGTTCAAGTGTAAATGGTAACTGTGCCAGAAAGAGCATTTTAAGGTCAGGGTTTGAGTGTTTTTTCCCTTTTAAGTTTCCACAGTCCCAGACTTCTGTTTTTCGTTTATAGCCACTCTCGAAAAGGATGTCAATATCCAACGCTCTTTTTGTGTTACTACTCATTTAGTTTCATAGTTACTACTTTTGTGTTACATAAATACAATTTATGAGCTCCCGAGGGACGCTTTCTGAAAGACTGTGTTGAAAGTAGCATAATGTGTTCTCCTAGTCTAGACATGGAGGTGTGGTAAAACGAATTATACATTAAAAAAATTTTTTTTTACATGTTTTGAACACAGTCATGTTACTCAGTAAAAACGCACAGGCCTGTAAGATTAGCCTCAGACAAGCCTGCAGAAACGGCAGGGGGCTCAGCTGGGGAATTTTTGGTTGTGATAAAGTGATGGATTTAAAAAAAATCTTATTACTGTTATTATTTGTCATGATAACATGGTTACCCATTCTTGTTTATTTCACTGGTGAATTACTGTGGTGAGAGAAAATGGCTGCACATCCCGTCGTTTAAGTCCTTAATGTGTAAAACCACACAGGCTGTTCACAGGGGTGTAGCCAGGACCTCAGAAATACTGTGCTCCAGAGATTCGGTGAGGGTGGTGTGTGTAGGGGAGGGGAGGGGGATCAGGCTGGGCATGTTATTTTTTCCCCTTTAATTTGTTCATTAAATTGAGGAAACATTGTATGGTGTAAATGCTGTACATGCACCTCTAGATTAAGCTTAAATTAGAGAAAATATTGAAGACCATTCAGTTGCCTCCTAACTGAATTGTGACTGGTGCTCTCACTAAAGAATGAGATTAAATGTAGGGTTTGGAAATGGACCTGGGCGGGGGGTGTGGGCGCGGGGCGGGGGGGGGCATACCTGGCTGGACATGGCGTGGGTGTCCTCAGCGGTGAGTACGGCTCATTCTGTGAAAGCTGGGAGAGAGGGACATTAGCTGGCCGCACGCTCTCCGGTAATTTACCCAGAAGTCAGTGCCCCTCGGGCGCGTAAGAGCCGGCGATGTGCTTTCAGGGGGTCAGAGGTCATTTCTCTTCCCGCTGCCTCCTTCGCTCGCCTGCACTGGAGATATGAATAATTGCGAATGCTGTGAAAACGTAAACGGGAGATGTGTGTGATCTGTTCCCTAGCCCCCACCCCCCCATGACCCCAAAATATTCCCTTTTCCCCGCCTTCCTGATGCCGCTAATGAAGCATCTGGGAAAGGCTGCACTCTTTCATGCTCCGCAGCTGTCCTGGTGCTCTGCTCCTCTCTCTCTCCGCTCCTCTCTCTGCTCCTCTATCTCTCTGCTCCTCTCTCTCTCTGCTCCTCTCTCTGCTCCTTTCTCCCCTCTCTCTGCTTCTCTCTCTCCTCTCTCTGCTCCTCTCTCTCCTCTCTCTCTCTGCTTCTCTCTCTCCTCTCTCTCTCCTCTCTCGCTCTCTCCTCTCTCCTCTCCTCTCTCTCTCTCTCTCCTCCTCTCTCTCCCCGTCTCTCTCTTCTCTCTCTCTCTCTCCCTCTCTCTCTCTGCTCTCTCTCTCTCCTCTCTCTCTCTCTCGCGTCTCCTTCTCTCTCTTCTGGTTTCTCTCTCTCTGCTTCGTCTTCCTCTCTCTCTCGTCTCCCATTCATCTGCAGTTTCGCTGTCCTGCGTCATCGTCGTGCCAGATAACTGGTAGCGGTGTCACGCCATCACCAGTCAGGCCAGATGACCTGTCCACCTCAGCAGGTGCTCCAAATCCACATCAGGCCAGAGTGTACCTGCGTCCATCAGTCAGGCCAGAGTGTACCTGCGTCCATCACTCAGGCCAGAGTGTACCTGCGTCCATCACTCAGGCCAGAGTGTACCTGCGTCCATCACTCAGGCCAGAGTGTACCTGCGTCCATCACTCAGGCCAGAGTGTACCTGCGTCCATCACTCAGGCCAGAGTGTACCTGCGTCCATCATCAGCCAGAGTCAGGCCAGAGTGTACCTGCGTCCATCACTCAGGCCAGAGTGTACCTGCGTCCATCACTCAGGCCAGAGTGACCTCGTCCATCACTCAGGCCAGAGTGTACCTGTCCATCACTCAGGCCAGAGTGTACCTGCGTCCATCAGTCAGGCCAGAGTGTACCTGCGTCCATCACTCAAGCCAGAGTGTACCTGCGTCCATCACTCAGGCCAGAGTGTACCTGCGTCCATCACTCAGGCCAGAGTGTACTGCTCATCGGCCAAGTGTACGGTCCATCACTCAGGCCAGAGTGTACCTGCGTCCATCAGTCAGGCCAGAGTGTACCTGCGTCCATCACTCAGGCCAGAGTGTACCTGCGTCCATCACTCAGGCCAGAGTGTACCTGCGTCCATCACTCAGGCCAGAGTGTACCTGCGTCCATCACTCAGGCCAGAGTGTACCTGCGTCCATCACTCAGGCCAGAGTGTACCGGCGTCCACCGGCTGGGGCGTTTGAGGATGTTTGCCCGGGCTGGTGATCCATGATGGACAGGGTAGTAGACGGGGTCGTGTCCTTATCATGTGGTCACGCGGGGGGGTGGAAGGGGGAGTCCTCTGTCTCTCACTAGACCTGTCCTCAGGGCAGCATCACCCTTCCAAACGGCCAGCCGGTGGCCTTTACCAGGGAGAAATGGCCACTTCATTATTAATAACTCATCTGATAGGTTCAGCGGCAAACCTCTCAGGACAGGCCGTATATACCGGCTGCTCCTGCTGGTTACTGACCCAGCCAAACTGCAGGAACGGGAGCTCAGAGGAGCCTCTGTTTGTGTAACGGGGAGAATCATGTCGTGTTGGGACAGGGAGTACCTCAGAATCAGGGGGAACACCCCCCCCCCCCCCCCGATACAGCTTCAGCTGTTCCCCTCCGGCCCAAAGATGGCTTCCGTCACACACAATCATCTCATTCAGTCGTCTCCTGATTTCCTTTCCTGTGCAGTTTAGTGCTCTGTCTTTCTTGATCAGCCTGGCCACCCCCCACCCCCCACCCAAAGCTAACTTCCTCCAAAAGGACACACAGGCCCAAATCCTCTGCTCTGTATTAACACTCTGCCATACGCCACCATCCCAAACAATCCTGCCACAGCTGCAGGTGGCACCCATGGCCCAGTGATTAACATGAAATAGATCTGTTATCTAGAGAGAGAGAGAGAGAGAGAGTGTGTGTTTTAGGGAGAGAGAGGCAGCGGAGGACATTTTGCCCACACCCGTATTGTCACTGGCTTGTCTCACGGGGATAAGGCCTGCGTCGTCTTCCTTCATTCTTATAATATATATATACGCGGGACGACGGCACGTCTGTCTTCCTGCCGTCTCCAGCGCGCGTGTGTGACGTCACACAGCGCTCATATCCCCTCGCTGCGGTGTCATGTTAAACTCGCTTTCATCAAACGGCATCCAGGTCCCGCTGCCCTGCTGCACTTAGCTATGCGTGGTGCATTTTTAATGCACAGTAATAAATATTTTGTTATGACAGTCGTAATTATGTATTAATGTCCTATTAATAGCAGAGTATTAATACCCTGCCTTATATCAGTCCTGATGGGGGCTGGACGGTATACACACGTTCTAATTTCAGCAGTCCGGCAGCACCGTATCCCCCAGAGGTATTATAAATATTAATGTGTTCTCAAGGCGTTGATGGAGCACTGAGCCTCGGTATGGGAACTCCCGCTCGCGGGTCATGTTCTTCATAAATCCTGTAGCCTCGGCGAACAGACTGCCCTGCGTGTGTACAGCGGTGAGGCTCTCCTTATTAAATTCACACCAATCGCAGTCGTTTCGTCGCGAGAAGTCAGAGAATTGAGGAAAACAAAAAACTTATCTCTACAGGTGGGGGGCCAAAAAAAAAACGTGACACAGAACCACCGGCATTTACAGTCAATCTTTAATTGCTATCGATTGTCCTGACAGCGGCAGGACGCTGCCGTCGATGCGATGACAAATGAGGGTTAAGGACGACGTACTGAGCAATTTCATGGGTGGGTTACCTTCGCCCGCAGGCGGTAGGTTTCTCAAGGCACATTCGACAGCCCCCCTCCCCCCCCCCCCACCATCTCTCCTAAATCAGAACACGTACAACAAATTTTCTATTTTTCAAATGGGCCGGCGGTACGCTGCCAAAGACGTTACGGTGCCAATAAGGTACTGCTCCGCATCCCGGCGAACCTCGCGTTCAGTGATGTTTTTATTTTATTACGTGTGCACGTGGGGAGAGGGGGGAGGTCACGCTGGGTTAAGTGAGTCGTCGCTGCGTATCTAACCTGCGGAACTATTTTAAGGCTCACATCAGCCTGAGGAATCGCCGTATTTCAGTGGTGCTGCGTCTCCACCCTCGCATCCAGTCGCCCTCCCCCTTATCACCCCCTCCCCCTCCTACTCCCCCTCCGCGCGCATAAAGTAGGGTCGCAGCGCGTGGAAGTCTTCCCTCTGCTCCCTTCGCTTTAACACCTCCCTCCCCGCGTTCGACTGTCAAGTTCAATCTGGAAACCGCGACCGCTTAACGAACGCCGGAAAGGCGAGCAACGCATATGACCTCACCATCATAGCAAAACCGACCTGTGGGTAGGGTCTTTTGATTAGGGGGTTTCGGCGCACCTCCCTTCTCCTCCACACACACACCGGTTTCGTAAACATGCACACCCACCAATCACGCGCTCCTCTCGGTTCGTGGCAGAATTAACAAACCGCAGCCAGATAGCCTACCTTTCCTCCCGCCACATCCGAAGGCTCGCAGTCATTGTTCTGCCGCTTGTCATCTCATCTCGCTTCGTGTAGCCTATTTTGCGCCTCGCTGAACGAGACCGTGGTGAAGTGGTTGTGATAAAACGGCATTACCGGACCATCCCTGTCGCTCTTCGGTCACCGGACTGCGCGAGCGGAATGTTGCGGCTTTCTGGGGACTGAATCTCCTGACTCATCGGAGGTGGAAATAAACGCCACCGGTGCTCCGTGGCTATTTCCTCTCCTGGCGGCTCACTGTTCTCCACGTTGCGGTTTGATTTTTCACAGGACGGCGAGCTTGGCTTGATTAGCGACACCAAGGTCAGCAAGTTATTGTTATTGGCATACTTGTGGCTTCGATTATTTAGTGTGTACTATAGGTGGACTGTTATTACAATTGTATTGTTGTTGTTGTTGTTGATATTATTATGATTATTATTTTTACAGTTATGTACTGTTTTCTTATATTTTTATTGTATATGTGTGAGATATTTTAACATAATTGCACAGATTGTTCATGTGCATGTCGGCAGTTGTTTTTTAATCATGGGGGAAGCGCCTCTCAGTGCCCCTTGGCTTGGCAGCGTCGCGCATGGGAATCCCATCACTGAACCGCCGAAGCTGCGCTGCATTATATCAAATGATGAATTACTGTGGCTCAACACATAATATCATCATTGGTAAACACTGCCCTAGCCTTGCCGCCCAATTTAGCTCATGGGTGGAAGAGAAAGCGGCCGTGCCGATGAGTCACGGCAGTGTATGAACAAAAGAGACCTGTGGCTTTCTCTTACGCAAATTAATCTGAGGTAGCTCGTTCGCGCGACTCTTTCGGACAGCGCATACTTGCTGCCACATAAAAAAGGGCGCGCGCTAATTCACGAGTAACCAGTTCTCCCACAACCTTTATTTTCTTCAGCGTAAACTGCTCAATAAACTTGCTGCTGATGACAATGGATCTGAAAGAGGAAGCGGACCAGATGGACTGCCACCAACCGCCTCCGATAGAAGTCTTCGCCGGTGTTTCCACGCTGCACGGCATATCCCACATCTTCTCCTACGAGCGGGCGTTCGTCAAGCGCTGTCTCTGGGTCGCCTTTTTCCTGGGCTCGCTGGCCTTCCTGATCTGCGTGTGTATTGACCGCGTCCAGTTCTATTTCGAGTACCCGCACGTCACCAAACTGGACGAGGTGATGGCGCCTATGATGATGTTCCCGGTCGTCACTTTCTGCAACCTCAACTCCTTCCGCTTCAGCCAAGTGACGCGCAACGACCTGTACCACGCCGGGGAGCTCCTCGCGCTGCTCAACCGCAGGTGAGCAAAACCTTAAATTAAGACACGGACTACAGCCGTGCCTGTTTGTCAATCCCAGAAAAAGGAAGCGATTCAATCACATTCGCCTTCTTCTGCCACGACAACTACTGCTACTTCCATTACTACTACTATTATTACGGGGGTCCTTAAAGTATTGTCCTTAAAGTACCTCTGAGTAGTAACATTATGTTTGAGGGACAGAGGGAAACAATATTCAAGGTTGTCCAGAAGACAGCTGCCAAGTCTTTTCAGTTTGCAGGATGTCATGTTTATTTTATCTGCTCCTCAAGTAAAATAACAAAACCGTTTCAAAAACTTCTGAATCTGCTTCAGGGCATTCTGACTGCTGCATGCCGTGGGAACTGACCTCCCGCTACGGCGCACACTGCAGCCTACACAGTCTGTGCTTTTAGACTCGCTGTAAATGTGCGTTTGCTGTTTGAATCCAAAAGAAACCGCAGGGAAGCTTTCATTTACGCATTCATTTAAACTGCTTATAATTCAAAGGTGTGAAATTGGTTTTAAAATTTTAGCTTTATATGTGTAGGAAATCTTGCTTGTGGTTTTTTGTGAATCAGACACATTCTATTAATTTCTTTATTCATTGAGAACATAAAAGGCACAGGTCAGGAAATGAATGCAGAATTACCCAATCACAGCCGACACAGGGAAGGACTAACAGAGGAAACAGTAAAATAGTAATCAAGCTAAAAAATGTGTGTGCTCACAAATACTCACACGCCATCACTAGTGCAAAGCTCACACTCACACGCCATCACTAGTGCAAAGCTCACACTCACACACCATCACTAGTGCAAAGCTCACAAATACTCACACACCATCACTAGTGCAAAGCTCACAAATACTCACACACCATCACTAGTGCAAAGCTCACAAATACTCACACGCCATCACTAGTGCAAAGCTCACACTCACACGCCATCACTAGTGCAAAGCTCACAAATACTCACACACCATCACTAGTGCAAAGCTCACAAATACTCACACACCATCACTAGTGCAAAGCTCACAAATACTCACACACCATCACTAGTGCAAAGCTCACAAATACTCACACACCATCACTAGTGCAAAGCTCACAAATACTCACATGCCATCACTAGTGCAAAGCGGATGAGCAGAAGGATAAATAAGCGCACGTAGCTCAGGCTTGTACTCCGCTGGGGTACGGGATGCGCTGGGGAGCAGGATGCGCTGGGGTACGGGATGCGCTGGGGAGCAGGATGTGCTGGGGTGCAGGATGCGCTGGGGTGCAGGATGCGCTGGGGAGCAGGATGCGCTGGGGTACAGGATGCGCTGGGGAGCAGGATGCGCTGGGGTACAGGATGCGCTGGGGTGCAGGATGCGCTGGGGTGCAGGATGCGCTGGGGAGCAGGATGCGCTGGGGTACAGGATGCGCTGGGGAGCAGGATGCGCTGGGGTACAGGATGCGCTGGGATACAGGATGCGCTGGGATACAGGATGCGCTGGGGTACAGGATGCGCTGGGGTACAGGATGCGCTGGGGTGCAGGATGCGCTGGGGTAAGGATGCGCTGGGGTACGGGATGCGCTGGGGTAAGGATGCGCTGGGGTGCAGGATGCGCTGGGGTAAGGATGCGCTGGGGTAAGGATGCGCTGGGGTAAGGATGCGCTGGGGTAAGGATGCGCTGGGGTAAGGATGCGCTGGGGTAAGGATGCGCTGGGGTAAGGATGCGCTGGGGTAAGGATGCGCTGGGGTAAGGATGCGCTGGGGTAAGGATGCGCTGGGGTAAGGATGTTATTTTAGGGCTTTGGGTGCCATGGTTCTGTGGTTCTGAAGCGTTCTCAGCCCGCGGGCCGCTTAAGGAGCTAAACGCACTACCTGTGGCCCTCGTTATAGTGTAACCTGCCGCATGTTAAAATATGAACATCGCATTTTTACATCCATCCAAATCTATGCCTCTGCGGTGCCCATGTGTCTAAGTGGATAAATGCAGTGATGAAGATGCCCAGTGCGCTTTAAACCAGCTGAATAACAGAGGACTGGGCAGGTGCTCAATGGCCAGGACGGTCAAACTAGAGTAAAAAACTCCTGACCCGGACACTTCACTGGGACAGGCCCAAAATAAGGAACACCAGTGCACACATTGCTCAGGGCAAAAGACACCGTTTTAATGAACGGGGTGGTACTGACGCTTCAAAGTCTACAGCGTCTTCCTCAGAGTAAAAAAAAAAAAACAGGGTAAAAAAAGACTCTGCGGAAGAGGCGTGTGTTAAAGGTGTCCCTCTGTGACATCAGCAGACCACGGCTTGGCCGAGCAACGCTGAGGACACGGCTGGGAGGTATCGATCGCCTTTCTGCAGACCGTGCAGTTTCCTCCCTTAACTATGTCATAAAAGCAGCGGATGACATCACAATAGTTTGTGATTCCCGGTTGGAATTCTAATCAAGTCCAGCCCTGCTTAGCTTCAGCTGCCAGGCAGGAGAGACTCAAAGGGTGTCAGACTTCAGCGGGAGTTACACACACGCACGTGGTGATCTGTACGCTTATTTGTGGCACTTCGGCTAGCCTGTGCTTGCAATGCATTCTGTAATGCAATCGCAGGTGCTGCTAGCTGGAAAAGCACTAGTTAAATGTGTAGACGAGGCCCATCTGCCTCAGGACACTGCAGTTATTAAGGAGTGGGAGTTTGAGCGTTAAGAGCTTTGTGATAAATGAACAAATAAAGAAAAAAGTAGCACACAGTGCCGCTGCTTCCACCATTTAGTGATAACGTTTCTGATCTGATGTGGATCTGTGCGCTGTCTCTTCCCTGTATGTACAAGCATTGAGTCATGTGACGTGTGTAATTGTAATGGCTACGTTGTGTTTTGGCTATTTATTTATACGTGCTCTTCCTGAGAATTCCATTTTTTGGCAACACAAGATTTGTGTGTAATGCACACAATGTGGCAGGTATTATAGACCCCTGGAGCAGGGCTGATCTGTGTGAGTCTGTGGCTTTTACCGTCTCCTGTACCCAGCAATGTAAAGCTGGTTAGCGACTTCCCACTGAGTAGCGTGTTCCTCTGCATGTGTGTGTGTGTGTGTGTGTGCGCTGGTTAGCGTGTTCCTCTGTGTGTGTGTGTGTGCTGGTTAGCATGTTCCTCTGTGTGTGTGTGTGCTGGTTAGCGTGTTCCTCTGTGTGTGTGTGTGTGTGTGTGTGAGTGCTGGTTAGCGTGTTCCTCTGTGTGTGTGTGTGTGTGTGCTGGTTAGCGTGTTCCTCTGTGTGTGCGCTGGTTAGCGTGTTCCTGTGTGTGTGTGTGTGTGTGTGCTGGTTAGCGTGTTCCTCTGCGTGTGTGCGCTGGTTAGCCTGTTCCTCTGTGTGTGTGTGTGCTGGTAGCGTGTTCCTCTGTGGTGTGTGACTGGTCGCTGGTTAGCGTTTCCTGGTGTGGTGTGTGCTGTTATGTGTTCCTCTGTGGTGTGGTGTGTGGTGTGTTGTGTGTGTGCTGGTTAGCGTGTACCTCTGGGGTGTGTTGCGTGTGTGTGTGTGCTGGTTAGCGTGCTCCTTTGTGTGTGTGTGTGTGTGTGTGTGCTGCTTAGCTTCCTCTGGCGTGTGGCGTAGTGTGCTTAGCGGGTTCCTCTGTGTGTGTGTGGTGGTTAGCATTTTCCTCTGCTGTGTGTGTGTGCTTCTGTTAGCCAGTTCCTCTGCGTGTTGTGTGGTGTTGTGTGTGTGTGGCGTGTGGTGTGCGTGTGGCTGGTTAGCGTGTTCCCTGTGTGTGTGTGTGTGTGTGTGCGTGTGTGTGTCTGGTTAGCGTGTTCCTCTGTGTGTGTTGTGTTGTGCGTGTGTGTGCTGGTTAGCATGTTCCTCTGTGTGTGTGTGTGTGTGCTGGTTAGCATGTTCCTCTGCGTGTGTGTGCTGGTTAGCATGTTCCTCTGTGTGTGTGTGCTGGTTAGCATGTTCCTCTGCGTGTGCGTGCTGGTTAGCATGTTCCTCTGCGTGTGCATGCTGGTTAGCATGTTCCTCTGTGTGTGTGTGTGCTGGTTAGCGTGTTCCTCTGCATGTGTGTGTGTGTGTGTGCTGGTTAGCATGTTCCTCTGCATGTGCGTGCTGGTTAGCGTGTTCCTCTGTGTGTGTGCGCTGGTTAGCGTGTTCCTCTGTGTGTGTGTGCTGGTTAGCGTGTTCCTCTGCGTGTGTGCGCTGGTTAGCGTGTTCCTGTGTGTGTGTGTGTGTGCTGGTTAGCGTGTTCCTCTGTGTGTGTGTGTGTGTGTGTGTGTGTGTGTGTGCGCTGGTTAGCGTGTTCCTCTGCATGTGTGTGTGTGTGCTGGTTAGCGTGTTCCTCTGTGTGTTTGTGTGTGTGTGCTGGTTAGCGTGTTCCTCTGTGTGTGTGTGTGTGTGTGCTGGTTAGCGTGTTCCTCTGTGTGTGTGTGTGTGTGTGTGTGTGTGCTGGTTAGCGTGTTCCTCTGTGTGTGTGTGTGTGCACTGGTTAGCGTGTTCCTCTGTGTGTGTGTGTGCGCTGGTTAGCGTGTTCCTCTGTGTGTGTGCTGGTTAGCGTGTTCCTCTGCGTGTGTGCTGGTTAGCGTGTTCCTCTGCGTGTGTGCTGGTTAGCGTGTTCCTCTGTGTGTGTGTGTGTGTGTGTGTGTGTGTGCTGGTTAGCGTGTTCCTCTGTGTGTGTGTGCGCTGGTTAGCGTGTTCCTCTGCGTGTGTGTGTGTGCGCTGGTTAGCGTGTTCCTCTGTGTGTGTGTGCTGGTTAGCGTGTTCCTCTGCGTGTGTGCTGGTTAGCGTGTTCCTCTGTGTGTGTGTGTGCGCTGGTTAGCGTGTTCCTCTGTGTGTGTGCGCTGGTTAGCGTGTTCCTCTGCGTGTGTGCGCTGGTTAGCGTGTTCCTCTGCGTGTGTGCGCTGGTTAGCGTGTTCCTCTGCGTGTTCTGCACACGCGTGACCGTGGCGGCGGGCTGCAGGCCTGCACTGGGCTGGGCCGGCTGCACGCGGAGGCAGCTGACTGGCGGGCGGAACGGCGCGCGATGAACGGCTTCTCCCCCCTGTAATTAGTCTGGCGTCTGAAACGCCGCTGCTGTGGAGCTGATAAACAGTGCTCCGCCCCCCCGCCCACTCGCCCCCCCCCCCACCTCACCGCGCGCGGCCAGCGTATCGAGCAGCCGAGCGGGCTCTTTAAGAGCTCAAAATCAGCGTTTC
Source organism: Anguilla rostrata (assembly GCF_018555375.3). Taxonomy (NCBI): domain Eukaryota; kingdom Metazoa; phylum Chordata; class Actinopteri; order Anguilliformes; family Anguillidae; genus Anguilla; species Anguilla rostrata. The sequence continues at coordinate 1,137,212 of NC_057943.1, read as the reverse complement.
CCCTCGAGGCGCCCCCTCCCCTCCCCTCCCCCACAGACAGACAGAGCCCCTCCTCTCTGAGGCAGCGAGGGGCTGTGGAGTCCAGCGCACCCCCCCCCGCCCCCCCGCGGGTGTGGGGATTTTCAGCTCTGTGTCTGGTGCTTCAGTTCTCCTCCAGCGGGTCTGTCTGATTTAGAGAGGCAGCGTCGGCCATGTTGTTGTTGTAGAGGCACCACCCATGCAGCCAGAAGGGGGCGACAGTGGGGCGGGGGCGGCGTGATTCTTCTCGTCTCACTGCTCAACAGCGCCCTCTACTGGCCAGCTGGGGCCTGCAGTCCGCCTGCTCCCACTGCGGTGCGCGAGTCCTGCAGTGGGAGCGGACGTGGCGGGATAGCGGGATGTGCAGGGTGAGCAGAGGGTACAGCGGTGACCAGGCGACTCCACAAAAAAACACCCGAGCGTTCCAAAGCGGGAGCGAAAGAGAAAAATCACGCTGAAAACGAGTGCGTTCCCTTTTCTCCGAACTCTATTCTTTAAATAACCGCGGATGTGCGAGATCGTTATTTTATTCATTCTTTGTTTTTTCAGGTTTGAATCCAGGACTGGGCACAGCCGCGATAGTGGCGAGTTGAAGGCCCTTGTGCTGAGTCACCTCAGTGAGCATCCAGCTTCTGAAAATTAAACGGGTGCAAAAAATAGCATATGCAAGTGCTCTGCTGTGAGGGTAACGCTACGCAAATGCATCACACAAATGATGAAGCCAACATGGCTGCCGTGTTTCCCTTTGGGAGCGGGGGGCGGAGCCTGCAGTGCAACAGCACTCTTGTTGCGAACAGGAAGTGGAGATTAACCCCCCCCCCCTCCCCCCCCAAACCCCGGCTCCATCGTTGGAGGCTGTAATAACGGGAGCTGGTCTTTATTCCCCCTGCGCTCGCTTTGCCTCTGAAGTTGTGAGCTCCACACCCATATCCCCCAGAAAACATTCTCTCCACACCCACATCCCCCAGAAAACATTCTCGGGGCCGAATCACCCAGTAAAGTGCCCACCCCCCCACCCCCGCCTCCCTGCTCTGCCCGTTGTTGGCGTGATTGCTGTGGGGAGTTTCCACCAGAACAGTATTAAACTCACATGTTCATTGTGTTGTTAGTCTGTTGTTGTTCAGTTGGTTTTGTGTTTGTTATTATGTTGTTGTATTTGTTGTTGTGTTTGTTATTTAGTTATTGTTGTTGAGTTTGTTATTTAGTTATTGTTGTTGAGTTTGTTATTTAGTTATTGTTGTTGTGTTTGTTATTTTGTTATTGTTGTTGTGTTTGTTATTTTGTTATTGTTGTTGAGTTTGTTGTTTAGTTCTTGTGTTTGTTATTATTATTATTATTATTATTGTTATGGTTATTGTGTTTGTAGTGCTGCTGTGGTTCTGAGGGCTGGTTATTCCTCCCTGTGTAAGTGCTGCTGTGGTTCTCAGGGCTGGGTATTCCTGCCTGTGTAAGTGCTGCTGTGGTTCTCAGGGCTGGGTATTCCTCCCTGTGTAAGTGCTGCTGTGGTTCTCAGGGCTGGTTATTCCTCCCTGTGTAAGTGCTGCTGTGGTTCTCAGGGCTGGTTATTCCTCCCTGTGTAAGTGCTGCTGTGGTTCTCAGGGCTCTGGGGGAGCCTCTCAGTTACATTTGTTTTCTTAATCAAACCAAAGGAGCGCTGAGGAGGAGGGCTGGCAGCTGCAGGAGGCTTTGAAACAGAGCAGCGCTGTCATGCCCCCCAGCTCCCGCCAGCTCTACCGCCGCCCCCAACCCCACAGCCCTCCCCCCCAGCCCCACCCAGCCCCAGCCCCCCCCCCCCTCCAGGCCTCTCCTTTTATGAGTCCAGCTCACTTCAGGGAATCCATTAAGGCGCAAGGATCACTGTAATTAATTTGCTTAAGTGGGCGGTTTAAGGTAGAAACCATGCTCTGTCATGCAGTGTGTGTGAGGTTAAGTGTGGTGTGTGTTTCCTTTCATTATAATGCAGTATATCATATATGTGTTATATTTATATGTAATTATAATTTTTTAATTATTAAAAATGAAGAAAAATGAATGAATTAATGAAATCCTCCTTGACGCCAGAGCTATTTGAGGTGAGTAGGTCCTCCTGATGCCTAATCTTCCATTCCCAGGCCACTGGACTACAGTCCTGTCACAGCTGGTTTGTTCCGTTAATGTGGGCAGTGAATAGAGGCGGTGAGCGTACCTGGTCTGTAAGACGTCCTCCAGGCCGTTCAGCGCCTGATTACTGGGGTCTGAGTGTTAGACACGCTAGTAGGTTCAGCTCGAGCTGTGCGCATTAACGGAGGTGGAGAGCGAGCTTCTGCCAGCGAGGGGTTCAGCACCACGGAGAGCGCTGGCCTTCAGAACCAGGGACAGCGGCAGCCTCTTCTGCATGCACGGTTGGCTGAGGCTGATTTGGAATCAGCTCAGCAGTTGCCAGTTTATAAAGGCACAGCTGTGCGTTGATTAGAAGAGACCCTTCATGGTCAGCCTCTCGGAAACACCCTCGGGCCAGGGATCTGTTAGCCTTCTAATTAGTGCGTGTGATGCGGCGTGGTGGCGTGTCAGACTGTGGACGGCTGGCGTGTCGACGTGTGCAGTGAGTGTGTGCGTGTGTGCTGCTGACGTGACGTGGCGGACAGGCAGTGTTTGTGTGTGTGTGTGGCGTGGGTGTGTGTGTGATGCTGCTGTGGTTGCGTGTGTGTGCGTGTGTGTGTGTGTGGGCGTGTGTGGTAGCGTGCTGTGTGGTGTGTGCATGTTGTGGCGTGCGTGGTGTGTGAGGTGTGTGCGTGCGTGTGTGTGTGCGTGTGTGTGCTGGTGCGTGCGTGTGTGTTGTGTGTGTGTGTGGGTGTGTGCGTGGGTGTGTGTGCGTGTGTGTGCGTGGGCGTGCGTGTGCGTGTGTGTGCGTGTGTCGTGGTGTGTTGTGTGTGTGTGCGTGTGGGTGTGTGTGCGTGTGCGTGTGCGTGTGCGTGTGTGTGCGTGTGTGTGTGCGTGTGTGTGTGCGTGTGTGCGTGTGGTGTGTGTGTGTGTGGGCGTGTGCGTGGGCGTGTGTGTGCTGTGTGTGTGCGTGGGTGTGGAGACTGCTGCTGGTGTGTGTGTGTGTATGGGGTCAGAGTGTGCCTGGGCATGGGTGTATCTGGTGGGGCTGTTGTGTATTGGTGGTTCAGTGGTTGCGAGTTGCGTGGTTGGGCGGCTATTTGTGGTGAGATGCGTGCTTGCTGTGTGTGTGTGTGTGGAAGTGTTAGCTGCTGGTGTAGTGTTGTTTAGTGGGCAGATGTAGCTGAGTGTCTAAGCTGAGTGTATTCGAGTGGATGATTGAGAATTGGTCGAGTAATTCAGATGGATTTGGGGGCGGAGCTAATTGAGATGGATTTGGGGCAGGGCTAATTTAGATGGATTTGAGATAAGAGGAATTAATTACCTGTGCGTGTGGTTGGAAGTTTTGTAACTGGTGGACGTGTTGTCGAAGGGGAGGGGAGTCAGTGAAAGCTGTTCCATGTAAGTTGTATTTTCGGCAGGTGGTGTTTGGGTCCTTCGCCTGCAACCTCAGCGTATTTTATGGCTCTCTCCTTAAATTTGAAAAATATCGTTTTGCTGCGTTTCGCTCAGGTCGCCACATTCACGGAACCTCAGGCGAGTCTCATCTGGCACATGAAGACGCGGCACGTGTTAGATGTTTCGTTTGTGTACTTCGGTTTTGGAAATAAATGGTAAATGGACTGCATTTATATAGCGCTTTTATCCAAAGCGCTTTACAATTGATGCCTCTCATTCGCCAGAGCAGTTAGGGGTTAGGGGTTAGGTGTCTTGCTCAAATAAGCCTATAATGTAGCCAATCAATGTATTATTTGTTATAGTTATTTATTATTAAACACTGTAGTACTAAGACTTGTTGATAGACATTAGAACTTTTGTTTTTTGATTTACCAGACTATTTAAACGACACAGTACATGCTCTCCAGTTCAGTTTGGTTTCATGGATGCTCAGTAGCCAACAGATCCAGTGCAGATCAAGCTTCTGAGCAGCAACACAATTATTCTTTATCATTGTCAAGCTCTAGTGCAAAAAGGCGAGCATTTAACCGAAACAAATTAGACCTACTTTTCACTGATACTAAATCTAAATACTATCAAAATTGTACTAATTACTATTTTATGTCTCAGGGCTATTGCTGATGAATAAGCTACAAGTCGGGAAATTATGGAAGTTTTGGAGTGAAATGGTTGTTGCGAGAAACCATAGCTTATGTTCGACGAATGAAAAATACATTATCACTCTGTATTAGTGAAGTGTAGAATTAATTAACATCACTGCCGAGCACCGTAAGCCCGACTCGAATGCGTGCAGCAGAAGAGCTCATAAATACCCAGGCACTGACTAGCACATAAAACAGCGGAGATCAAAGCGGGTTGCCTCCGCTCAGTTTAACGCTTTTATGCGCTTCTGGGTATTACTTGTTTTATTTTTTTCCTGTTGTACACATGTAGGCTACGCGCCACTGTCTAGTTTTGTTAGGTAGCCCCCGTCAACAATGGCTGTTTTTTTTTGCCCCAATTTAGTTGTTATACCAATTCCCTGTGTGAATCACACGGTCCTGGTCGATGCGCTATCCTCTGTCGGTCTGGGGAGGGTGCAGACTACCACATGCCTCCTCCGATACATGTGGAGTCGCCAGCCGCTTCTTTTCACCTGACAGCGAGGAGTTTCACTGGGAGAGCGTAACGCGTGCGGAGGTTCACGCTATCTCCCCCAGATCCCCTCCCTGCTGACCAGGCGCCCAGACCAACCAGTAGGAGTCGCTAATGCAACGATCAGGACTCATACCCTCACTGGCTTCCCCAAACACTGCCAACTGTGTTCGTAGGAACGTCTGGCCAAGCCGGAAGTACCACTGCTGGGATTGAACCCGGTCCTCTGAGCTGGTAGGCAAGTGCTTATACCTCTACACTACCCAGACGGCCTTAACAGGGTGATGTAAGGAAAGAACAGACTGAAATGAAGCCTGTCGGAAAGGAAACCAAAGATGGGTCACTGAGTAGGATCAATATGTTCAGAAACAGATGTTGAAAAAACTGTTCTAATGAGATCCATATTACAGCTCATTGGATTACAACTTGATTTAAATTTAGGTCTATGGCTACAAAATGAGAATTGCCTATTTAAACAAGAAGATAACAGTAATGTAAGTAACAGTGAAACAACTTGGATTGTAAAAATTGGAATAAGAAATTGAGTTCTGAAAAACCTTAATTCCCTTAAAATGTTTTTTTGTCTTTGATACTCTATTGTACATTCATGCATTTATTTCATATCTTAGACAATTTGACAGGTGTAGAGATTGTCTCTTTATAAACGCCTCTCAAACCGACTCATGTGATCGCTTGTCTGGCCCATATTTTCACCGTTCATGTCTCTAAAGTAGCGCCAGAATCGCACAATGCGCCAGGTTAGAGTACAAAGCTGGGTGGGCTCAAATCCCAAACCCCATTGGTCAACACCAAACTGGCACAGTGCCCAAGGATTTTATTGTCACACCTGCTGTTGCCCCACCCAGTGCCTGATGACGCAAATGGGTTTAGTGGAGACAAAGAAATTACCAGCGAAGGGGATAAACATTGCAGTTTCACATTAAAAATCAAGCTGCACACAAACACACACACACACACACACACATATACACGCACATATACACACACATACACATGCACATGCGCACACACACACACACACACGCAGGTCAGCCAGATCAGTGCTTCAAGTCAATGAGAGAGAGAGATGACATCCTTCATACTGACCTGGGGTCAGCCAGATCTGTGCTGAAAGTGAAAGACAACCTCCCTGCCAGTGAAAGAGGATACCATTTCCTCCACTGCGGGAGGTTGCCAGTTTAACTCCGGTACAGTCCTAATAGTCTATTTTCATTTCATTTTCATCTCTCTCTCCTCCGTGGTGTACTCCATTTTGCTTTAATGAAATACATGACATTGTCAGAATTGATTTACTGTCAGAACGAATTACAATACCCGAATGCGTAGGAATAAAACATGTTTTTAAAGTGAGTTTGCAGCAATTCCATATTCTGTCGTTATCAGGCATTCAGCACACCTGACTACGATATAAAAATCATTAAATGAGGGATTTTTCTGGACTTTCTGCACAAGTTTATTTTAAGAGCATTGAAGAAATGGAATGTTCGCAGCGCAATGAAAACTCAATAACACAAACGGCGTCAGTAGTCCCAGGTTAATTGGGAGCCGAAGTAAGATTGTGGGGACTGTGGGTTTTTAAATGGAGCCTCTGTCTGACTCTTTATGAACTCACGGAGCCATTTTCTCTGCGGCTGCCTGTTGTGACTGATTACTCCTTTACTGAGAGCGTACTCAGGTCAGCATGCACTCACATCTGCTCACTCTGTCTGACCTGTTCCTGTGGCTCAGTCATCTCGGTCCTGTTGGCTCATTGTGAATATTTGCAAAGAGGCTTCGTGGTGATCCATGACCAGCACACCAAAATGATCAGCTCCAGAACTGCTCCCTCAACAACCAGAATCTCCTCTGCAAGGAGGATGGAAGGAAAGCAGAGGCACTCTCTCTGATCTCCCCCCCCCCCCTCCCCCTGCACAGGTACGAGATTCGGGACACCCACCTGGTGGAGGAGAGCGTCCTGGAGACGCTGAAGGTCAAGGCGGACTTCCACAACTTCAAGCCCCGCCCCTTCAACATGCGGGAGTTCTACGACCGCTCCGGCCACAGCATCAGGGAGATGCTGCTGTCCTGCCGTTACCGTGGCAGCGAGTGCAGCGCGGAGGACTTCAGAGTGGTGAGTCTCCTGCTGCTCTCCGTCTGGCTCCGGATTGGCAGGAAGTGAGGTGTGAGACAGGAAGTTCTGTGCAGGAAGTGCATTAGGGGAAGACAAAAGAAGAGGGACAAGAGTGGTGTACAGGAAGCGCCCTGGAACGTGAAAGCAAGGCTGTGGTCTGTGTGATCAGTGCTCTGTGATCAGTTTTCTGTTGCTTTGGTCTGTGTTGAATGGGTTAGGGTTCAGCTGGAGGGATGTGTTTATCCCAGCATGGAGAAGGGGCCAGGTGTGAAAGAGGAAATAGACATTCAGTTCTGGAGTGGGTCTCCCATGTGCCTTCCTGCTTAGTCTATCTCTGTCTCAGTTTACCCCAGTCTGCCTTGAATTAGCTGAGTCTGTCTCAGTCTCCTCTGGCGCCTGAGCCTTTCAGTGAATGCAACTCTGTGTGTAGTGGTGAGGTCTGTAGTGCAGTCTGATTGATGGATGGATAGATCTGTGTGTGTGGAGGTGTGGCCTTTAGATCTGTGGCTCATTCTGATTGGTGAATGGATGCAGCTCTGTGTGTGGAGGTGTGGCCTTTGGGTCTGTGGCTCATTCTGATTGGTGAATTATGCAGCTCTGTGTGTGGAGGTGTGGCCTTTAGGTCTGTGGCTCATTCTGATTGGTGGATAGATGCAGCTTTGTGTGTGGAGGTGTGGCCTTTGGGTCTGTGGCTCATTCTGATTGGTGAATGGATGCAGCTCTGTGTGTGGAGGTGTGGCCTTTAGGTCTGTGGCTCATTCTGATTGGTGAGTGGATGCAGCTCTGTGTGTGGAGGTGTGGCCTTTAGGTCTGTGGCTGGTTCTGATTGGCATTTGGCAGATGGCACCTTTGAGGTGAGAAACCCAGGTTGTGGGGGCTTTATGCTCCTGCTAAGGGTGATTTATTTTGGGCGGGGTCCTCCCACTTTAATCTTTCACACCCTCACAGCGTGGGTGAGATGCACAGACAGCTGCATTTACACCTTGCTCACGGCTTATTTCCCTGGGCGGGGGGGTGGAGGGGGGGTTGGGCTGGCTGCTGGCCAGCAGTGACTGTGCAGCCTCTGGCGGGGTCATGGGGGATAAGAGAAGAGTATCAGCTGTCCCGTTGTGTGAGATTCCGCCGTCCTACCCGTATCCCTTACCTGGACCGGCAAGGTTAGTGGGGTGACTGTCCCGCTCGGTCCGTCCCCCGAATCTGTGTTCCTGGTGCGCTGGTGCGGGGGCGGGGCGCGGGGCGGGGTGCGGGGGCGGGGCGCGGGGTGTCTGATGGGTGTTTAATAAAAAGCCCCAGGTTTTAATGAGGGCAGGGCAGTCTGCCAGTACTCCTGAGCTCCAGGCTCAGCTCACAGCTCTGTGTCAGCGATGCTTCAGAGCGCACCGATTTCAGCCCAAACTGGCTCCCAGACCCTGGGTCTCCTGTACCCACTGCACCTACCCCCTTTACCCGGAGAACAGGGGTACATTTCATAGCGACTGAACCAGGGGAGTCAGATCTTATCTGAAAAGGGACGGTGTGGGTGCAGAGTTTTTCTTTAGCCCGACACTTAACACCTGATTTTATTTATCAAGGTCTTGATTGAAGACCATGATACGGTAATCAGTTGAATCAGGTGTCATGGTGCTGGGCTAAGACACAAAAACCTGCATCCCCACTGGCCCTTTTCCGTTAAATTTGGACACGCCCGGACTGAACTAACTCTGAGTAATAAACAGGCTGAAAGGAGTAAGAGCAGTGGTCTGTGGTGGATCTGAATCCCAGTGTTTACTGTTTACACACCAGAGGCCCGGCTGGTCTCCTCACCCCCCCCCCCCCCCACACACTTTTCAGATCGCCCATGATGGTGGGGGTGGGATCATTTTGTATTTTTCAGTTCCAGGACAAGTCGTCTCTTTTGTCCGCAGATTTTATGGAAAGTGATATGCTGTTTTAGGACCCCCCCCCCAATCTTTGGAGAATTCTTTGAGTTCACTTGCAGTTTATTTATTTTTCCAGTTGTTTTTCTTTTCCTAATTAGCCGCTTCAGACAAACAAAGACGGTGAAGAAACGGGCTGAAAATCGGCTGTGCTGACGTTGGGGAGCGAACTCCCACTCTCCTTATCTAACCTGAGCACATTTACCCTCCGCACCTGCACACCGCTTTGAATGTGTGCATTCCACCGGCATGGATTTATGAGTGCAAACTGAAATGTGCAGCGTCAAAGCGTCTCTTAATTCTGCGTGATTTAAATGGTTTTCCACCGTTTATTTAATGTGTTAATGTGTTGAGTGTGTTGATGTGTTGTGTGGCTTTCCAATAATGCAATCTGCTTTTTCCGTGAGGCAGATTGGTTCGTAAAAGTCACAGGCAAGCTCACCTGATAGTCCTGGGGAGTTTCTGCGCTTAGCTGCAAGTTTTCTGTCTTTATTTTATTTTATTTTACATGTTTCAGGATTGTTGTAAGAAAGGTCCTGTAAGACGTCGGCAGATGCAGTGTGTATTTTAGCTTCACCGTGGTGGGAAAAAAGATATGATGGATAATGTTCGCCGTGAGCCGTATGTTATAGGCTACTGAAGGATTTAACAGCGCTCTTTTGAAGCGACACGAGCGAAACCCTTCCGGCGTAGCGCTACGCGGTCCCCCCGGTTCCATCAAAGCTCGCGCGCGCTGAATTATATCACTGTGTGAAACCGAAAGATTCCAATTATGGTGGCGAAATGCGCTAATTGCGGTTTTGTTCAAATTAAATGGCACTGACGCGATAGAGGTTTAATTAAAGAGCAATAATCTCCGCAGTAAAATAAGAGTGATTGTTAAACTTCTGACCGTCAATCATAAAAGCAATCTTTCTGCAAGTATTTTACCCAAGGCAATTTTCGTGCTTGAGATGAGGACAAGGTTATTCGTCTGTAATTCATATGCTGCGATAGGTCGCGTGTAGGCTGTGTGCTTCGGAAAGTGACGTCACGTACCGTTCTGTCTAGTCCGCATTTTTTTAGAAGCGGCACTAAAAATGTCCAGTGCCTGTCATTCCCACGAAGCGGTGTCGGATTGCACTGTTTTCTCGATGAAATATTCATGATTTATTCATGACTGTATGACAGCGTAAGGAGATCTGTGCGTCAAATGACCTCTACGTGTACTGCCTGCCTGACTTTGAGCCAGAACCGAAGCTCATGCGCATTTTAAATATTGCACAACTTTACCGACGCAGGCACGGGCGAATAGTTTAATCGTTAATGTTGATGTATGCGCACGCGCACTTCTGTCTCGCGGGGTGCATACAACCCAAGTGGCGCCAATGTAGTACTGCGGTCGCTCCTGAGAACTTCGCCTGTCTCCGCTGACTGCGAAATCACCATGATACCTTTGATTTCTATTCGCTCTTCTTTGTTCTCCAAAAGTTTACATTTCACAGAGTTTATTTCCATCTGTTCTCTTCCTCTTGTCATTTCCAATGAAAGTTCCTGAAAGGCATTATTTAACTATGAACTCTTGGTATTGAAATATCAGATAAAAATCTGCATATCCCACGTGTGCTGGGGAAGGGTTGTCTGTCTATCCTGGTTAACGATGGGCTGGCCTGTAAGGGCTGAAGTGCTGGACTGCAGTGTTGTTTCCTAAGCGGGTGTGGTGGGGGGCTGAAGGCCAAGTGGAGTAAAAAGGCTTTTTCCCTGACTGTACTTTAACACACGAGTGACGCTCCTGATATGATTGCTCCCCTGGGTGGCACCGCCCCCCGGCATGGCTTGGCCAATAGCGTTCAGATGGAACATGATGGCTCAAAGGATTCTGTGTGCTCACCTGCAGAAGGAGCAGGGGATTGTGGGATATGAGACTCCTATCTACAGTAATGCCCCACCCACCTGCCTCCCCATGGTTCAAAGGGAAATGCAGTCGGGGGGCAGGGGTCATGGGTCCCTCTGAGACAGGGGAAAAAGCGTCACTGCCTGTCTGAAAATGTCCGTTTGACTGTCTGAAGTTGATGTAGCCGCGCGCTCCAAAACACGCTCACCGGAACGCACTCACCGCACCGCGCTCTCCAGACCGCGCTCTCGACACTCAGAGCTCAGCGGTCTCTCTCTGCCATCACCGGGACACCGGACAACAGCAAACGCCGCTTTTAGGAAGCTGAAAGGGCCTTTTTTCGGTTCCTAAAATAGGTTTGAAAGCAGGGCTGCAGTTTGTGTGAGAGGGCCGGGCCCCGGCGCGGTGGAGCAGCGCTGTGATGTCACGGTTACTCTGAGAGCGCGGTGGAGCAGCGCTGGGATCTCTCACGGTTACTCTGAGAGCGCGGGGGAGCAGCGCTGGGATCACACGGTTACTCTGAGAGCGCGGGGGAGCAGCGCTGGGATCACACGGTTACTCTGAGAGCGCTGGGATCACACGGTTACTCTGAGAGCGCTGGGATCACACGGTTACTCTGAGAGCGCTGGGATGTCACGGTTACTCTGAGAGCGCAGTGGAGCAGCGCTGGGATCACACGGTTACTCTGAGAGCGCGGTGGAGCGTCAGACGCGGCGGGTTATTACTTTTGTGGCTGTATTGAGCGAGCGCTGTCCTCAGGACTCAGATCAACTAATGAAATAACGGTAGAAGCCTCTGGCTGGCTGCAGAAGATGGAGAGTGAGTGAGATGATCAACACCTAGGTGAGGGGATTATGACCCTCTCTCTGAGTCCCCGCTCTCTGTCCTTCATCTCCTCCTCTTCTCCTGCTCTTTTTTTTTTTTACCTCTATCTGACCTTTATTTCTCTCTCTACATTCTCCACCTACCTCCTCTCTCTCCCTCTCCCTAACTCTTTTTTTTCCTCCTTTTTTTCTCCTTTCTCTCAGGATTTAGAGATTCAGACAGGAGTTATGCAGTGTTGCCAGTTCATTATAGATCCCCTCCCAGTCTCTCTCTCTCTCTCTCTCTCTCCCCATCTCTCTCTCTCTCCCTCTCCCCCATCTCTCTCTCTCTCCCTCTCCCCCTCTCTCTTTCTCTCTCTCTCTCTCTCTCTCCCTCTCACTAAGCCGTACCGCTGCCTGACTCTTATCTTCTCAGCGCTGAAGACAAATTAGCAGCAGCTCGTGCTGATGAGCCTGGAGAGCAGCCAGCGAGCAGCCAGAGAGCAGCCAGCGAGCAGCCAGAGAGCAGCCAGCGAGCAGCCAGCGAGCAGCCAGAGAGCAGCCAGAGAGCAGCCAGCGAGCAGCCAGAGAGCAGCCAGAGAGCAGCCAGCGAGCAGCCAGAGAGCAGCCAGAGAGCAGCCAGCGAGCAGCCAGAGAGCAGCCAGAGAGCAGCCAGAGAGCAGCAGTACCAGACACTGTGTAAATAAGGCTGTGAGAGGCTGGTTTACCACCGGTGGCTGACGGTGTTACTTTATTAGTGAATACATATAAAAACACATTCAGGACCCCCAGGTGAGAGACTGTCTTACAAAATAACATATTACACTACATTACACTACATTACACAATATTACACAATATTACACAATATTACAATATACCATATTACACTACATTACATTACACTACATTACACAATATTACAATATACCGTATTACAATACATTACACAATATTACACAATATTACAATATACCATATTACACTACATTACATTACACTACATTACACAATATTACAATACGTCGTATTAAACTACATTATTAACACTACACTACATTACAGTATGTCATATCGCACTACATTATTAACACTACACTACATTACACTGCACTAGACTACACAATATTACAGTATACCATATTACATTACAATACACCATATTACACTACATTATTAACATTAGAGTGAATATGGGTGACTCTGCGGGCCTGGGGGGGGGGGGGGGGGTGGTGTGTGAGTGTACTCCTCATCATAAAGACTGTCAGTTTTCACAAAGATTAATTCAAACAAATCTTATAATTGAGAAATGTGTTCAAATCTGTTCTAATTTCCTACTGTTATAATTTCTGAAAAAATCTTGTGTAAATTTGTAATTATTCTGGCCCGGTTTTAATTTCCCATTCAGCCTGTAGCTAAATACAGTAGCCTAAACGCGCAACGCTGTAACTAAGAAATAATGACAAAAGTATCTTGCAGTTTTATTGAGCAAAATACAACCAGCGAACATCATTACTCTGCCAATGGTGCCGTTCACAGCAATAAAACGACTCGCTAGAACGACTGTTGTTCAAATTAAAGAAGAAAATTTGAACACATGAGTCCATCGGTTTCCAGCAGCGGCATGGCTTTCCTAATCTAAACCCAACCGCACGTTCTCCTGCAGAGGGGTGGACAGTGGCAGCGTTGGCCTTCTGTGCTGCGTGTCGCCAGTGCCCACATGCTACTGCCAGGGAAGGCCAGTCTGTGTGCGCGGTTAGTAATGAAGCACAGCGCTCAGAGGGCATTTTGATGCAGCGCTCGGCGTGAGCGTCAAAGATTAGCGCTGAGCAGTGGAGACAGGGACAGGCTGCTGACTGACGGCTTGTTATCGCGGCTGCAGCGATGAAATCGATGTGGCGTACGGGCGCGAGGGTGTGAGTGATGGAGCAGCGGACGCTTCGCTGACAGACCGTCTGCACAGAGAGAGGATACAGGAGAGTCAGGGAAGTGGAGATGACATCACTGTCAGAAAGAGCTGGGTGGGGAATCCACTGGGCGGAGTCTGTGTGCAGGACAGTGGGCGGAGTTTGTGTGTGCAGGACAGTGGGTGGAGTTTGTGTGTGCATGTGCAGGTCAGTGGACGGAGTTGTGTATGTGCCGCACAGTGGGCGTGGCTGGGGTGGAGGGAGGCGGAGTCCAGGCGTGTAGGGTGAAGGGTGGAGGGAGGCGGAGTCCATGCGTGTTGGGGTGGAGGGTGGAGGGAGGCGGAGTCCAGGCGTGTAGGGGTGGAGGGTGGAGGAAGCGGAGTCCAGGCGTGTAGGGTGGAGGTGGAGGGAGGCGGAGTCCAGGCGTGTAGGGGTGGAGGGTGGAGGGGCGGAGTCCAGGCGTGTAGGGGTGGAGGGTGGAGGGAGGCGGAGTCCCGGCGTGTAGGGGTGGAGGGAGGCGGAGTCCAGGCGTGGAGGGGTGGAGGGTGGAGGGAGGCGGAGTCCCGGCGTGTAGGGGTGGAGGGAGGCGGAGTCCAGGCGTGGAGGGTGGTGGGAGGCGGAGTCCAGCGTGTAGGGGTGGAGGGTGGAGGGAGGCGGAGTCCAGGCGTGTAGGGGTGGAGGGTGGAGGGAGGCGGAGTCCAGGCGTGTAGGGGTGGAGGGTGGAGGGAGGCGGAGTCCAGGCGTGTAGGGGTGGAGGGTGGAGGGAGGCGGAGTCCAGGCGTGTAGGGGTGGAGGGTGGAGGGAGGCGGAGTGCCGGCGTGTAGGGGTGGAGGGTGGAGGGAGGTGGAGTCCAGGCGTGGAGGGTGGAGGGAGGCGGAGTCCAGGCGTGTAGGGGTGGAGGGTGGAGGGAGGTGGAGTCCAGGCGTGTAGGGGTGGAGGGTGGAGGGAGGCGGAGTGCCGGCGTGTGAGTGCGAGCAGGCGGCGGTGCTCTGGCGGAGAGCTTGTCTGCGCAGTGGCGCTCCCTGTTGTTTTATTGCTCCTCCGTCACTGCTGCAGCGCTCAATCAGCGAGCGCGAGCGCGACTGAGCGTGTCTGAGCGGCCAGAGGCGCTAATGTTTCCACGGCGACTGCCTCCAACCAAAATAAATAACTGGTAATACATACAGCAGCGATGATGGAGGGCTCCCCCGTATAACATCCGCGCGTCTGGGAGAGTGGATCTGGCAGCAGCTCTGCTCTTTAAGCTGAAATCACACACTGACAGCTACACCCCCCCAGCCCTGCTACAGCTACAACCCCCCAGCCCTGCTACAGCCCCCCAGCCCTGCTACAGCCCCACCCCCCCAGCCCTGCTACAGCCCCACCCCCCAGCCCTGCTACAGCCCCCCAGCCCTGCTACAGCTACACCCCCCAGCCCTGCTACAGCTACACCCCCCCAGCCCTGCTACAGCCACCCCCCCAGCCCTGCTACAGCCCCACCCCCAGCCCTGCTACAGCTACACCCCCCAGCCCTGCTACAGCTCCACCCCCCCAGCCCTGCTACAGCTACACCCCCCCAGCCCTGCTACAGCTCCACCCCCCCAGCCCTGCTACAGCTACACCCCCCCAGCCCTGCACAACCCCCCAGCCCTGCTACAGCTCCACCCCCCAGCCCTGCTACAGCCCCCCATCCCTGCTACAGCTACAACCCCCAGCCCTGCTACACCCCCCAGCCCTGCTACAGCCCCCCAGCCCTGCTACAACCCCCCAGCCCTGCTACAGCCCCACCCCCCCAGCCCTGCTACAGCTACTCCCCCCCAGCCCTGCTACAGCTACACCCCCCAGACCTGCTACAGCTAATTTAACAGAACTCAAAGTAAATATTTCGAAGTCAAAGCTGAAACTAGAATCAAATAACAGCACATGTATATTTAGCAATCGGTAATATATATTTTTGTAAACGTAGGATGGCTTTAGATATTCTCACTGCTGCGTTTCACAAGCTTTTCTGCTTCCAGTACAAAATGGCCGCCATACATTATGCATGTGCAACTGAGGACATGGTTGAATATACTTAATTGGTCAGCTTTGTTTTTAATTAAATTGATTAAGTTAGTAATGACTTGAACAGTTTCAATAAATTTCATTAGAAAAAATAAAGTAAAACCAGCAAACGACAAAACTGGTGTCCGCGTGGGTTTCCTCCAGGTACTCTGGTTGCCTCCCACAGTCCAAAGACATGTGAGGTTAATTGGAGACTCTAAATTTCCCATCCATATGAGTGTGTGAGTGGATGGTGTGTGTGGCCTGTGATAGATTGGCGACCTGTCTGGGGTGTATTCCTTGCCCAATGCATGCTGGGAGCCACCCTGCCACCCTGAGCAGGAATATGCAGCTCAGATGAGGAATGGATGGAACAGTAGCGTGTTTTATTTTTTGTTTAGAGTGCAGCGATGCCCAGACAGAAGCCAGTTATGAAGGCCAGTGTAGGGATCAGAAGCGCTATCTGGCTCTGCGTGTGATTCAGGGGGAAAAACGGCCCCTGGAGAAATTTGTCTTTGATCCGTGTCAGAGATACCCCCGTTAGCCCAGGGAGTTAAGAGCTGGGGGGAGGGGGGGGGGCAGGCAGGAAGGGTGTGAAATGAAGGAGAGAGCATGATAGAAACAGAGTGAGAAAGAGAAAGATTGAGAGAGAAAGAGAGAGTGACAGAGTCAATTGAATGAAGCAAGGTCAAATCGTGTGGCTGGTTTTCTCTATGATGACATATTGAGCTAACGAAAGGGAGAGAGAGACGGAGAGAGAGGGAGAGGGAGGGAGAGAGAGAGGGAGTGAGGAAGTGGGGGAGAGAGAGAGGAAAGAGAGTGGGAGGGAGAGAGGGAGAAAGAGAGTGAGGGAGGGAGAGAGCCCATTGGCTGTTGTACTTACAGATTGCCAGGTCCCTTCTGAATTCTCAGTGCTTCTGAGTCTCTGGTGTATGAGGGCAGAGGTTTGTGTCCGTGTGACATTTCCCGGAATCTATGTCTCTCTCCTTGGGAAAAGGGTAATATGCACCTGCCCTGTAGCCGGTGAACAGCACCGAACTGCCAGATTCCCATCCATCTCCGTGAGAAACCTGGCCAATGCTTTCTCCCTGTCTTACAAAAAAACACACACAAGTTCTGCCAACTGCTTTTAAGCCCTAATCAAAGGATTCCAATATTTAAATTACATTAGACTTCGTATTGCTTTGTTTATTCACCTTAGTTGCTTTATGGGCGGTGAGTCATAAATTTAATCAAAGTCTGTCTGTCAGAGCCTCTGTTGCTAGGCAACCATTTGCTCCACCAACCAAGATGTGAAAAACCTGGCAGGTGTTTCGCTTGCTTAATATGCATGATCACCTGGAAAGATTCATTCTGAAAAAAAAAAAAATACATATACACCGATCAGCCGATAATCAGCCATTTTGGTGGCACAAGGGGGACCTATACAATATTAGGTAGGTGGTTTTAATGTTGTGGCTGATCGGTGTATATAGGTATTAATACATGGCTGAATGAAATTAAATTAAAGGTCCCATAATGACCTGCCCTCTTTCTGGTCCCCGCCCCCAAAATCCCTACCTGACCACTATCAGCCGCACACCCCTTAAATCTTGGGGGTGGTCCTGGATGACCAACTGGACCTCATGGAGCACATCATGGCAACATCACGGTCCTGCAGATTCCTTCTGTACAACATCAGAAGGATTCGACCATACCTGACGACGCACTCCATCCAGCTGCTCGTCCAGGCTATGGTGACCACTCGCCTTGATTACTGCAACTCTCTCCTTGCAAGCCTGCCAGCTTGTGCCATACAGATGGTAAATGGTAAATGGACTGCATTTATATAGCGCTTTTATCCAAAGCGCATTACAATTGATGCCTCTCATTCGCCAGAGCAGTTAGGGGTTAGGGGTTAGGTGTCTTGCTCAAGGACACTTCGACATGCCCAGGGCGGGGTTTGAACCGGCAACCCTCCGACTGCCAGACAATCGGTCTTACCTCCTGAGCTATGTCGCCCCATACAGCCACTACAGATTATTTAGAATGGCGCTGCCCGACTCATCTACAACCTTCACAAATTCTCCCATGTCACTCCTCTGCTGTGATCACTCCACTGGCTACCGGTCGCTGCCAGGATCCGGTTCAAAGCCCTGACCCTTGCCTACACTGCTGCCAACAGGACAGCCCCGATCTACTTGCAGGACATGACTCAATTCTATGTGCCTGCTCGACCACTCCGCTCTGCGGCTGCAGGGTGCCTTGTAACCCCTCCCACCCGCCCAAAGGGATCACAGAGCTTCTCCACCCTAGCTCCCCAGTGGTGGAACGAACTCCCCGTCCCTCTCCGAACCTCCCCCTCACTACCCATCTTCCGCCGTGGCCTGAAGACTCATCTCTTCAGACTATACCTAGACTAACCACCACCTATCTCACTCTAAATCCCCCCCTTTTTCATGACACTTGTTACATGTTGCCCCATCCCAGCACTTTTTGGTAATTTGTATTTGTCCTAATACTGTAGCTTATTCTTCTGCCTAGTTGGCTTTGCAGAGGTTAGGTCTGAATAGTGTTCACTGTGTGAACTAAACTGTGTTCTTGGCTAGAAATAGCTGTACAAAATAAGTATTGTACCTTACTGAACCTGTGTTTAGTAGTTGTCTATGACCATGAAATGCACTTTTTGTACGTCGCTTTGGATAAAAGCATCTGCCAAATAAATGTAATGTAAAAATGTAATGTAAAGGAACAGACATCTCGGTTTCCCCCCTTCCCAATAAACTCCTCTCTGTGGTAGCGTAGTGGTGGAGTAGAGAGACAAGGTACCTATTTCATAAACAAGTGTCATTTTTGGATGCAGGCCCAACACCCCACAGTCAGCTCCCAGATTGCATTTGTTGAAAACTGAAATTTGTCGAGCTGGATCCTCTAGGGTTCATCATTACATTTCTGAAGCACAATAAAAATGTTGTTTTGACTTAAGTGATTAAAGACCAATACACATGGGCTGCTGGGTAGCTGATCCTGTTAAGGCACTGTTCTAGTGGATGGATGAGCTCTATGGTCTGGTATCTGTTAAGGCTCTGTTCCAGTGTGTGGATGGGCCCCACGGTCTGGTATCTGTTAAGGCTCTGTTCCAGTGTGTGGATGGGCCCCATGGTCTGGTATCTGTTAAAGCTTTGTTCCAGTGTGTGGATGGTCCCCACGGTCTGGTATCTGTTAAGGCTCTGTCCCAGTGTGTGGATGGGCCCCATGGTCTGGTATCTGTTAAGGCTCTGTTCCAGTGTGTGGATGGGCCCCATGGTCTGGTATCTGTTAAGGCTCTGTTCCAGTGTGTGGATGGGCCCCATGGTCTGGTATCTGTTAAGGCTCTGTCCCAGTGTGTGGATGGGCCCCATGGTCTGGTATCTGTTAAGGCTCTGTTCCAGTGTGTGGATGGGCCCCATAGTCTGGTATCTGTTAAGGCTCTGTTCCAGTGTGTGGATGGGCCCCGTGGTCTGGTATCTGTTAAGGCTCTGTTCCAGTGTGTGGATGGGCCCCATGGTCTGGCATCTGTTAAGGCTCTGTTCCAGTGTGTGGATGGGCCCCATGATCTGGTATCCTGCCTGACTCCCCTCTGTTTCCTGCTTTATTGTTGAAGCTAGTGCAGACCATCCGCATTGGCCTGAACTTATACCTGGTGCAGACTTATTTGTCCTCAGTGAATATTTCATTGTCTTGGCAGCCGAATCAGGCTGGGTCTTTTGCTCTGATACTGCTCTGCTCTGCTCTCTCTGGTTGAGATATAGTCTGTATTTCCTGCACTGTTGACAGGTGGGCCCATGAATGCACTTGTGTATAACCGTCTGCAGTGGTAGATTAAGGATCGTATTGAGTTATACTGGTGCCTCCCAGATGGTGCTAATGCTTTATATTCCCTAATGCTTTAGATTCATACTCACAGAAGTAGCTCTTCTGTCTGCATTAGACAACTGGCAGCTCATTCAGTGAAAAGACTTCCAGCAAACAGAGCCTGTTTGTCTGCAAACTTTTTAGTTACGCTGATAAATGAAATGATCGAGCTCTTATGTCTGAAGTGGAGTGATGTTCTCTTCTCTCGGATGTGATTGTGGGCGTGGCGGTGTCGTCCATAGTTTTTTTTTGTTTTTTGTTGTGTCTTCGCCGCGGTGTGTTTTTCATCGCACAGGGAAGTGAGATCCTGAGTGAGTGGAGAGAGAGAGAGAGAGAGAGAGACGTGTGAATGGGTCTTTGATTGAACGCCTCCCCTGAGCGCGTGGGTAATTTAGACTTCAGATGCGCACTGGAGGATGGAAAGAAGGGGAAAACGGAGGAGTGGGTGAAGGGTGGACAGGTGAAAGGAGGGAGAGTGATGAGCAGGCTCCCCTTGCTTCTCTGAGAAGCGTTGCGTTGGACACTTTCCTCCACCGTCACATCTCATTATCCCGCCTTAGAAATCCCATTTCTCATCCCCGTCAGAATAACCGGAGAGGAAAGAACCATGTGCTACAGGCGTGTATGCACAGCAGGAGTGGACTGGGTTACACAGCCTGTGAGGTAAAGTACCAGTAGCTGCACCCCACGCTCTGGTCATCCTGTAATGGTGTTTTTTCGGTACCTGGACTTGTTTAAACGTTGGTTGTCCGTTGTTCCTGTTGGAGTCCGGCTCTCTTTAGAGGTTGGTTGGGGGTCCTGCCACCGTGGACGCCTCTGTGCCTGTCCCCTTAAATCTGCCACGGTCCAGCCCCCACGGTCCTGCCCCTGCGGACGCCCCTGTGCGCACCCCCAAATCTGCACAGGGTGCTCTCTCCTCCAGAGGCTGTTATTGGGGTTTTTATGATTTATGTGCTTTATCACAGCGGCTCGGCCATTCCGCCTTAAACTGGATCCCTCCTCAGTCTGAACCTCGTGCCAGCGCCAGAGCTGACGGGCGCGAGCGGCGGGAGCGTACGCGTGAGGAAGAGGAGCGCTGAGCGTGAGCGTACACGTGAGGAAGAGGAGCGCTGAGCGCGAGCATATGCGTGAGGAAGAGGAGCGCGGGCGTACGCGTGAGGAAGAGGAGCGGTGAGCGCGGGCGTACGTGTGAGGAAGAGGAGCGCTGAGCGCGGGCGTACGCGTGAGGAAGAGGAGCGCTGAGCGCGGGCGTACGCGTGAGGAAGAGGAGCGCGGGCGTACGCGTGAGGAAGAGGAGCGGTGAGTACGTGTGAGGAAGAGGAGCGCTGAGCACGAGTGGCGGGAGCATACGCATGAGGAAGAGGAGCGCTGAGCGCGGGCGGAGGGAACGTACGCGTGAGGAAGAGGAGCGCTGAGCGGAGGGAACGTACGCGTGAGGAAGAGGAGCGCTGAGCGCGGGCGGAGGGAACGTACGCGTGAGGAAGAGGAGCGCTGAGCGTGAGCGTACGCATGAGGAAGAGGAGCGCTGAGCGCGGGCACTGGTGATTGGCTCCCTTTCTCTCTCTCTCTCTCTCGCTCTCACTCAAAATGCAAATTCAAAACCAGTATGTTTTATTGACATGACAAGATATTTCTTGTACTGCCAAAGCACAAACATATACAAAGGAACACATAAACATAAATCCAGACAAACAGTGTAAACATCCTAATATGCTCACTGGTTGTCCCTCTGTTTATGTCAAGCTGTTACGTAGTTTGCGGCTAGTCCAATGCATTGTCTGTGTTCCCCTAATAAATAGGGGATCTCTCTCTCTCACACACTCTCATTCTCTCCTTCTCTCTCTCTCTCTCTCACACACACTCTCACTCTCTCCTTTTCTCTCTCTCTCTCTCTGTGAGCATGTAAGGCAGTAAAGGAGAGAGGATAGGGGCGTTTGGGGTCAGAGCGGACTAAAGGACCTGCTGGGTTGACTGACAGGGGCTCTCAGGTTGGCTTGTGTGGCTGCAGAACTCTGTCTGCAAGCACCTGTGTGTTCAAAGCATTATGAACGCTCACCTGTGGCCAAAACAAGCACCTGTGTGTGTTTAGAGCATTCTGTATGTGTGTGAGTGTGTATGTGCAGAAGTACTTTAGTGTACCTGTATGTGTGTGAGTGTGTGTGTGCTGAAGTACTTTAGTGTACCTGTATGTGTGTGAGTGTGTATGTGCAGAAGTACTTTAGTGTGCATGTATGTGTGTGAGTGTGTATGTGCTGAAGTACTTTAGTGTACCTGTATGTGTGTGAGTGTGTATGTGCAGAAGTACTTTAGTGTGCATGTATGTGTGTGAATGTGTATGTTCACAAGTACTTTAGTGTGCATGTATGTGTGTGAGTGTGTGTGCTGAAGTACTTTAGTGTGCATGTATGTGTGTGAGTGTGTATGTGCTGAAGTACTTTAGTGTGCCTGTATGTGTGTGAGTGTGTATGTGCTGAAGTACTTTAGTGTGCCTGTATGTGTGTGAATGTGTATGTGCAGAAGTACTTTAGTGTACCTGTATGTGTGTGAGTGTGTGTGTGCTGAAGTACTTTAGTGTGCCTGTATGTGTGTGAGTGTGTGTGTGCTGAAGTACTTTAGTGTACCTGTATGTGTGTGAGTGTGTATGTGCTGAAGTACTTTAGTGTGCCTGTATGTGTGTGAGTGTGTGTGTGCTGAAGTACTTTAGTGTGCCTGTATGTGTGTGAGTGTGTGTGTGCTGAAGTACTTTAGTGTGCCTGTATGTGTGTGAGTGTGTGTGTGCTGAGCGAGAGAGTTTAAGCACACAGATGGAGAGAGAGAGGGAGCGTATCAGCATGCAGACGGATGGAGAGAGAGAGGGAGAGTCTGAGCATGCAGACGGATGGAGAGAGAGGGAGTCTGAGCATGCAGACGGATGGAGGGAGAGAGGGAGAGTCTGATTATGCAGACGGATGGAGAGAGGGAGCGTCTGAGCATGCAGACGGATGGAGAGAGGGAGCGTCTGAGCATGCAGACGGATGGAGAGAGAGAGGGAGCGTCTGAGCATGCAGACGGATGGAGAGAGAGAGGGAGCGTCTGAGCATGCAGACGGATGGAGAGAGAGAGGGAGAGTCTGAGCATGCAGACGGATGGAGAGAGAGAGAGAGAGGGAGTGGAGAGGACAATGCCAAACACTGCCTCTTAGCCCCCCCGCTCGCCCACCTGCCCGCCGTTCCCATGACAACGGTGCACCTTCCTCATGCCTCATTGGAGCAACCTGTTTATTTCACTGTATTTTTTCATCGTTTTTGGGAAAGGAGCCTTCTCTCACACGTGTGAGAGCTGGTCTGTCCTGAGATCCAGGCGTTAGAAATCCCCGCTGCAGCTCACCCGAGATCGGTCAGGTCACACCGTGCTCCGCGTCACCTGATGGAGAGGTATAGCTGAACAAACTGGCACTGACTCACCTGCACTGACTCACCTGCTCTCACCTGCACTGGCTCACTTGCTATCACTGGCCCAGACTCACCTGCTCTCACTGGCACTGACTCACCTGCTCTCACCTTGCACTGACTCACCTGCTCTCACTGGCACTGACTCACCTGCTCTCACTGGCACTGACTCACCTGCTCTCACCTGCACTGACTCACCTGCTCTCACTGGCACTGACTCACCTGCTCTCACCTGCACTGACTCACCTGCTCTCACTGACACTGACTCACCTGCTCTCACTGGTGCAGGCCCTGCATTTGCAGTGGAATCCAGGAGATTGTACCACAGTCAGTTTCCAGGGGTTCTGAAACCTGGTCCCGAAAGTAGAGAAAAGAAACTTCAGGGCTAATCACAAACAAATGGTGGATGTTCCTGAACATTGATTTTTTTTTTTTTTTACTCCAGAAAGTGAATCTCTTTATTATCATTTTTGTGAAATAGCCATTCAAACCCGTGTTAATAAGTTTAAGAAACGCATTATGGTGGGTCTAAAGCACATGTTTTCAACAACCCTAATTGATTGAAGGCTGTAAGAAAAACCAGCGGACAGAGAGGACCCCCCCACCCGCAACCGGGCCTAATGAACCCCCCCACCCCCACCCCACCCCACCCTAATGGATGCCCTCCTCCCCCCCTAATGGACACTTAGGTGCTGATGTACTTCAAGTCCCTCTGGTCCGAATGATTAAATGCTCAGGAAATGTAAGTCTTTGGTTACATTATCTGGACAGTTGCTTAAAACCCTCACATTCACACTAATTACCCCCCCCCCCACACACACTGATTCACATTCCCTTCTTCCACTACTTCTCCTGTCCATCCTATAATACCCCCTCTGTGTTCCCTTCGAATGATTGCCCATCGCCGGTGCTTTATGGCCTGACCATTACACTCTCATTAATGGCTAAAAATGCCGGTGGTTTGCGAATCTCGGCCTTGTCTTTATGCGCTCATCGTAAGTCGCTCTGGATAAGAACGTCGGCTCAATCCCTAAGATGTAAGTGTAGTTTTAAAATAACGTTCCTAACTCCGCTTTCAGGAATCCTGGACCGTTTGAGTTTGGCCTCTGGGCTATGGCAGAAAGAGAGAGGGAGAGGGGGAGTACAAAGTGAAAGAGAGACTGTACACAGTGCTGGTAAAGATGGAAAGACCAGGCAGGGCTATAGAAAAAATGGGAGGATGACAGATTGTAAGCGGGCCGAGGAGGGAGTGAGAGAGAGAGGGCGGGAGAGGGAGTGAGAGAGAGAGGGCGGGTTGATCTGAAGACCGAGTTCCTTTGAGCTGGAAGTTCAGGTTCTGTCGTTTGAATATCATCACAAGCGGGAATATGCTCGAGCGTGAGCTCTACAAAGGCACAGCTGTGAATCTGCCCGGGGTGCTGAGCATGAAGCGCAATTAAGCGCCTCTCACACGAAAACGCCCCCCGCGCCCCGAGCGCCCGACTCCCAGACCCGCTCCACGTCTGAATCAGCGGTGAAGGAGCCGCCCGCTCTCATCTCCCCCCATCAGCCCCAGGAGATGGTTTCTGAGTCCTTCGTGTGCGTGATTCTCCTGCTTCCTGGGCTGTGTGTGAATCTGGCCTTTTGTGAGAAAGAGAATCGGTTTTTTAATGAAAATTCTTGTTAGACACGAACTTCCCGTGAACACTCTGGCCTTCTCCATGCCAGCAGGCCTTTAGATATGCTCTTTCTGCTCAGGAGTCAGGTGTGCCTCAGTCAGCACGTCTCACTGTAATTCTCCCTGTAAGGATTGTCAGTCATTGCATGGATTCAGGCAGCAGTGTGGTACCACGGTTACTGAGCTACTGAAGCTCAGAGGTTGCAGGTAGGATTCTCTGCTGGGGCAGCCTTGAGTGAGGTGCTTCACCGCTGTTGCTTCAAGTAAAATATCCAGCTCTATAAATGAATTGTGTGTAATTAATATAAAATGCTGCTGCGCAAGTTGTTCGGGGTAAGAATCTAAATGCAAATATGAAATTAAGATAGATGCTCAGGAGTTCAGAGCTGGAACAAAAGCAGAGGGGTATAGAGGGCCCCTGGGGGCTGAATGTTTGAAACTTGTGAAGACCTGCCTTGTGGGGACATGCTCTGTAGGGACCGGCCTCGTGGGGACATGCTCTGTGGGGACCTGCCTTGTGGGGGACATGCTCTGTGGGGACCTGCCTTGTGGGGGACATGCTCTGTGGGGACCTGCCTTGTGGGGGACATGCTCTGTGGGGACCTGCCTAGTGGGGACATGCTCTGTGGGGACCTGCCTAGTGGGGACATGCTTTGTGGGGACTGTGTGTATGTTCTGAGGCCTCAGATTCTCTATGGCATCCAGGCGTTCATCTCCTGCATTCCAACTGGGGGCAACTGAGGGGCAACTGTTCTCCCTGGCCCTTCCCCCAGGGCATTATTGAAATGAGACACATTATGAGACACATTCTCAATGGACCTTTCCTGGTTAAATAAAGGATAAAAAAAACTATGGGAGGCTCTGATTGTTAACAGAAGTTTCTGGAGTTTCTGACAGTTTATAGATATTCCTGTTGTGTTCATCAGACAGAGCATTCAACGCCCTTGGGAACAGCCCCTCGTGAATATTTGTAAGAGCTGGAGTTGTTCAGCGCTAAGAACACAGAGCTGACGATTTGGTTATTCTGTAGAATCTGTAATGAGTGGCAGGCCAGTATAATGGGTAGGGGATTTGGTGTGTAACCTAAAAGTGGTGGGTTTTATTCCCAGGTAAGACACTAGCAAGACTTTTAACCTGCATTGCTACAGTATATATTCAGCTGTATGAATGGATTCTGTGTAAGGAAAGGCTTTACATAAACGTTGTGTGAGTCACTCTGGATAAGAGCAGCTGCTACACTGCATGTAATGTGCTATGCTAATGTAAGGTTACATTTTGTTGACCTTTGAACTGAATGTCCCCCCTGCGTTTGCCGTGATTCAGTTAAACAGCCATCCTGGGGTGAGTGGACGAATATCCCACCAAACAGACATGGAGCTTATCGATTGACCCTCGACCCCCATTTCTAGCACAGCGGGGGGTGGGGGGTCAATGCATTGACCTCTCTTTCTGCTCCTGGGTGATACTGTGCTACACTGATGTATGTTCTCATTGGCTATGAGATGCTGTGTTACACTGATACGTGTGCTCATTGGCTATGAGATGCTGTGTTACACTGATACGTGTGCTCATTGGCTGTGAGATGCTGTAGTACACTGCACTGATAAATGTTCTCATTGGCTGTGAGATGCTGTTACACTGATACGTGTATTAATTTGGGGGGCTTTTATCTATTGACTCTAATGTTCTGATCAGTAAATGTTCTTCAGCAATGTGCGAGTGAGTGAGTGAGTGTGTGTGAGTGAGTGTATGTGTGTATATGTGAGTGAGCGTCTGTGTGTGTGTATGTGTGTGAATTAGCGTGTGTGTGTGTATGTGAGTGCGTGTGTGTGTGTGCGTGTGTGTGCGTGTGTGTGTGCGCGTGTGTGTGTGTGTGTGTGTGTTTACCACTCCGTGTCTCACAGTTGTTGCATCGCTCAGTAAAGCTCAGTTTACAGCCAGAACACTAAATATAACTGTAACTATAAAAATAAAAGATAAATGGCTCAGCTGCCTTCACACCCGAGAACAATTAATGACGGTGCACCTGTCAGTCGCCCCCCCCCCACGCGCCCCCCCCACGCGTCCCCCGGGTGCGGACAGCGCACGGCAGTGATCGAGCCGGTTTTATCACAGGAGCTGTTTTCCATGAACGTCCTCTGTGGATCACGCATAGAGCGTCTTTATCACTGCACTGTGCACACTTTCCTTCCTTTGAATTGGAACGCTTTTTTTTTTTTTTTTATAGCTATCGGTCCCGGTGGAATGTGTGCATTTCCTGGCTGCGAGGCCGGAGGGCATTATGGGATTTGTTGTTTTTTGCCCCTCCCTCCCCCCACACTTGTGTGTTATTTCATGCGTAATTTGGCGCGGTTGGAGTCCTCAGCTCCGCTGGTGGCTGTAAATGAGGCGCCCGGCTCTCGTTTCGCCCACAGGTACCCGCCCCCCCGCTCCATGCAGGGGTCACTGCACACAGTCACCATCATGCGCATTGTCACGAACGCAATCATCTCCCCTCTGCGAGAAGCTGAAATTAGCAACATCACACCGACATGCGGCTGGTTTACCAATCCCTCTGGCCCTAGTCCTCCTGCTGAGGAAGAAAGCTGACTCAGCGACTCTGTGATTCTCCTGAAAACGTCTTTTTGTGTTCAGCTGAAATAATTAGCTGGGGATGAACACCAGTGTGCACAGGGGGGTCCAGGGCTAGAGTGGTGGGACCCCTGAAAATTAAGGGACGACAGCATCTCATCTGCTCTGTTATGTTCCCATAACAGAAAAACGAGCTGAAAATGTGTGAGAGCAGAATCCATGCGCTCTTATGTTAACGCATAGGCAGCGTGCAGAAAGCTGGCTAATGCAGACATGAAAATTAAACTCTCTGACAGCTCTGTTTACACGGAGACAGCTGAAGTCACGATCACGTCTCCTTCTGTGGTTCCAGTCCGTCATCTGTGTGGCCTGTTATTTATTTATACTTAATTACTCAAGATTTTACCGCTGTCAGCTGCCTCGTTAGCACCGTCGCCCAAGTGAGCTCCAGGTTTGAGCCCCTTCTCCTGACCGAGCTCCAGGTTTGAGCCCCTTCTCCTGACCGAGCTCCAGGTTTGAGCCCCTTCTCCTGACCGAGCTCCAGGTCTGAGCCCCTTCTCCTGACTGAGCTCCAGGTTTGAGCCCCTTCTCCTGACCGAGCTCCAGGTTTGAGCCCCTTCTCCTGAGCGAGCTCCAGGTTTGAGCCCCTTCTCCTGACCGAGCTCCAGGTTTGAGCCCCTTCTCCTGACCGAGCTCCAGGTTTGAGCCCCTTCTCCTGACCGAGCTCCAGGTTTGAGCCCCTTCTCCTGACCGAGCTCCAGGTTTGAGCCCCTTCTCCTGACCGAGCTCCAGGTTTGAGCCCCTTCTCCTGACTGAGCTCCAGGTTTGAGCCCCTTCTCCTGAGCGAGCTCCAGGTTTGAGCCCCTTCTCCTGACCGAGCTCCAGGTTTGAGCCCCTTCTCCTGAGCGAGCTCCAGGTTTGAGCCCCTTCTCCTGCCCCTTCTCCTGACCGAGCTCCAGGTTTGAGCCCCTTCTCCTGACCGAGCTCCAGGTTTGGGCCCCTTCTCCTGAGCGAGCTCCAGGTTTGAGCCCCTTCTCCTGACCGAGCTCCAGGTTTGAGCCCCTTCTCCTGACCGAGCTCCAGGTTTGGGCCCCTTCTCCTGAGCGAGCTCCAGGTTTGAGCCCCTTCTCCTGAGCGAGCTCCAGGTTTGAGCCCCTTCTCCTGACCGAGCTCCAGGTTTGGGCCCCTTCTCCTGAGCGAGCTCCAGGTTTGAGCCCCTTCTCCTGACCGAGCTCCAGGTTTGAGCCCCTTCTCCTGAGCGAGCTCCAGGTTTGAGCCCCTTCTCCTGACCGAGCTCCAGGTTTGAGACCCTTCTCCTGAGCGGGCTTCTGGTTTGAGCCCCTTCTCCTGAATGAACTCTCGGTTTGGGCCCCTTCTCCTGAACGAGCTTCTGGATTGAGCCTTACATCGCCATGCTTCCAGTATTCCTGTTATTTTACTGCTGGGTTTAGACACATATATAACAATAAATATTATTGTTTCATATAGTACTGTGACACATTCCATTTTTTTTAAATTGTTGTTTTGTTTTTAGTTATTGTTATTAGTATGATTTCTATACTTTTTTTTTCTTGTTATTCGCAGGTCTTGGACTTGAAATGCTGGATTAAGAAAACCAGCTTTATTGTGTTATAATGCTCTTTTCCATGCCCTTCAGGTTAGCGTGTGATTGGTTCTCTTGCCTGGGGACCTTGGTCTTTAGCTTGGCCTGTGATTGGTTCCTTTGGCTGGGGACCTTGGTCTTTAGCTTGGCCTGTGATTGGTTCCTTTGGCTGGGGACCTTAGTGTTTAGCTTAGCGTGTGATTGGTTCCTTTGGCTGGGGACCTTAGTCTTAAGCTTAGCCTATGATTGGTTCCTTTGGCTGGGGACCATGGTCTTTAGCTCAGCAGGCCAATCATAGCCCTTGTTACGTTGCGCAGCTGATGAGGGCCAGCCAGCCCATCCCCCCCTTACAGTGTCCTTCCCCTAATTCGACACAGACCTTTGCAGTGCCGTCACGCAGACTGTGGCATAGCTTTCTAGGATGTGAACCCGTTGGCCCTTGTGACCCGTCCCTGAAGCCCATTGGACTGTTGCACTCTGGTTTGAACTCCCCCAGCAGGAAGGAATCTTGGTCGCTTTACAAACAGGGTTGCCAAGGGAGACAGTTTGGTGGTGGGGAGGAGGGCCTCGCCTGTAACTGGCTTGTATGAGGGCCGCTCACGAGGGTCCTCTCTCTGTCTCTATCTGTCCCGAACCAGGCTTTAGTGCCTCTGAAGCGTCTACATTTAATCTCCATACCGCCCCCTGCTGGTGAGATGCAGCTAATGCAGACCGGTCAGGCCACTGGCAGCTCAGACAGGAGGCATGTCCGGTAATTGGGACCTGGAGGCATGGGGGGGGGACAGGTTAGTGTAAGGGGGGTGTTTGCCCTTGGTGAAGACAGCCGGTTTTCAGCCAGGGAAGAGATGTCAATATTTTATCAAGAGAGCTACAGACACACACACGCACACACACAAACACACACTGTCTCTCACGCACTCCCACACATACACACACACACTCACTGTGTCTCACACACTCACACACACACACTCACTGTCTCTCTCTCACACACACACACACACACTCCCACACACACACACTCACTGTGTCTCTCACACTCACTCACACACACACACTCATTGTGTCTCTCACACTCACTCACACACACATGCACTCTCTCTCTCTCTCTCTCTCTCTCTCTCTCACACACACACACACACACACTCACTGTCTCTCTCACACACACACACACACACACTCACTCACTGTCTCTCTCTCACACACACACACTCTGTCTCACGCACTCCCACACACACACTCTCTGTCTCACGCACTCCCACACAGAAGCAGTGGCACTCAGATGTCAAGGCGGCTGCTGTAGAATATCAGTGTAGATTTGTGCTCATTAATGAAAGAGCTGAGCCGTTTACTGCAAAGATGTCATAAAGGAGACTGACAGGCGAAATGAAGAGATCCAAGCAGAACACACACATACTCACACACACCACACACACTCTTACACACACTCTTACACGCACACACCACGCACAATCAATCATCCTGTCTCACAAACACAGACGCACACACACACTCTCACACACACCACACAATCAATCATCCTGTCTCACATACACACACACAGACACACACTCACGCACACATACTCTCTCATACAATCAGACACACACACACTCACTCTCTCTCTCTCTTTCACACACACACACACACACACACACAATGTTTTTTGAGCCAGCAGGTAAAACAGGAGAGGCTTTCTCATCCTGAGAGGATTAGCAGCTGCGCTATTTAACCTTTGAGTACTGTACTAATACAGGCTCATATCAGTGTGTACAGGTGTCTGTCATATGCTGAAAGACTGTACTGTACTAATACAGGCTCATATCAGTGTGTACAGGTATGTGTCATATGCACGCAGGACAGGACAGAGAGCTGCACAGATTCTCCACAATCCATTAAACAAGGTGTTTGGGGAGTGTGCGAGTGTGTGTACTGTTGCTATGGCAATCTTCATGGGTTTTATGGTACAGTGGTTAAGTGATAGGTGAGGATGATACTAGTGTACTTGAGTTATTTTGGGCGATTTGGTTTGAAACTCAACTCATAAACTTTGAATTCTTAGGGATATGTTGAATATGAAGTAATAAATATCACTTTAAAATGCTGACAGGATCCTCTGGCATTTTACAGTGAGGTTTTTTTTCTCTCTCTCTCCCTCTCTCTCTCTCTCTCTCTCTCTCTCTCTCATATGATTTGTGTGGCTGATTTATATGTTCCTGTGGTGACCTGCAGTGTAGATGATTTACAGCAGGGAGTTAGCCTAATGCCGCGGCTCAGGAGAATGGCTCATCTCTTTAGCAGTCTTTATTCAGAACAGACTGCCTGTGTTCAGCTCCAGCCTCAGGAAGAGCAGCTTTCTGCTGTCTGACTACCATGTGCAGGATAATCTGTCTGTGAGCGTCTCTGTGCTGTACAGTCTGTCTGTGAGCGTCTCTGTGCTGTACGGTCAGTCTGTCTGTGAGCGTCTCTGTGCTGTACGGTCAGTCTGTCTGTGAGCATCTCTGTGCTGTACGGTCGTCGTGAGTCTCTGCTGTACGTCTCGGAGCGTCCTGTGCTGTAGGTCTGTCTGTGAGCGTCTCTGTGCTGTACGGTCAGTCTGTCTGTGAGCATCTCTGTGCTGTATGGTCTGTCTGTGAGCGTCTCTGTGCTGTACGGTCTGTCTGTGAGCGTCTCTGTGCTGTACGGTCTGTCTGTGAGCGTCTCTGTGCTGTACGGTCTGTCTGTGAGCGTCTCTGTGCTGTACGGTCTGTCTGTGAGCGTCTCTGTGCTGTACGGTCTGTCTGTGAGCGTCTCTGTGCTGTACGGTCTGTCTGTGAGGTCTGTGTGAGGTGTCTGTGCTGTACGTCTGTCTGTGAGCGTCTCTGTGCTGTACGGTCAGTCTGTAAGCGTGTCTGTGCTGTACAGTCTGTCTGTGAGCGTCTCTGTGCTGTACGGTCTGTCTGTGAGCGTCTCTGTGCTGTATGGTCTGTCTGTGAGCGTCTCTGTGCTGTACGGTCAGTCGACTGTGAGCGTCTCTGTGCTGTATGGTCTGTCTGTGAGCGTCTCTGTGCTGTACGGTCAGTCTGTGGCGTCTCTGTTGCTGGTAGGTCTGTCTGTGAGCGTCCTGTGCTGTAAGTCTGTCTGGAGGCTCTGTGCTGTGAACAGTCCTGTCTGTGAGCGTCTCTGTGCTGTACGGTCTGTCTGTGAGCGTCTCTGTGCTGTACAGTCTGTCTGTGAGCGTCTCTGTGCTGTACGGTGTCTCTGTGCTGTACGGTCTGTCTGTGAGCGTCTCTGTACTGTACAGTCTGTCTGAGCGTCTCTGTGCTGTACGGTCTGTCTGTGAGTGTCTCTGTGCTGTACGGTCTGTCTGTGAGCGTCTCGGTGCTGTACGCTCAGTCTGTCTGTGAGCGTCTCTGTGCTATACAGTCAGTCTGTCCTTGAGCGTCTCTGTGCTGTATAGTCTGTATGTGTTCATTCTGACAGTGTGTGTATGTGTGTGTGTGTGTCTACTGCACTATTGCAGGTAGTGATTAAGCTTTCTGCTCATGCTCCGTGTTGTGTCTGCGAGGCTGTTAGAGGCAGTAAATGAGAGGCAGCCCTGCTCATTAGGCCGATGCAGCTTCAGCCAAAGAGAGAGTATGAGGAGCGAGGGGCGGAAGCGGCGGGTTTCTCCTCTTCTCCAGGCGGAGGCGAAAATATAACACATGGCAGGGAGGTGTGATATTCCTGCACTGCTCGGATACGGCAGGAGGGGCTCAGATAAGGCAGGAGGGGCTTGGATAAGGCAGGACGGGCTGGGATAAGGCAGGACGGGCTGGGATAAGGCAGGACGGGCTGGGATAAGGCTGGACGGGCTCGGATAAGGCAGGACGGGCTCGGATAAGGCAGGAGGGGCTCAGATAAGGCAGGAGGCCGAAGCAGAGGCTCATGATAAGGCAGGAGGGGCTCGGATAAGGCAGGAGGGCTCAGATACGGCAGGACGGGCTCGGATAAGGCAGGACGGGCTCAGATAAGGCAGGACGGGCTCGGATAAGGCAGGACGGGCTCAGATAAGGCAGGAGGGGCTCGGATAAGGCAGGACGGGCTCGGATAAGGCAGGACGGGCTCGGATAAGGCAGGACGGGCTCAGATAAGGCTGGACGGGCTCAGATAAGGCTGGACGGGCTCAGATAAGGCAGGAGGGCTCAGATAAGGCAGGACGGCTCGATAAGGCAGAACGGGTCAGATAAGGCAGGACGGGCTCGGATAAGGCAGGACGGGCTCAGATAAGGCAGGAGGGGCTCGGATAAGGCAGGACGGGCTCGGATAAGGCAGGACAGGCTCGGATAAGGCAGGACGGGCTCGGATAAGGCAGGAGGGGCTCGGATAAGGCAGGACGGGCTTGGATAAGGCAGGACGGGATGAGAAATTACACACAGACGTTTCTGCTCGACTGAGTAATCTCCCTGCCACCTGTTAACTCAGATGCTCGATTGGCAGACGGCTTGTTTTGTCTTCTGTCTGTCTCTGCCTGTAGTTATCTCCTGCTAGTCTCGCTGCTGTTGTGACTGTCTGTCTGCTCCTGTCTCTCTGTCTGTCTGATTCTGCTGTCCGCTGGGTGTCTGTCTGTCTCTCTGTCTGTTTTTCTTCTGTCTGTCTGTCTTGTCTCTTCTCTTTTCTCTCTTCTGTCTGCTCTTGGCTCTTTCTCTTTTTGGTGCTTTGTTGTTTTTCATTCTGCTTTGTATGTCATTTCATGCTTCATCTCCCTGTTTTATTATTTTATGTTTGTTTTGTTTTTTAACGTTCTGTCTTCATGTGGGTTTTTTTTGCCATTTGTTTTTATGCTCCATTATATTAATGTTCTGTTGCTGGCTTTTTACATTAATCACTACAGCTGTACCGCAAGCTGTTTTACGCTTGAAGTGTGTTTTTTTATTTATATAAATCTCTGGTGCGAGGGGAAGATAAAAGAGAGACTGAAAGAAAGAGAGGATAGTAAAGGAAGAGGAGAGAAAGAGAGGGAGGTGCCCTCCTTCGCCTCCATCCTTCTCTAGCAGAGTAATGCGCTCTCTGCAGGGGTGCATGCGTGTTTAAGGGTGCATGCGTGTTTAAGGGCGCATGCGTGTTTAAGGGTGCATGCGTGTTTAAGGGCGCATGCGTGTTTAAGGGGCGCATGCGTGTTTAAGGGTGCATGCGTGTTTAAGGGGCGCATGCGTGTTTAAGGGTGCATGCGTGTTTAAGGGTGCATGTGTGTTTAAGGGCGCATGCGTGTTTAAGGGCGCATGCGTGTTTAAGGGTGCATGCGTGTTTAAGGGGTGCATGCGTGTTTAAGGGTGCATGTGTGTTTAAGGGCCTGGCCTATGGCTTGGTTCACTCATTTTACTGACTGACTGGTTTGCTTCCATTTCTCAGTCAGTTTGGAGTGAAGTTCTGTGAAAGGCCGTTCAGCCTGTGTGCCAGAAGGTTGTTGGTTTTAATGGCCAGACAGAGCGGCCGTTTGCCTGAGCACTGGTCCGTTTTGCTGCAGACGCAGATGGATACGTGGGTAATATGTAATGTGAACAGTGTGCTGGATAAGGGCTTCAGCTCAGTAAATACATGGAGCGGACATGTGGCCTGATGGGTGAATTGTGCCGTGCTGTGTGGATGGGGTATTTGTGCTGTGTGGATGGGGTATTTGTGCCGTGTGGATGGGGTATTTGTGCTGTGTGGATGGGGTATTTGTGCTGTGTGGATGGGGTATTTGTGCTGTGTGGATGGGGTATTTGTGCTGTGTGGATGGGGTATTTGGGCCATGTGGATGGGGTATTTGGGCTGTGTGGATGGGGTATTTGTGCTGTGTGGATGGGGTATTTGGGCTGTGTGGATGGGGTATTTGTGCTGTGTGGATGGGGTATTTGGGCCATGTGGATGGGGTATTTGGGCTGTGTGGATGGGGTATTTGTGCTGTGTGGATGGGGTATTTGGGCCGTGTGGATGGGGTATTTGTGGCGTGTGGGATGGGGTATTTCATGCGCTTGGATGGGTATTGCCGCTGGGAGTGCGGGTATATTTTGTGCTGTCATGGATGGGTCATCATGGTAGAGAAGGGAGAAAAAATTTTGGGCTGTTGTGTGGGGATTTGTGGGCCATTGGTTCGTATTTGTGCTGTTAGGCATGGGGTATTTGTGCCGTGTGGATGGGGTATTTGGGCCATGTGGATGGGGTATTTGGGCCATGTGGATGGGGTATTTGTGCTGTGTGGATGGGGTATTTGTGCCGTGTGGAAAGATGGAGGAATTGTCCATGCAGCTTCATGTTCTCCCGTCTGAGGAGCTGCGGGTTCACGTCCACCATTAACATTTTAGTGACATTTCAAATGGCTAAAGGTCATCAGAGGTAAAGAGAAAAGGAAAGAAAATAAAAGTTCTTTGCATTTCTGTGCTGGGAATGTTGTGGAGCGCTTCCTGGTTCCCGTACTGCTTTGCAACTAACGGCTACCGGCAGGTTTCAAAAGGAGACAGTTTGACATGTGACCTTTCAGAGGCCTGAAAGGTCAGGTGTAATCATATAGGCTTATAGAGCAGCCATTACTCCTTACAAACCCTCAGCAACACATCCTGTTTTCATCGAACAGTTACACACCGATCAATATCTGAAGGAAGAGGTTGGGGGTTAGGGATCAAGTCTTTTGATGCTTTTATACCAGAACATTTATAGAATAGCCAGTGCACCTGGATCCATAAAATATGCAAATAATATTTTATCTTTCTTTGTAATGATTGAGACTAAACTGGTGATTTTTTATATCATGACTTGATTGCCATAGGATTATTTTTAATTGGATTGTATTGCAGCTGTGATAAGCAGAAAAACAACCCAGGTCTTAGCATTTGAGTTCTGCCAAAACACAAATACAAATACAAAATACTTTTATTCTGGCCTTATCTCTTACAAACAAACAAACCCAAGAG
The DNA here is from genome assembly GCF_018555375.3 of Anguilla rostrata. Taxonomy (NCBI): domain Eukaryota; kingdom Metazoa; phylum Chordata; class Actinopteri; order Anguilliformes; family Anguillidae; genus Anguilla; species Anguilla rostrata. The sequence goes on along the minus strand of NC_057943.1, from coordinate 1,101,828 downwards.
CTGGACCAAATGATTTTAATATTAAAAGACTTTGACAATCAAGACTTGAAGCATTTTACACACCTTTCACCAAAATTATATAAATTCTTTGAAGCTAGTGTGTCTGTAGGTAGCCGGATATCTTGTTCTTTGGTGTCTATACTGTAAATGTTTTGTCCGCTATGACCAGAGTCATTTTCTGTGTACGTTATCATTATTTTTGTTTCTTCCTTGGAAGATGCTGTTATCTCTGTGTGCTGGGTTATCTGTGTGTTTGGTGATCTCTATATGCTGGATTATCTCTTTGTGCTGGGCTATCTCTGCATGCTGGGTTATCTCTGTGTGCTGGATTATCTGTGTGCTGGGTGATCTCTGTGTGCTGGGTTGTCTCTGTGGCTGGGTGATCTGTGTGCTGGGTTATCTCTGTGTGCTGGGTTGTCTCTGTGGCTGGGTGATCTGTGTGCTGGGTTATCTCTGTGGGCTGGGTGATCTGTGTGCTGGGTTGTCTCTGTGGCTGGGTGATCTGTGTGCTGGGTTGTCTCTGTGGCTGGGTGATCTGTGTGCTGGGTTGTCTCTGTGGGCTGGGTGATCTGTGTGCTGGGTTGTCTCTGCAGGCTGGGTGATGTGTGTGCTGGGTTGTCTCTGTGGGCTGGGTGATCTGTGTGCTGGGTTGTCTCTGTGGCTGGGTGATCTCTGTGTGCTGGGTTGTCTCTGTGTTCATGGGGTCTTTCTGCTTCCCTGCACATCAGCCTGCTGGATGTGTTGGAAACGCCCGTAAAGCAAAGTGTTCCTTCCGTTCGTGTTGCAGAGATGTTGGTCGTCAGACGATGAGCTGAGTTTTAGAGAGTGACAGGTAACAGCGTGTGACAGGTAACAGCATGTTCTGAGCTGTGCTGTGCTGCAGTAGGCGCGTTCTCTCCACAGAGCCCCTCCAGCGTTACTGCCCTCACCTCACACACAGTATTGATCATTAACGGATGAAAATATGAGAACACGCTGGATACTGTCTCCTGGATACAGTTAACAGGGTTTTACTTGTACTTACAATAGAGAGCTGAGCTGTTTTCAGTTCCACCAAATGGCGCCTTTTCATGCTAGTGAAGGTTCCTAATGTCTGAAGGCGTAACTGTGAGTAATAGTCCGGTTCTACTTTAAAGATGACTATGATATTATAAAACCCTTTTGATTAAAATGAAGTGCAACATTACGTGTAAAAATAATTTGGAAGGAGATTGTCTCCCATCTTTTACATTGTTCCCAGAGCGATTTATAGAGGATAAAATGTGTGTTTGTGGGGACATTGTGGTGTGTTTGTGGGGACCGTCAGGCATAATGCTCCCTGGTGTGGATGCTAACAAACCGTGCGCAGAAGTACCTTGAAAGGTAAAAATGGTTGTCAATGGTGGTACTCTACACATGATTGGACACATGCGATTGGGCACTCATGATTGGGCACACGTGATTGGGTACTCATGATTGGACACATGCAATTGGGCACACATGATAGGGCACACACGATAGGGCACTCATGATTGGGTGCTGTTGTCTGTGACCAATGAAGTTATTCTGAAATGAATTTATGACTTGACTTATGATTTTTGTGTATGATTTTTGCCTGCTGTCAATTCTGTAACTTACCTACCGCCCAGGAACAACAGATGGAAATAAGCTAAATCTGGTGCAGTATATTTATTGTGCTCTGTCCCTGTCAAATAAATATATGAATAAATAGAATTGGGGGAGGGAAACATAAAAAAAGAAATAAGAAACATATAAAGCGATAAAAGCAGCCATAATTTCTATCTTGAATTTCAGTAAAAAACCATTTGGGGTAAAAAAAAAAAAAAAGTGAAATAAAAGAGTGAAGCATACTGACAGGAGAAACCAGCAGCCTTCCTGGGCAGATTTACGGCTTAAAGAAGCGTGTGGAAAGAGCTGGCTGCACAGGGTGCCGTTCGCGCTCTTATTCTGACATATTTTAGTGAAACGTCAGTCAATGCAGCGACAGCACGTCACAGTTTCATACCTCATCATCATGGCTGTCACAACGCCAGTATTTCCATGGTTTCTGAGCAACCAGTTTGCAGTTCAGAATTTATGTAGCAGCACATATTAATGCTTGATATGATAATGATAATGGAACATGGTTTATTATAACTTATTAAAAAGCTGAGCGAGACCCCAGATGAATACAGGGGTACAAGCAAGCGTTTTTGGCCAGGTTCATTTAGGAATAAGATGGGTGGGAGAGTTTCATGTTGCATGTACCTCCATCCAGCACTTATATTGTACTTTGTATCATTATCTTGATGTTGTAGCTTGTCGTGCCTCCTAGTTTGACATTACATAGGTTAGGTCGGAGAGTATTGTTTACTGTGTGAACTGAACTTAATGTGTTCATGGCTATGAATAACTGTTATGTAATGAGTATTGTACCTTATCGGACCTGTGTTTTGTAGTTGTTCCAATGACCTTCGGTATGCACTTATTGTACGTCGCTTTGGATGAACGCACCTGCCAGATAAATGTAATGTAATGGGAGAGGAGGGCTTTCGAATGTTGGAGCAAGTGTATATGGGTAATGTAGTTTTGAGATGCAGCATGCTGTAGTCTTCACGCTGTTTCTGTTTTCAGGGTTAAACTGAACCTTCTGGCTCATGTGACCGTGTCTGCAGTGGACATATGGTGCCAGCAGACTTATTAGTCAACATTCGCGCTTCGTATGCTGACATATTACACGTGTGAAAACACATTCCCAAGTGCACTTCCTCCTGCGTGACTTCACTTCAGTGTTTATCCGCTTGGCAGATGCTCTTAACCAAAGGACACCAGCGTTTTAGTGGTTATGCATTCAGATAGTCTGGCATTTACTGAAGCAGGTCAGCCCTGAAAGCTTGAGCAGGCGTGTGAGTGAGGTGCCTAGCCCAGGAAGCATCCTTCGTTCCTTACAGTTCCTTACCTGCTACACACACACCCCAGCTCACATAACTACATTCATGTAGAGCATGGCTTATAGCAACTGTGGGAGAATGTTATGTCCCTCTGATTAAACATGCACTCATGATGCGTAGACAAACACATGTGCACACATACACACGTGTACAAAAAAACATGCACAAACACACGCGCTCAAACTCTCTCACACATGCATGCACTCATACACGCACACACTCACGCACGCACACACACACACAATCTCTCACACACACACACACACACACAATCTCTCACACACACACACTCTCACACACACACACACTCATGCACACACACACACAATCTCACACACACACACACACACACACACGCACACGCACACTCTCACACACACACTCTCACACACACACTCACACACTCTCACACACACACGCACACACACACTCACACTCACACTCACACACACACACACACACACACACACACACACACACACTCACACACACACACTCAGCGGTAGATTAGTGCTGATGGCTGCTGTTTCTCCCCACGCCCGTGTCCTCTTGGTGTGATGAATGGGTCTGCGCTGAGCTTTGGGGGCAGGCCCTAATCTCTCATTTCCCTGGACGGGCCTCTAACGGTTATTCGATAGGGACTCACCGATGAGCAGGGAGGAGGGGAAGATTAATGGAAGCGGAAGATTTAGGGTGTGATGACGCTTTGGAGAGGTGACGACCACAGTGGGTGACTCCTCTCAGTCTGTGTTTGTGTTTATGGGATGGAGCCAGCCGGGCGATCTGTTCGACTTCATTAGGCTCTAAGCATCGATGACTGGAATACATATTTCACCATTTGCTCTGTGACTTCTGTGTGTGTGTGTATGTATGTGTGTGTGTATGTATGTGTGTGTGTGTATGTGTGCGCGAGTGCGTGTGTGTGTGTGTGTGTGTGTGTGTGTGTGTGTCTGTCTGTGTGTGTGTGTGTGTGTGTGTGTGTGTGTGTGTGTACAGTGTTCTACAACACAATCAAATGTCCAGTGATAATTCAACTCTAACATAGTTCATATGAGTCCGATAGAGGCCGTCGGATGTGAGTGATTCAGCAGAGGGATGTGAGTGAGTCTCCGCTGAGGGATGCGAGCGATTCTTTGCTGAGGGATGTGAGTGATTCTCTGCAGAGGGATGTGAATGATTCTCTGCAGAGGGATGTGAGTGATTTTCTGTGGAGGGATGTGAGTGATTCTGCAGAGGGATGTGTGTGAGTCTCTGCAGAGAGATGTGAGTGATTCTGCAGAGGGATGTGTGTGAGTCTCTACAGAGAGATGAGTGATTCTGCAGAGGGATGTGTGTGATTCTCTGCAGAGGGATGTGAGTGAGTCTCTGCAAAGGGATGTGTGTGAGTCTCTGCAGAGAGATGAGTGATTCTGCAAAGGGATGTGAGTGATTCTGCAGAGGTATGTGTGTGATTCTCTGCAGAGGGATGTGAGTGATTTTCTGTGGAGGGATGTGAGTGATTCTGCAGAGGGATGTGTGTGAGTCTCTGCAGAGAGATGTGAGTGATTCTGCAGAGGGATGTGTGTGAGTCTCTGCAGAGGGATGTGAGTGAGTCTCTGCAAAGGGATGTGTGTGAGTCTCTGCAGAGAGATGAGTGATTCTGCAAAGGGATGTGAGTGATTCTGCAGAGGGATGTGAGTGATTCTGCAGAGGGATGTGTGTGATTCTCTGCAGAGGGATGTGAGTGATTCTGCAGAGGGATGTGTGTGATTCTGCAGAGGGATGTGTGTGATTCTCTGCAGAGGGATGTGTGTGATTCTGCAGAGGGATGTGTGTGATTCTGCAGAGGGATGTGTGTGATTCTGCAGAGGGATGTGTGTGATTCTCTGCAGAGGGATGTGTGTGATTCTCTGCAGAGGGATGTGTGTGATTCTGCAGAGGGATGTGTGTGATTCTCTGCAGAGGGTTGTGTGTGATTCTGCAGAGGGTTGTGTGTGATTCTGCAGAGGGATGTGTGTGATTCTGCAGAGGGATGTGTGTGATTCTGCAGAGGGATGTGTGTGATTCTGCAGAGGGATGTGTGTGATTCTGCAGAGGGATGTGTGTGAGTCTCTGCAGAGCCACACACACCTGTGTTTTCGGGGTGATTGATGCAGGTGCTGACGGACGGGCTGTCAGCCGGTTCTCTGCCTGTTATTGTTTGAAAAAAGCTCATTATCGCCGGTGACTGGAAAGCAATTGAGGGCACCCTGTGCTGCATTGCCCTCCCTCGGCATCTGATTAAGGAAATCGTTCTGTCTTTAGAGCGGGGGAGGGGGAGGGGGAGGGGGGGGGGCAGACAGCTCCTGACTACAGAGCTGTCCTCTGCTCTCCTCCCCTGTGCTCTGCCCCCCCACCCCCCCCCCCCACTCCAGCTGCCAGTTTAAACTTCATAATAAAAGCAGAATACGAGTCAGATCTCGCTTCCTGTCTGTGTTCCTCAGGCACTTCCTGTGCTCTTGCCAAGTCCACAGCGCTGGGAGGGAACAGTGTGCTGGAGTGTTTCAGCGAGCCAGAACGCCAGACCGCCAGAACGCCAGACGGCCAGACTGCCAAACCCGAATCTGAACCAGTGCTAAACCCGAATCTGATCCAGTGCTGAACCCGAATCTGCTCCAGTGCTGAACCCGAATCTGATCCAGTGCTGAATCCGAATCTGATCCAGTGCTAAACCCGAATCTGATCCAGTGCTAAACCCGAATCTGCTCCAGTGCTGAACCCGAATCTGATCCAGTGCTGAACCCGAATCTGATCCAGTGCTAAACCCGAATCTGCTCCAGTGCGAATCCAGATATAATGTCCATGCAAACCGTCTGGTGCGCTAGTTGACCTGCATGCAGCGTGTCAGTCCAAACCTCATAATAACGATCGTCAGTGGCTCCTGTCTGCGGCAGGGACCGTGTCTTGCAACGAATTCTGTGAGGGGTGAGCGGCGGATTGTAGGGCGAACGCAGTGTATGATCTGCCAAACACGAATCATCAGGGTGAACGAATCTATCCGTGCTCGATCAGAATCTGTCAGGTGAACGATGATCCGTGCTGACCCGAATTGCTCCAGTGCTGAACCCAAACTGATCAGTGCTAACGCAATGCTCAGTGCTAACCCTATCTGCCAGTGCGAACGAAGTGTCAGTGCAACCGATCTGCCAGGCGAATCCAGGGATATAAAACTATAAGTGTGAGGTGCGAAGTTGGCCTGATGGTCATCTCAACCGTAATATCAATGGTGTTTGGGCAGGAGTGTTGTGTTCTGTGGGTGAGGGCGTGTATATTTGAAAAACAATCGGGAGGATTTTCTCCATCAAGCACTGTGGGTGAGCCGCAGTCATGGGTGAGGGTGTGCTCTCTCACGGTGTAGAGGCGTACACCCTCTTACTGCCAGGGTTAAAAGGTGTAGTATCTGCACAGGGATTTAAGGGTTAAAATGTGTAGTACGCGGTTGTATCTGCACAGGGATTTAAGGGTTAAAATGTGTAGTACGCGGTTGTATCTGCACAGGGATTTAAGGGTTAAAATGTGCAGTATGTAGTTGTCTGCACAGGGATTTAAGGGTTAAAATGTGTAGTACAGGGTTGTATCTGCACAGGGATTTAAGGGTTAAAATGTGCAGTACGTGGTTGTATCTGCACAGGGATTTAAGGGTTAAAATGTGTAGTATGCGGTTGTATCTGCACAGGGATTTAAGGGTTAAAATGTGCAGTATGTAGTTGTCTGCACAGGGATTTAAGGGTTAAAATGTGTAGTACGTGGTTGTATCTGCACAGGGATTTAAGGGTTAAAATGTGCAGTACGTGGTTGTATCTGCACAGGGATTTAAGGGTTAAATGTGCAGTACGTGGTTGTACCTGCACAGGGATTTAAGGGTTAAAATGTGCAGTAGGTTGATCTGCACGGAGTTAAGGGTAAAAGTGTGCTAGGTAAGTATGGTTTGCCCAGTGATCTGATTGGTTAACATGCCCAGAGGGACAGAGAGTTGCAGTTATTGGAGCTGAAACAGAGATGATGAGGGATTTTTATTCTGTGTGGTGAAGTGCAGGTCGCTTCTCTGTAGAAAAGCTCGTGCAGGTAGCAAAGTTCACTGTTTATGAGGACGGTAATGGGCCGAATCAGCGCTGACTGTCTGCTCTTCTGGATGAAAAACTCTTTCCGTTGCTGACTTCAGTGGAAAAAATAAATACGTCTTTTCCTTTGGGAAAAAAGCTGCATGTCTGTGACTCTGTGAGGAGATAGCAGCTGGACTGAGCTCTGAGCTAAGCTCTCACAAGAGACATTAGGCAATATTACACGCGCACACACACGCTTGCACACACACACTCTCTGACACACACACATACACGCTTGCACACATACACTCTCTCACACACACACACAGAGGTCTGTGGATCTCCAGACTGAGGGGTCAGTGGATCTCCAGACTGAGGGGTCAGTGGATCTCCAGACTGAGGGGTCAGTGGATCTACTGACTGAGGGGTTCAGTGGATCTACAGACTGAGAAGTGTAGATCTACAGACTGAGGGGTCAGTGGATCTACTGACTGAGCGGTCAGTGGATCTACAGACTGAGTGGTCAGTGCATCTACAGACTGAGAGGTTCAGTGGATTGACAGACTGAGGGGTCAGTGGATTGACATGCTGAGTGGTCAGTGGATTGACAGACTGAGCAGTCAGTGTACTGACATACTGAGCAGTCAGTGGATTGACAGACTGAGGGGTCAGTAGCCCAGCGAGGTCCAGCCTGCTGTGAGCATTAAGGGCTTTCATACGGCCCACACTAACCGCTGCAGGAAGGGACACGCAGGAAATTATGGGGGACGGGGGTGGCAGTAACCAGGGTGACAGAGAGTGTCACTAATGACATCACCAGCAGACTGCATGGTGGGGGGGGGGAGGCTCTCTGTGCTGTGATCTGGTGCTGTCGCTGGCTTGCGTTGTCATGGCAACGCGGGGGGTGGGGGGGGGCAGGTGCACACAGCTGCAGGTGAGGGCCCCAGGGCGTGGCGTGCGTCTGATTCCCAGCTCACTCGCTCGCCCACGGAAAGCTCCGGAAACGATCTGAGGGAGACTGAGGCCCCGTCTCACCTGTACACCTGTCTCACCTGTACACCTGACACGCTTTAGATCCACACGTTATCACACTGCCATTTCACTGGCTCCACAGCTAGACACACACCAAGGGGCTCGGTGTCACAGTACACAATTAGAAATGAAAGAGCTCTCTCTCTCATGCTCTCTATCTGTGTATTTATCTGAATGAATGAATGAATTTATTTAATTGGCCATTTAAAAACGCACATAACACGACACTGCAGTCATTACATTTATTTAGAATCCTTGTGGCTAAAAAACACAATAAAACTGAAATGGCTTATTTCCATTGTGGTCACTAAATGGTTCACCCTCTTTCCCTGTCTCTATGTCCTGCTTTCTCTATCCATCTCTCTCGTTCTCTCTCTCTCTCAATCTATTTCTCTCTCTCAGCTGTTAAATGGATAATGCACCAGTCCCCTGGGAATGGCCATTTTTCCAAGCAAGAAAACTAAACTAATATGCATGCTGGCAGGCATGTGCACACACACACAGGCACACACACACACACACACACAGATGCGCGCACACACACACAGACACACAGATACACACACACACACACACAGACACACAGATATACACAGACACACACACACACAGACACACAGATGCGCACACACATACACACACACAGATACACACACACACACAGACACACAGATACACACACACGCACACACACGCACACATTTTCCCTGGCTGATTAGATGCTGGTTAGATGCAGTGACCTCTGACCCCTCTCTGGAGGCGGAGCCCAGGCAATCAGCCCGCGGAGGAAACGCTGAGCCTCATTAATGGCGGTGTCTCAAACGAGGGAGTCGTGGCGGGGGCCGTCGCTGGCTGGAGGGGAACTTGCACGCTAGGCTGTGTTAGCCCTTCAGAGCAGAAACTCATCTCAGCGCGGTGACTGTTGAGAGTCGCCTCTCTCTGCACTCAGACGGACACTGTTCTGCTACGGCTGGCTGTGCACATCCTAGTGTATAGGGGTGGGTGCACAGACAGACAGACAGACGGACAAAATTGTCCAAATCTTGTGTTACAGCCCAGAGTTTTCTGTAGCTACCTGCACACGAGGGTTTAGCCAATAGTGGACAAAGTAAATAAGTCAGTCCTGTCCTCCTGTCAGTCAGCTGTGTTTATTTCTCTGAATGTTAGCAGATTTAGCAGCCAGGTAGCCCCTGCTCTCTGGTCACTCATATAGACGGCGGAGCTGTGTGCTAAGTGATGCTAATGTAACATGTGCTTATTTACATTAATGTAACGCATGCTAAGTGATGCTAATGTAGCGCATGCTAAGTAGTTTAGTTTACAGGCATTTAGCAGATGGTCTTATCCAGAGCAACTTACATTGTATCCAGTTATACAGCTGGATATATACTGTAGCAATGCAGGTTAAGTACCTTGCTAAGTAATGCTAAGTGATAATGTAGCATGTGTGAAGTAATGCTAATGTAACACGTGCTAAGTTATGCTAATGTAGTGCATGCTAAGTTATGCTAATGTAGTGTGGGCTAAGTGATGCTAATATAGCATGTGCTAAGTGATGCTAATGCAGGGTAATTCTGGGTAGCCTGGCTGTAGTAGTAAGTCTGGCACAGCCCTGCTCTTACCACCGTGTAGGCCTTCAGACCGCAGCCCAATTACTGAGCTACATTACATCATTACTTCATTTGCAGGGCTTTACCAAGGGCGTACAAAAGTGCATTTTTGATCTAGGACAACGCTGAACACGGGTTCAGTAGGTACAATACTATTTTGGAAAGCTATTTCTAGCCGAGAACAAAAACACATCCTGGTCTAATCTGCAAGCCAACTAGGCAGAAGAATACTGGTTTAGACATACAATTTACCAAGAAGTGCAGGTGGGTCAACAGTACAGTGACAGGAAAGGGTGTTTTTTTTTTTTTTTTGTTTAATACTGATATATACACAGCGTGTGTGGTATCAGGTATTCTGAAGAGATGAGTCTTCAGGCCACCGAGTGATGTGAGGAGGTTCGAGAGGGACGGGGAGCTCGTCCACCACTGGGAGCTAGGTGGAGAAGCTCTGTGATCCCTTTGGGACGGTGGGAGGGTTGAAACGCCCTGCTGCGCAAGCGAGTGGTCGAGCAGGCACATAGAATTGAGTCAGTCCTGCAGTAATAGGCTGTCCTTTTGGCGGCACTGTGTAGGCAAGGTCAGGCTTTAAATCGGGGTCAGGGCTTGAACGCTCCTGCCAGAGGAGTGGGGCGTTGTTTGGCTGCAGCACGGGCGTATGCTCATGCGGGTGAAGGGCCACACCAGGTTTGACAAGGATTGTTGTTCTTTCACCCTGTGTGTGTGCAGTCGCCCTCCAGCTGGATGTGTAACTGACGCCCATGCTCATGACTGGACTGCCCCATGCTCACTGACTGTCTGTAACTGCCCCATGCTCACTGTCTGTAACTGCCCCATCCTCACTGACTGTCTGTAACTGCCCCATCCTCACTGACTGTCTGTAACTGCCCCCATGCTCACTGACTGTCTGTAACTGCCCCATCCTCACCAACTGTCTGTAACTGCCCCATGCTCACTGACTGTCTGTAACTGCCCCCATGCTCACTGACTGTCTGTAACTGCCCCATGCTCACTGACTGTCTGTAACTGCCCCATGCTCACTGACTGTCTGTAACTGCCCCATGCTCACTGACTGTCTGTAACTGCCCCATGCTCACTGACTGTCTGTAACTGCCCCATGCTCACTGACTGTCTGTAACTGCCCCATCCTCACTGACTGTCTGTAACTGCACCATGCTCACTGACTGTAACTGCTGACAAATCACATTTGTAATGTTTAGTACACTTTGGCTATGATTAACTGGTTAATGTGAATTTGCGCCATGTTAAGTGTCCTTTAATTAACTGGCTAATAGCTGTCCTAGGACAGGTTCAAGCTGTCCGTGAACATGGACATAATATATGTCTATAGACTATTTCTCTGAAGAATTTGAAAAGGAGAAAAAAATAATAGAGAATTTAAAAAAAATACTCGAGAGGACATCCATTTTAATTACGCAATCGCTCCTGCTGTGTAAAGTAAGATTGAAAGACGACAGTTTAGATCCTGATATCATCATGGATGAGAAGCTCCCTTCACTGAGGGAAGGAAGATTATGAAGTTTTAGTGTGGAAATATGTGCCGTCTGTGGGCTGAACCAGGAGGGGAAAGGAAAGCAAAGCGGTGTAATCACAGACACTAAATGGACTTTGACCAATTTATTTTATTAGCAGAAAACGGGCAGAATCTGTTTAATAATGTTCACGCATGAAGGCCTGGTGGGAAGATAATGTGTGGTGGGCAGTGTCCTTAAAGTGACCGTGCTTAAAAACAGAGCTTTGTGTGAAGCACCTGCGCTCTGGTAACAGGGGGACAACCCTGACCATGTTATTAATAATAATGAATAATAATACATTCTGTTTGAGGTGCTTTTCAAGACACCCAGAGACACAGCAGAAGGCAATTATGCAAGGTCCAATAGTCAGGCGAACAGACCAGAGTACACAGGTGCGTTAGGTGAGTCAGTTTAAATCTGAACATGGTCAGAGAGTCTGAATTCTGGGGTGCAGCCCAGTCAGAGGAGGGCTTAGGGCCTTACAGCCTGTGCATGAAAACATCCACAGTGCAGGAATGATGGGAATGAAAGAAATCCATGGATGTGCTTGTTATTTATATATATATTTTTTTTGCAGGGCCCTGTCTCTGTCTGTGAGGGACCATTTCTATCAAACCCACAGCGTGAGCAGCGTTTTCAGACCCCCCCCCCACCCCCCCCACCTCAGAGGCTGTTTGATGGTGATGTATGCAGCGTGGCTGTGGGAGAACAGCGGCTCCTCCACCCTGCACTGCATCTGAGGAGGGTGGCTGCGGGTTTGATGCAGGGGCGACCCGGGTGAGGCATTGCCACTGCGGTTTTCCTCGTTTCAGCAGAGAGGAGAGCGGTGTGAAGGTGCACAGATTGTGCCTCGTCTCAGATTTCCTGGAGCTACAGCAACAGCTTCATCTGCTAAGAAAATGAATCCCTTCTTTTCGCGTAAATGCGGCCACAAGTCATATAAGAAATATAATATGGTGGCCGCACCAGCTGTCTTATGAAGGCAAGCGTGGCTAATGGTGATTGGATAGAGTGTTCTGTGCCTTTAAGTGATCTGTCATCCTGAGACGTGTGTCCCCTGGGGCAGCTGTGTCTAGTGGAGCTCACGCTGTATGACTCACACTGTGACAGCACTGATTGTAGCCAGGAGTCCTGCGGAGCGATGTGATTGGCTGGAGCATCCGGAAAAGAATGCTTTATTATCCCCCCCCAAAAGCACTGCTCTGATTGGCTGGAGCATGAGGAATATAATGCTTTAGTATCCCCCCCTAAAGCACTTCTGATTGGCTGGAGGATCAGGAATTGAATTATGTAGTTTCCCCCCTAAAGCACTGTTCAGTAGCCCCCCCACCCCATGATTGGTCCGAGGCGTGTGATCCAGACCAATGGGGGGGGGGGGGTGAGCAGAAAGAGGAGAGATCTGTATTCCTGCCTTGTTCCTGGTCCTGAGCCCGCTGGGCGATTTGATCAGAGTGCACCTGAGCCCACGGGTTATAAAGCCCACACTGATTCTGCCCACACAACTGAGCCCTGAACACACCTGTGCCCTGAACACACCTGAGCCCTGAACATGCCTGTGTCCTCAACACGCCTGTGCCTGAACGCGCCTGTCCCTGAACACGCCTGTGTCCTCAACACGCCTGTGCCTGAACATGCCTGTAACCTGAACACGCCTGTGCCCTGAACAGGCCTGTCCCTGAACACGCCTGTGTCCTCAACATGCCTGTGCCTGAACATGCCTGTAACCTGAACACGCCTGTGCCCTGAACAGGCCTGAGCCCTGAACATGCCTGTGTCCTCAACATGCCTGTGCCTGAACACGCCTGTGTCCTCAACACGCCTGTGCCCAAACAGGCCTGTGCCTGAACAGGCCTGTCCCTGAACACGCCTGTGTCCTCAACACGCCTGTGCCTGAACAGGCCTGTAACCTGAACACGCCTGTGTCCTCAACATGCCTGTGCCTGAACACACCTGTGCCTGAACACGCCTGTGCCCGAACACGCCTGTGGCAGGAACACACACCTGTGCCTGAACACACCTGAGCCCTGAACAGGCCTGTCCCTGAACATGCCTGTGTCCTCAACACGCCTGTGCCCAAACAGGCCTGTGCCTGAATGCGCCTGTGCCTGAATGCGCCTGTCCCTGAACACGCCTGTGTCCTCAACACGCCTGTGCCCGAACACGCCTGTGCCCTCAACACACCTGTGCCTGAACAGGCCTGTCCCTGAACAGGCCTGTGCCTGAACGCGCCTGTGGCCGAACACGCCTGTCCCTGAACACGCCTGTGCCTGAACACGCCTGTCCCTGAACACGCCTGTGCCTGAACACGCCTGTGCCCTCAACACGCCTGTGCCTGAACGCGCCTGTGCCTGAACACGCCTGTCCCTGAACACGCCTGTGGCTGAATGCCTGTGGCAGGAACACGTGTTATTCAGCGCAGCACCGTGAGTCACATGCAGCACAAAGAGGCGTCACTGCACATTCAAGCTTTAAAAGTCGTGAAAAAAACAAAACAAACACAAGAAGCCTGTAATTATTTATCGCACTGTGTAATCATCAGTCATTAAGTCATGGGATATTATTACACCATTATGCATTGTGTGTGCAGGCTCAGGGTGAGATTTAGCAGATTGCTTCATTGTTTTATACGGTGTGTGCGTTTGTGTGTGTGTGTGTATATGTGTGTGTGAGTGTGTGTATATGTGTGTGTATGTGTGCGTGTGTGTGCGTTTGTGTGCGTGTGCGTGTGTGTGTGTGAGTGTGTGTGTGCATGTGCGTGTGTGTGTGAGTGTGTGTATATGTGAGTGTGTGTGCATGTGCGTGTGTGTGTGTGTGTGTTCTGTGTATTGCACTGTGGAGCTGTAGTGTAATTATTAGGTGAATGCGTGGTTGCAGCCCTGGGACGTCCTGCTCGGTACAGAAGGCTGAGCTCTCCGACGCCGCGCTTCAGACACATTCACAGTAAATGATGGTTCCGCTGGCAGGATTATGAGTGCGATGTCACCTCAGCGTGCCGTCCGCCGTTTTACTGGGAGGAAAACTGCTGGCTACAGACTGCCGTGCCGATGAAAGACCAGCCTCCACACAGAGAGAGACCGGTCGCCTCTCAGGGAGAGACCTCCGCTCAGAGAGAGACCGGTCACCGCTCAGGGAGAGACGTACGCTGCTCAGGGAGAGACCGGTCACCGCTCAGGGAGAGACGTACGCTGCTCAGGGAGAGACCGGTCACCGCTCAGGGAGAGACGTACGCTGCTCAGGGAGAGACCGGTCGCTGCTCAGGGAAAGACCGGTCGCCGCTCAGAGAGAGACCGGTCGCCACTCAGGGAGAGACGTACGCTGCTCAGGGAGAGACCGGTCGCTGCTCAGGGAAAGACCGGTCGCTGCTCAGGGAGAGACGTACGCCGCTCAGAGAGAGACCGGTCGCCGCTCAGAGAGAGACCGGTCGCCGCTCAGAGAGAGACCGGTCGCCGCTCAGAGAGAGACCAGTCGCTGCTCAGAGAGACCGTATGCCGCTCAGAGAGAGACCGTACGCTGCTCAGAGAGACCGTATGCCGCTCAGAGAGAGACCGGTCACCGCTCAGAGAGAGACCGGTCACCGCTCAGAGAGAGACCGGTCGCTGCTCAGGGAGAGACCAGTCGCTGCTCAGGGAGAGACCGGTCGCTGCTCAGAGAGAGACATCCGCTCAGAGAGAGACCGGTCGCCGCTCAGAGAGAGACCAGTCGCTGCTCAGAGAGACCGTATGCCGCTCAGAGAGAGACCGTACGCTGCTCAGAGAGACCGTATGCCGCTCAGAGAGAGACCGGTCACCGCTCAGAGAGAGACCGGTCACCGCTCAGAGAGAGACCGGTCACCGCTCAGAGAGAGACCGGTCGCTGCTCAGGGAGAGACCGGTCGCTGCTCAGGGAGAGACCGGTCGCCGCTCAGAGAGAGACCGGTCGCCGCTCAGAGAGAGACCTCCGCTCAGAGAGAGACCGGTCGCTGCTCAGGGAGAGACCTCCGCTCAGCGAGAGACTGGTCGCCGCTCAGAGAGAGACCGGTCGCCGCTCAGAGAGAGACCTCCGCTCAGAGAGAGACGGGTCGCTGCTCAGAGAGAGACCTCCGCTCAGGGAGAGACCGGTCGCCGCTCAGAGAGACCGGTCGCCGCTCAGGGAGAGACCGGTCGCCGCTCAGGGAGAGACCGGTCGCCGCTCAGAGAGAGACCTCCGCTCAGGGAGAGACCGGTCGCCGCTCAGAGAGAGACCGGTCGCCGCTCAGGGAGAGACCGGTCGCCGCTCAGGGAGAGACCAGTCGCCGCTCAGAGAGAGACCGGTCACCGGTCAGAGAGAGACCGGTCGCCGGTCAGAGAGAGACCGGTCGCCGCTCAGAGAGAGACCGGTCGCCGCTCAGGGAGAGACCGGTCGCCGCTCAGGGAGAGACCGTACGCCGCTCAGTGAGAGACCGATCGCCGCTCAGAGAGAGACCGGTCGCCGCTCAGAGAGAGACCGTACGCCACTCAGAGAGACCGGTCGCCGCTCAGAGAGAGACCGGTCGCCGCTCAGGGAGAGACCGTACGCCGCTCAGGGAGAGACCGGTCGCTGCTCAGAGAGAGACCGGTCGCTGCTCAGGGAGAGACCGTACGCCGCTCAGAGAGAGACCGTACGCCGCTCAGGGAGAGACCGGTCGCTGCTCAGAGAGAGACCGGTCGCTGCTCAGAGAGAGACCGTACGCCGCTCAGAGAGAGACCGGTCGCTGCTCAGAGAGAGACCTCCACTCAGAGAGAGACCGGTCGATGCTCAGAGAGAGACCGGTCGCTGCTCAGGGAACGAGTCGTTCCGCTGGACTCTTCAGCCCCGGAGTCCATCTCGATCTTTTCTTTTTTAACCGGCTCAGTTTGCCGGAGTCTACGGCGAGCGGCGGACGCGGCTGTTTGAGTATTCAGACTGAGTCGGAGCGCGGCCTCATGGGAAAGCGCATTTCCGACGGGGGTGCCGAATATTCCCGCTCTTCAGGAGGCCACGCTGTCAGCTCATTGGCTGAGAGTTGACCCGCGGGTCCGGAACATCCCAGAAATGGAAGCCGCCGTTAAAAATCACCAAATGTCAATTAGCTCATAAATCATTGAGCACAGAACACCGACGGCACAAATTATCCTGGCAAACGGCTTCCTGCTTCAATTTGTGAGATTTCTGCCTGTTGTGCTTAAAATGCCTTTGTGAATATAAGTGCATTAGGAGATACTTTTTCATCATAAGTACTTTCTCATTACTTTAAAGTGCTTGTGTTTGAATCTTTGTGACGCTGTTGTATTTGGTTTTGTCTTTTCTGTTATAAAAGGCGTCTTGTGTTACTGTTTGCTTTTGCGTGATAATTTCCTGTAGATTTAGAAATAGCGTGTCTGTTTCCCGGAGCAGATACTGTGTTGGTCGTTTTGGTAAGACAGCAAGTTTAGCGTATTTATACAGAGGATAGCAGTGTTCTGTGGCTGAGCTCAGGTGATAACATCAAAGTGCAGTAACACCTCACCTAAAAGGCATTTCTACTGGTGTTAAGTCTGTCTTATTGTGTGGTTAAGTGCATAAGCTTACTGGTGTTAAGTCTGTCTTATTGTGTGGTTAAGTGCATAAGCTTACTGGTGTTAAGTCTGTCTTATTGTGTGGTTAAGTGCATAAGCTTACTGGTGTTAAGTCTGTCTTATTGTGTGGTTAGGTGCATTTCTAACTGGTGTGAAGTCTGTCTTACTCCTGTCAACTCCTGATTGGACAGCGCAGTTGCTAATACACAATGCCACGGGCTTAGTCTGACCAATCGAATCCGTCCATGGGCGGCAGCAGTGTCACTGACCGCAGAGTCAGTCCATTCAGTTCAGTTAAAATTACCAGTTAAAATAAGCTCATATTTTTAGAGACACTGTCATAAAGGCTCTCTAACGAAACGGGAAACTAGAAAAATGAAACCAACCCTGAGCCCCTGAATCTGGGAATGTGCCTGGGTAATTAGGAGCAGAGCCCATTCCTCACTGGAGTCCGTAGTTAAAAATAAGCTGAATGGTAATATGCAGCCAATGGGGAATGTGAAGGGGAAAATTGGCTGGTAAAATAGGAAGTCCAAGTGGAGTAATGTGTATTAATATGCAGACCAGGAGGTGCGGGGCCTGCATCTCGGAGCTGGACTGGGGTGATGGGTGATGGGGTGTGGGGGTAATGGGGTGAGGGGTGAGGGGTGTGGAGTGAGGGGGTGGGGGGTGAGGGGGTACGGGGTGAATGGGCAAATCGGCCAAACAAGCGGACAGAAACGCAGAGGAGTTGGGAGCCCAGTAAGGATGAGTCATGCTTTCAGCTTCCCTTTGAGCTGCAGTGTTTCTGTCTTTCACAGTGATCTGTCCTTTCATTAACTGCTGCAAAAAACTCCTCACGTAGAGGAGAAGGAACGGCACTCTGAAGCGCTTATTTAAAAACTCACCACCTCTTACAGTGCGTCCCACATTGCTTACAGTGCGTCCCACATTGCTAACATTTATTGCTAATATTTATCACAGGAGTGCTTTACCTTTATTTCTTAAATATACACAGTAGCTGCACATACACACAGACACACGCTGACGCACACACACACAGACACACGCTGACTCACACACACACACATACACACACGCTGACACACACACTGACACACACACACACATTTCCCTCTCTACTCCTCTCATGCTGTGATGTTATCGCTTGAGGAGCTTGTGTTTCCAAGGGCAGAGCATCAGTCTGTGTGTGTGTGTGTGTGTGTGTGTGTGTGTGTGTGTGTGTGTGAGCCTGTGAGTGGGATAAGCAGGTAAGAAGAGAGATTGTCCTTTGGCTGCAATATAAAATATTAAAGACCATGAGGTGCAGTAAGACTGTCTGTAACTGAGGGCTGAGGGAGGGAGAGAGAGAGAGAGAGAGAGTGATAGAGACAGAGAGAGAGAGATTGGGGATGTGTTCTCAGAAGGGTGCTGCAGTGTGTGTGTTGGGGTTTCTGATAGCATTTAAGGCTCATCGTCCTCAGTAAATCACACTCTTCCTCAATAAGCCTCCTCTTGCTCAGTATGCCTCACTCTTCCTCGGTAAACCACACTCTTCCTCAGTAAGCCATACTCTTCCTCAGTAATCCTGGCTCTTCCTCAGAAAATCACACTCTTCCTAAGTAATTCTGGCTCTTCCTCCTCAGTAAGTCACACTCTTCCTCTGTAATTCTGGTAGTGTCTGCAGTTGCAGTGCGTCGTTGGGGAGCAGAGAGAGAGGGAGAGAGAGAGAGAGAGAGAGTGTCTGCAGTTGCAGTGCGTCGTTGGGGAGCAGAGAGAGAGAGGGAGAGAGAGAGAGTGTCTGCAGGTCCAGTGCGTCGTTGGGGAGCAGAGAGAGAGAGAGAGAGTGTCTGCAGGTCCAGTGCGTCGTTGGGGAGCAGAGAGAGAGAGAGAGACAGAGAGAGAGAGAGAGAGTGTCTGCAGTTGCAGTGCGTCGTTGGGGAGCAGATGTCACAGTTGTTTCCTAGCGCTGAACACAGGCAGCGCAGCAGTCCCCGGCCTAACGAGGGCAGCGCTGCCGTGTTTTAATTGGTCTCCATGGTTATGGCGGCTCGGTTGGCGGGGGCAGAGGTGGTGCTGTATGAAACGCTCTGAGGGGCTGCTTGTGAAACCAGACACAAACTGGAGTGCATCTTCGCATTTGCTTAAAAAATGTCATGCAATATTAATATGTTAGTTAACCATTAGAACATTAAGCTGTGTAAGTGTCAGTAGTCATTTGGGTAAAATCTTGCCTTATTTTACTGAATTAAAATTAAGAAAATGGGGTGACAAGTGTGAGGCTGAATTTGGGAGTTAATTTCCGACGTTCACTTTTGGAGAGACAAGCTGAAACCTGCTGACATCACAAAGCTGTCGGATTTTTGCAGTGTGACACAGCGTACGTTTATCCCCCACTAATTCTACTGCAATTTACTAAAGACTGCGCAGCTGGACTAAAGACTGGAGCACTGCAGAGTGACTGCGCAGCTCAGCTGGGGCACTGCAGAGTGACTGCGCAGCTCATGCACTGCGGGACTGCGAGTAGTGGGACTGCGTGAGCGCACTCAGCTGGGGGCTGCAGTGACTGCGCAGCTCGCTGGGCACTGCAGAGTGCTGCGAGCTCAGCTGGGGACTGCAGAGTGACTGCGTAGCTCAGCTGGGGGACTGCAGAGTGACTGCGCAGCTCAGCTGGGGCACTGCAGAGTGACTGCGCAGCTCAGCTGGGGACTGCAGGTGACTGCGTAGCTCAGCTGGGGGACTGCAGAGTGACTGCGCAGCTCAGCTGGGGGGCTGCAGAGTGACTGCGCAGCTCAGCTGGGGCACTGCAGAGTGACTGCGCAGCTCAGCTGGGGGACTGCAGAGTGACTGCGCAGCTCAGCTGGGGGTCTGCAGAGTGACTGCGCATACATATGAGTATGTGAGCATGTAAATGTGCGTGTGTGTATGTGTGTGTACGTGTATGTGGTGTGTGTGTGTATGCGTATACACGTGGTGTGTGTGCACATATATGTGGTGTGTGTGTGTGTATGCGTATACACGTGGTGTGCGTGTGTGTGTGCATATATGTGGTGTGAGTGCGCGTGTGGTGTGTGTGTATGCGTGTACACATGTGGTTTGTGTGTGTGTGTGTGTGAGTGTGTGTGTGTGCACATATATGTGGTGTGTGTGTGTATGCGTGTACACATGTGGTGTGTGTGTGTGTGTGTGAGTGCGTGTGTGTGTGCACATATATGTGGTGTGTGTGTGTGTATGCGTATACACATGTGGTGTGTGTGTGTGCATATATGTTGTGTGTGTGTGTGTGTATGCGTGTACACATGTGGTGTGTGTGTGTGTGTGTGTGCATATGTGTGTGTGTGAGTGTGTGTGTGTGCATATATGTTGTGTGTGTGTGAGTGTGTGTGTGTGCATATATGTTGTGTGTGTGTGTGAGTATGCGTGTACACATGTGGTGTGTGTGTGTGTGTGTGCATATATGTTGTGTGTGTGTGTGTGTGTGAGTGCGTGTGTGTGTGCACATATATGTGGTGTGTGTGTGTGTATGCTATACACATGTGGTGTGTGTGTGTGCATATATGTGGCGTGTGTGTGTGTATGCGTGTACACATGTGGTGTGTGTGTGTGTGTGTGTGTGTGTGTGTGTGCATATATGTTGTGTGTGTGTGCGTGTGTGTGTGTGTGTGTGAGAGAGAGAGAGAGCACATGTATGCGTATGTGTCTGATAAGTGATGAAGTGGACTGGGGGAGAGGCGTGCAGTCTGAATAGCAGATAATGAAAGCTTATTGTTTTAGCCGTGCCGGCTGGGCTCACTAATGTAATGTGATATAGTCTGTAATGGCAGTCATGATCAATCCCTGCCACCTCTCACCGCTCATTAAGCCCAAAGCCTCATTTAACATTATTTGCTCTGGAATTAGTGGGCTGTGGACTGGCTGACCCTTCAGCGTTCCTCAAGGTAGCGACCATGACATTTATAATGATGCCGATTATATTGACCGCTGTGTGAATCATATGAGTTCTGCTGCTGGGTGGAACTACGCTTCCCAACCTCATGGGATGGACTGGCGGGAGGGAAAGGGTTCGTGTCCCCTGGGTCCTGTGGGCCGAAAGCTCGCTAGGTGCTTCGTTTCTGTGGGGGTGTTATTGCAGTTTGGGTAGAACTCTATGGAGGTTCCACCCGGGTCTTCTGTGGGGGTGTTATTGCAGTTTGGATAGAACTCCGTGGAGGTTCCACCCGGGTCTTCTGTGGGGGTGTTATTGCAGTTTGGGTAGAACTCTACAGAGGTTCCACCCGGGTCTTCTGTGGGGGTGTTAATGCAGGGAGTTTTACTGCTTCCGTTTGTCTGGCTAATTGTGTTGTTTCTAACCACGGTTGTTTTCTTCTCCTCTATCATGTCTGGCTGTACTTATCCCACCAAAGCCATACCGTGTGTCTATGGTGGGAACCCAGACAGGCTCTGTGTGTTCTTCTGACCTCACCCTGCCAGCCTTTCTCTGCGCAGTCCATCTGCAGATCTGCGCAGTCCATTTGCAGAGCTGCGCAGTCCATCTGCAGTGCTGTGCAGTTCGTCTGCAGAGCTGCGCAGTCTGTTTGCAGAGCTGCGCAGTTCGTCTGCAGTGCTGTGCAGTTCGTCTGTAGAGCTGCACAGTCCATCTGCAGAGCTGCGCAGTCCATCTGCAGAGCTGCGCAGCCGTTAGTCACACTATCGCCGCCACCGGATTTAATGCCGTATGCAGGGCGTGTCCGGGCGATATCGGGAAAGCCGCCCGACAACTCCACGAATGATTGTCTCCCTCAGTGGGACTGCGCTGGGGTGGAGGGGGAGCCTGGGGGCAGGGGCTATTTGGGATGCTTTGGAATTCTGCTGGGAAACCACTGTGGGCGTGAAGCGAATATTCACTTCCTGAGTCCTTCACTAAAGCAGGAAGCCCAGAGGGAATGACGTCTGTTTTTAATGGAGGTTCGGACTCAAACTCAAACTCACAGTAACAGTCACAGGACATGACAGGAATAAAGACCCAGTAAGATGAATTATAGTCGTATCCAGGAGGGAAAGGAGACTAATGGCAGGTGGACTCAGTGCTGGTATCTAGATCTAAAGGTGTAAAATCAGAGAGAGGTACTAACATGTCCAGCCCAGGTATGTTCTGAGGGTTATTCCTGCTTTGGGGTGCAGAGTCATTATGGAGTAGGAGGTCCGGGGGCTTTGTGGCGTGTAAGTGAAGAGGAGCTGGCAGTGAGCGGAGTTCCCTCTTTCGGGAGCCCGAGGCAGAGCGTCCTGTGAGGGCTCAGTAAATTACAGGACCCCGGCCGGACGGACCTGTGTGGGTGGAGGGCGGTCATTTAGTGCAGATACTAGCGCTGGGTTTGTGACGGGCGAGAGGCGAGAGGCACACGCCCTCATCTGAGCGTTTGGATTCAGACTCAGCTTTCATACGCCCTCATCTGAGCATTTGGATTCAGACTCAGCCTTCATACGCCCTCATCTGAGCGTTTGGATTCAGACTCAGCTTTCATACGCCCTCATCTGAGCGTTTGGATTCAGACTCAGCTTTCATACACCCTCATCATCTGAGCGTTTGGATTCAGACTCAGCCTTCATACGCCCTCATCTGAGCGTTTGGATTCAGACTCCGCTTTCATACGCCCTCATCTGAGCGTTTGGATTCAGACTCAGCTTTCATACGCCCTCATCTGAGCGTTTGGATTCAGACTCAGCCTTCATACCCCTCATCTGAGCTTTTGGATTCAGACTCAGCTTTCATACGCCCTCATCTGAGCGTTTGGATTCAGACTCAGCTTTCATACGCCCTCATCTGAGCGTTTGGATTCAGACTCAGCTTTCATACGCCCTCATCTGAGCGTTTGGATTCAGACTCAGCTTTCATACGCCCTCATCTGAGCGTTTGGATTCAGACTCAGCTTTCATACGCCCTCATCTGAGCGTTTGGATTCAGACTCAGCTTTCATACGCCCTCATCTGAGCGTTTGGATTCAGACTCAGCTTTCATACGCCCTCATCTGAGCGTTTGGATTCAGACTCAGCTTTCATACGCCCTCATCTGAGCGTTTGGATTCAGACTCAGCTTTCATACGCCCTCATCTGAGCGTTTGGATTCAGACTCAGCTTTCATACGCCCTCATCTGAGCGTTTGGATTCAGACTCAGCTTTCATACGCCCTCATCTGAGCGTTTGGATTCAGACTCAGCTTTCATACGCCCTCATCTGAGCGTTTGGATTCAGACTCAGCTTTCATACGCCCTCATCTGAGCTTTTGGATTCAGACTCAGCTTTCATACGCCCTCATCTGAGCGTTTGGATTCAGACTCAGCTTTCATACGCCCTCATCTGAGCGTTTGGATTCAGACTCAGCCTTCATACGCCCTCATCTGAGCGTTTGGATTCAGACTCAGCTTTCATACGCCCTCATCTGAGCGTTTGGATTCAGACTCAGCTTTCATACGCCCTCATCTGAGCGTTTGGATTCAGACTCAGCTTTCATACGCCCTCATCTGAGCGTTTGGATTCAGACTCAGCTTTCATACGCCCTCATCTGAGCGTTTGGATTCAGACTCAGCTTTCATACGCCCTCATCTGAGCGTTTGGATTCAGACTCAGCTTTCATACGCCCTCATCTGAGCATTTGGATTCAGACTCAGCTTTCATACGCCCTCATCTGAGCGTTTGGATTCAGACTCAGCTTTCATACGCCCTCATCTGAGCGTTTGGATTCAGACTCAGCTTTCATACGCCCTCATCTGAGCGTTTGGATTCAGACTCAGCTTTCATACGCCCTCATCTGAGCGTTTGGATTCAGACTCAGCTTTCATACGCCCTCATCTGAGCTTTTGGATTCAGACTCAGCTTTCATACGCCCTCATCTGAGCGTTTGGATTCAGACTCAGCTTTCATACGCCCTCATCTGAGCGTTTGGATTCAGACTCAGCCTTCATACGCCCTCATCTGAGCGTTTGGATTCAGACTCAGCTTTCATACGCCCTCATCTGAGCGTTTGGATTCAGACTCAGCTTTCATACGCCCTCATCTGAGCGTTTGGATTCAGACTCAGCTTTTATACGCCCTCATCTGAGCGTTTGGATTCAGACTCAGCTTTCATACGCCCTCATCTGAGCATTTGGATTCAGACTCAGCTTTCATACGCCGTCGCGGGCGGGACGAAGTTCCTTCAGCATAATTAGCAGCTCGGTGACTCGGTGTCACCACTGAGGGCAATTCTCCCGCACGCAGACGGCTGATTGGCTGGCTGCGACACTCAGACCGATCGCACAGAAACCACGGCCACAGCTGATTGGCTGGCTGCGACGGCCTTACTCTAATTCAGAAAGCCCCTCGTTAAGTGAGGCCACTCTAATCACTGGAGCAAAGCAGGACTCAAATTATTAAAGTTGTGTCTTGAGAAACCGCAAAATATCTCAATGGCAGTTTATTAAAACGATGATTTCAGGTCCGTAACGGTAACGGTGTGTCCTCCGAGCAGTTCCTCCTCCATGCTGGGCTGTGGTTCATTAATGTTATTTGGAAGCTGGCGGGAAGCCGTGTGCGAAATTGAACTTATTTTCAGACGGCACACAAGCAGCTCCCTCAAGCCGGGTCGTTTTATAGAGATTAGAAGTGACTCGTTTGTCCGCACAAACGAAGGTGGTAATTCTCCGCTTCTTTCACATGCATTTTATTAGCATGTTTTATGCTCACCCCTGATATTCCCCTATCAAGCAAAGATTAATTCTAACGGCATTTTACAACAAGCGGTCTGGAAAATTTAGAGACCGTCCAGCGTACCTGGGAAAACACGCCTGATCCTTTCTGAGTAAACGGCTCCTGGAGCACACGCGTGGTTCTGCTTAAAGGTCGCTGGCGTATCTGGAGCAGCGGATCTCGCCGGACGCTCTGAACGCCGAGGAGCCGATCGTTATCGCCCTGGAGACCAGGCATGGGGAAGCAGGCCGAACCCGACCCCCCTTTCAGTAATTAGTCTGAGCCCACGTTCAGGCTCTGAGGCAAACGTGAGATCAGTGTTTGTCGTTAGTGGAGGGAGGCGAGACGCCGGCGCGCGAGGCTCTGAGGTGGCGGGAACATCAAAGCGTTGGACTGATTACGGGTGACTGCAGAGACGGGCGAAAAGGTTTGATCTCTGTAGACGGTGCCGGGACGGTGAGGACTGAGTAAACGGGCAAGATAACCACTGCTCTCTTATCTAAATGAACGAGCCTTCTGTTCTTTAATGGAAGTCCAGCCAGCAGAAGGATAAGGAGAAGAAGAAAGGGAAAACGAAGAAGAAAGATTTGCTTATTAATGCACCTACAGCAGAGGTCATCAGACTCGGTGCAGATGGAGAAATTAAGAAAACTCGGCCAGAGTTAATGTGCTTTTTTTTTTGCGCCTATCACAGATTCTAATCTCAGAAACCTCTAGAATGTCTGCGAGCTGCGGACCAGGTAATGGACTTAGCCTCTGGCACTGGAGGGGCCTTTAAAGGCATTAACAGCCTTCCTAACGAGGAGCAGGTCAGCTGATCTAAGAGGAAATAAAGTGAAAGGGAAGAGCTCTAATGTGGTTTTCATCTCCTGAACGTTCTGGACCACTGCCGTGTTAGGCTTCTGGAAAAGACACGGAGAATACAGTCGTGCTCAACAACAAAAACATACTAACACTAGTGTTAAGTCACTTAATAGGATGTTGGGCCACCATGGGGTACCAGCTGGTCTCATAACCTAAAGGGCACAAGTTCGATTCCCAGGTAGGGGGGGAGGTACCTAACATATCTTCTGTCCAGCTGCATAAATGGATGCAATGTAAATGCTATGTAGTATGTTGTGTAAGTATGCTGGTATGCCTGTAATGTAACGTAATGCTCTGTCACACAGAATCTACCTCTGGAATATGACGCCACTCTTTCATGATCTCCTGATGGAAGGTGTAAACGCTTTCCCAGAATGCTCGTGTGAAAGCCGGTGTGTGTGGGTAATGTCAGGGTCGTGCTCCTCACTGTTAATCGCTTGCTGGAGACGGGGAATTTGCCGTCTGGAAAGACATCCCCCGCAAACATGACATTTTCAGAAATATTTGCAGAAAGATTTGTTAGTAATTGGCAGGTTATTTATAAGATTATTTTAAATGCTGCAGTTGGTATTAGCATCAACCCACCCTCTAATGCTCCAGAGCATGAGGCCAGCTTTGAACATTAAGAACGCGACGAACTGATCTGGCTACTTCCTGAAACAACACTGAAAACCTCTTTCAGGGCGACTAAATTCTGTAAATTTAGCTCTAAATTTGGGCTAATTTAGGGGGCAGGCATGTAGTAGAATGGTTAGGGTAGCCTAAGTGGACTCAAAGGTTGCAGTTTTGAATTCCCAACTGACATACTGCTGTTATACCCTAGAGCACGGAGCTTTACCTGAATTTCTTCAGTAAAATGTCAAACTGCATAAATGGCTTGTTTGCAGGAAGTAATGTGTGAAAGTTGCTCTGGGTAACAGCGTCTGCTCCACGCAGAAATGCAGGGTGAACCCTCTCTCCTTCTAGCCGCGAGTCGCAGTGACTAATGTTGCTGAACTGTACAGGTGGGACGGGCTGTTTGCTCAGAATAGCATCGGCAGCCAGGAGGCATATCTCTGGCGGTTCTGGATTGGCTGCGGCGTGTTTGGCAGCTGCGAGAGAGCCCGATAACTTAAGCCCCGCTACTCCAGCCGCGGCGCGACAGGCGACCGAGACGGAGGAAACTGAGCCGTAATGGCGGTCTGCGCGGGGCCGCAGACCATGCTAATCCGCGGAGGAAACTGAGCCATAATGGCGTTCTGCGCGGGGCCGCAGACCATGCTAATCCGCGGAGGAAACTGAGCCGTAATGGCGGTCTGCGCGGGGCCGCAGACCATGCTAATCCGCGGAGGAAACTGAGCCGTAATGGCGGTCTGCGCGGGGCCGCAGACCATGCTAATTCGCGGAGGAAACTGAGCCATAATGGCGGTCTGCGCGGGGCCGCAGACCACGCTAATCCGCGTTGACATGGTGATGGACGACACGGAGACAGAACTGCCCCCCGGAACGTCCCGCTCACCGTCCGTGCAGTTAATTCCACAGCCCGTTCGCGCAGCCGCCCGCGTGATCCCAGATCAGTCCTGTGCTGTGGTGCTGATGAATTGAAGCTGTCCATCACCGCTGGAAAGGCGGGCTGGTGGCGCCCCTGCAGTCATGGCTGCCGCAGGTCCGGGGAGCCGCGCGGCTGCAGTCGCACACGGACAGCTGTCACGCGGCATTAGGACTGCAGATAAAAGCACTTTCTTCCCCCTGTATCCATTTCGCTCTAGAGCCTTGAAGTAAAGCAAGCTTAACGTTCGGTGTGTTATCAACCAATCAAATAAGTGCTAATATTGTTCTAACACACCCAATCAAATCAGTGCTAATATTGTTCTGGCTTTCGCATGAAAGACGTGAACTATTCACCGAAAAGCTTTTTTTTTCATTTTTTTTTTTCAAAGGAATCTCATTTACGAAACCGTGGGTCTTGCATCCCCGCCTGGGGGATGAGTTAAGCTGTTCACGTGCGGATGAATTTCAGAATACCGCACCCGCGATGTGATTAGACCTGCACGCAGAAACGAAGGGACTGTGTGTGCTTTAGTGAGCGGCGTGTGCAAGCCATCCTGTGACAGACGATCTTTCACCGTGCAGAAGAAAAGTAAAAATGTTCAAGAAAGGGTCCCGAAGTTCAGAGCCGGAGGCATATTTGTGATTTTGGAGCCAGTGTCGAAATCTTACGTCAGCTGCCAACCCCCACTCGCCAACAGGTAACAATTCTGAATCAAGGACAGGAATGACGTATCAGCATGCGCACTACCATATCCTCCGGAGAAATGAAGTTTTTAAGTATTTATGTTTTTCTGACAGAATACAAGTGCCTTGGATGACAAATACACGTTGCAGTGCAAACATTTAGAAAGATATGATTTATTTTCCTTTTATTGAATGTCTCTTGTAGTGTAGGCCTCAGTATTGTGGAATGTATGGTTCTTGAGATTAAGACCAGAGAGAGGTCTTCAGTGGATAAAGATAAATATAGACGTATGTTTATATGTCTGTGTCTGTTGCGATGTCAGAGGGCTTCGGATCACGGCCGTGTAGATGGCCCTCCTTTAAGGTTTCCATGTGTTCACCCGATCAAAACCATGCAGACCAGTCCTTCAGAGTGCACAGTGTGTGATATTTTGTATTTTTGTCTTTTCCAGAAAACGTCATCATCAATATCATAACTGTTCCTAATACATTCTAATAAGGTATAATGCCTGGTAGATTGTGTAGACCTTGATTCATTACAGAGAGACGGCTGAACGATATTAGCTCTGATTGCACACTCATGAGAGCCAACAGAATCACATAAATTGGCCATATTTTATGCTGGAGATCCAACTACATTTGGAAACAGTTGGAGGAGATTAAGTAATTGCTTTCTGTTGTCACACACACAGGAAATTTGTTACGTAATATATATTTAAAAATTTCACGATACATCCTTTGGAAATCAGGACCAGTACCCTTCCTCCCGCGGGGAGACAGGCCGTTTGGGTGAAAAGCACATTCTGGGCAGCAGTTTGCCAGTCCTCTCCCACGCCTCCCATAACCTCCTCTCCCACGCCTCCCATAGCCTCCTCTCCCACACCTCCCATAACCTCCTCTCCCGTACCTCCTATAATCTCCTCTCCTGCACCTCCCATAACCTCCTCTCATAGCCTCCTCTCCCGCGCCTCCCATAACCTCCTCTCCCACACCTCCCCTAACCTCCTCTCCCACGCCTCCCATAACCTCCTCTCCCACACCACCCATAACCTCCTCTCCCACGCCTCCCATAACCTCCTCTCCCACACCTCCCATAACCTCCTCTCCCGCACCTCCCATAACCTCCTCTCCCGCACCTCCCATAGCCTCCTCTCCCGCGCCTCCCATAACCTCCTCTCCCACGCCTCCCATAACCTCCTCTCCCGCACCTCCCATAGCCTCCTCTCCCACGCCTCCCATAACCTCCTCTCCCGCACCTCCCATAACCTCCTCTCCCACGCCTCCCATAACCTCCTCTCCCACACCTCCCATAACCTCCTCTCCCCCGCCTCCCATAACCTCCTCTCCCACGCCTCCCATAACCTCCTCTCCCACGCCTCCCATAACCTCCTCTCCCGCACCTCCCATAACCTCCTCTCCCGCACCTCCCATAACCTCCTCTCCCACACCACCCATAACCTCCTCTCCTGCACCTCCCATAACCTCCTCTCCTGCACATCCCATAACCTCCTCTCCCGCACCTCCCATTTATACACTAGAACAGACCCTTAACAGATACCAGGCCATAGAGCTCATCTATACACTAGAACAGACCCTTAACAGATACCAGGCCATGGAGTTCATCCATACACTAGAACAGTGCTTGAACAGGTATCAGATCGCGAGGTCACCCAACCGCCCCTTTAAGAGCCAGTGGGTTATGGCTGTTTGGTGAGATGTGTGAATTGTAGGTGAAATAGAAGAGGGGAGAGCAGCAGGATCTTGCTTCAGGGGTCAGTGCTGGATTGTGTGCGTTTTATTAGCCTGTCCCACTTCAGCTCTGATATCCACACCGCTTCAGCTCTGATATCCACACCGCTTCAGCGCTGATATCCACACCGCTTCAGCTCTGATATCCACACCGCTTCAACTCTGATATCCACACGCTGCAGCGCTGATATCCACGCCGCTACAGCGCTGATATCCACACCGCTTCAGCGCTGATATCCAAACCGCTTCAGCTCTGATATCCACACCGCTTCAACTCTGATATCCACACGCTGCAGCGCTGATATCCACACCGCTTCAGCTCTGATATCCACACGCTGCAGCGCTGATATCCACACTGCTTCAGCGCTGATATCCACACCGCTTCAGCGCCGATATCCACACCGCTTCAGCTCTGATATCCACACCGCTTCAGCTCTGATATCCACACCGCTTCAGCGCCGATATCCACACCGCTTCAGCTCTGATATCCACACGCTGCAGCGCTGATATCCACACCGCTTCAGCTCCGATATCCACACCGCTTCAGCGCCGATATCCACACCGCTTCAGCGCCGATATCCACACCGCTTCAGCTCCGATATCCACACCGCTTCAGCTCTGATATCCACACCGCTTCAGCTCTGATATCCACACCGCTTCAGCTCTGATATCCACACGCTGCAGCGCTGATATCCACACCGCTTCAGCTCTGATATCCACACCGCTTCAGCTCTGATATCCACACCGCTTCAGCTCTGATATCCACACCGCTTCAGCTCCGATATCCACACCGCTTCAGCGCCGATATCCACACCGCTTCAGCTCTGATATCCACACCGCTTCAGCTCTGATATCCACACCGCTTCAGCTCTGATATCCACACCGCTTCAGCTCTGATATCCACACCGCTTCAGCTCCGATATCCACACGCTGCAGCGCTGATATCCACACTGCTTCAGCGCTGATATCCACACCGCTTCAGCTCCGATATCCACACCACTTCAGCGCCGATATCCACACCGCTTCAGCGCTGATATCCACACCGCTTCAACTCTGATATCCACACCGCTTCAGCTCCGATATCCACACCGCTTCAGCGCTGATATCCTCCCGGCACTGTTCTGTCAGTGGATCTCCCTGAACCCCTGCAGACGCACACAACCCTGTTTCAGCGGGAAGGAGCTCAAACACCAGCCTGCCTTCGCTAAAGGTTAATAAAGTCTGTACAAATCTGCGCTGTTCTGCCAGCGCTGCTCTTTCGCACCCTCAACGGCTGTGTGTGTGAGTGTGTGCGTGTGTGTGTGCGTGTGAGTGTATGTGTGTGTGTGCATGTGTGTGTGAGTGTGTGTACACTTTCATGTTTTTCTCTCATAAGTAACACAGCTGTCTGACATTATTTCATCACCTGAGAACAGTGATCAATAATCCAATTTCCTTTTGACTGTAGTGCACCAAAGGCAAAACTCACCTTGTAAATATTAATTACTGGACTTAATTACATTCTGTTTTGTGTGTGTTTGTGCATGTGTATTTGTGTGTGTGGTGTGTGTGTGCATATGTGTGTGAATGAGTATTTTTGTGTGTGTGTTTGTGTGTGTCTGCGTGTGTGTGTTTGTCTAGTTGTGTGTCTGTTTGTGTGTATACATATGTGTGTGCATGTGTGTTTGTGTGCATGTGTGTGCATGTGTGTTTGTGTGCGTGTGTGTGTGTGTCTCTGTCTGTCTGTGTGTATATGTGTGTGTGTCTGTGTATGTGTGTGTGTGTGTGTATATATGTGTGTGTGTATATGTGTGAGTGTGTGTGTGTGTGTGTGTGTGTGTGTGTCTGTGAGTGTGTGTCTAGGTGTGTGTATGTGTGTGTGTGTATGTATATATGTGTGTGCGAGTGTGTGTGTGTATATGTGTGAGTGTCTGTGTGTGCGAGTGTGTGTGCGAGTGGGAGTATTGCACTTCTTAAGGAGACTGCAGGGTTACTCCCACGATGTCCTGTTGCCATGGTAACATTAGGCCTGTCATAACTGTCGGCAGGGCTCTTCAGATGGACTTGAAAAGAAATGTCACTCTCTCTCTTCCTCTCCCTCCCTCCCTCTCTCTCTCTCTCTCTCTTCCTTTCCCTCTCTCTCTCCTTCTCTCTCTCTTTCTCCCTCATTCCCTCACTCTCTCTCTTTCTGTTCACTTCAGTACGGGTTTATTAAAACCCGGCCCAGAGGAATACCTCGAACATACAAATCCTATCATTGCCCTCCAGTGGTCATTGTTGGAACTGCAGCGAGATCATGGTTTGCAAATTCCATACATTAAAAATTCTCAGATTTCTCTAAGTCGATCTAAGCTTATACCATTATCGGCAGACTCACACAGGGGAGATCAGTTTACAGAAAGATTGGCTGAAATCTGATAAAAGCTGGAACTGCAGTTCAATCAAAAGAAAATCAATCAGTCAGATGTTCTGAAATATGTTGCCCTGGGAAACAGTGATGCTGGAGAGCTTTTCCCTTTGAGTGCTGCTGCCCAGAGGCTTCCTGCCATGTGGCGGGATCTGGGTTGGGACTGCAAGCCCTGATTGGTGTGAACTGGGATGGCAGATCACAAGCCGTGATTCGTGGGATCTGCGTTAGTGGATCGCAAGCCCTGATTGGCTGAGCCGTGCTGTCAGAATTTATTGAGCAGCCTGTCAGTGAGCAGCAGCTGAAAGAGGAAGAGAGGAACATCTAATCAGCATTCCCCTATATGTCCACATATCTCTCTCCCTCACCCTTTCTCTCTATCTTTCTCTCTGCTCTCTTTCCCTCTTGTTCCTTTCTTTCTCATCCCCCAAACTGACAGCCATCCCCTAGGACACGTGCACACGTGCTAAAATGCACATGTGCTAAAAACGTGGGTACTTTGGCCCCAGTGGGGTGCACCTGGAGGGGGTGTAAACCTGAATGTACCTGGCCCAGTGTGAATGTGCTGTAAGCCGACTCTGCTGTGGCTACACACTTCAACTGCTCCGCCAGCCTAGTGTAGCAGCATTCCCCCGCCTGGGTGGGGCCTGGGGGTGCTCACACTGGGGCTGGGGGCCTGGGGGTGCTCACGCTGGGGCTGGGGGTGCTCACACTGGGGCTGGGGGTGCTCACACTGGGCCTGGGGGCCTGGGGTGCTCACACTGGGGCTGGGGGTGCTCACACTGGGCCTGGGCGTGCTCACACTGGGCTGGGGGCCTGGGGGTGCTCACACTGGGGCTGGGGGCCTGGGGGTGCTCACACTGGGGGGGGCCTGGGGGTGCTCACACTGGGCTGGGGGTGCTCACACTGGGCCTGGGGTGCTCACGCTGGGGCTGGGGCCTGGGGGTGCTCACACTGGGGCTGGGGGTGCTCACACTGGGGCTGGGGGCCTGGGGGTGCTCACACTGGGGCTGGGGGTGCTCACACTGGGCCTGGGGGTGCTCACACTGGGGCTGGGGGCTGGGGGTGCTCACACTGGGGCTGGGGGCCTGGGGGTGCTCACACTGGGCCTGGGGGTGCTCACGCTGGGGCTGGGGGCCTGGGGGTGCTCACACTGGGCCTGGGGGTGTGGCTGTCTGTCCCAGCCCTGCTGTACCTGTCCTGCTGTCGGACTGCATGGGTCAGGTTTGGATCGTTTACTCAAACAGCAGCTCTTCCGTTAGTCTGTCTGGCTGCTGCTTTTTGTCCACAGTGTGTCTCAGGACCTGGGCTGCTTCACACAAAAACAGCTTTTTAAACCGCTTTTCAAATATCAAATGGAGATTCGTTCACGCGTGAGATTGGCTGTGCAGTACACTAAATGTGCACCCAGCTGCACATGTATTTATAGTGTGAACTTTCTTAAATTCTCTCAGCAAGTAGAATGTATAAGAGGAGGAAGCAGTGCTGAAACATGGTGCAGCCGCGAAATATATAAAGAATTGATCCATGAACCGGCACAAACTCTCGCTCTCAGTAAAAATATTTGGATTTTATTGAATTCATTACGATGAAACCAGTTACATTTTGGCCATAATGTCCAGCCTTCATCAGCACTAGTAAAACTCTAAAAGGGGACTGACTGTAAAAGGGGACTGACTGTAAAGGGGACTGACTGTAAAAGGGGACTGGCTTGGGGATACTGTAAGAATGACTGTACGACTGATGAAAGGGATGCACTGCTGTAAAAGGGATCTGTGAACTGACTGTAAAGGGACTGGCTGTAAAGGGATGACATGACTGTAAAGGGACTGGCTGTAAAGGGACTGACTGTAAAGGGGACTGACTGTAAAAGGGGACTGACTGTAAAGGGGACTGGCTGTAAAGGGGACTGGCTGTAAAGGGGACTGACTGTAAAGAGGACTGACTGTAAAGGGGACTGGCTGTAAAGGGGACTGACTGTAAAGGGGAGTGACACTGACTGTAAAAGGGACTGACTGTTAAGAGGACTGGCTGTAAAGAGGACAGACTGTAAAGGGTACTGACTGTAAAGAGGACTGGCTGTACAGGGGACTGACTGCAAAAGGGGCTGACTGTAAAGGGGACTGACACTGACTGTAAAGAGGACTGACTGTAAAAGGGACTGACTGTAAAGGGGACTGACTGTAAAAGGGGCTGGCTGTAAAGGGGACTGGCTTTAAAAGGGACTGACTGTAAAGGGGACTGACTGTAAAAGGGACTGATTGTAAAAGGGGACTGACTGTAAAGGGACTGACTGTAAAAGGGGACTGACTGTAAAAGGGGACTGACTGTAAAAGGGGCTGGCTGTAAAGGGGACTGGCTGTAAAAGGGACTGACTGTAAAGGGGACTGACTGTAAAGGGGACTGGCTGTAAAGAGGACTGAGTGTAAAGGGTACTGACTGTAAAGGGACTTACTGTAAAGGGGACTGACTGTATCATTAAGTCTGAATGGAGGCAGCTGAACTTAATCAGCAGGGATTGCTGGGCTGGAACCTGGCACCAACAAAAAAAAATGCGAGTAAGTAGAATTTAGGAAGTCCACATTCACAGAATTAACCCCTTCACACACCAGGCCCCTAGTGGCCAGCATGCATGCATGCTCTGATCTCTCAGCTCAGACATTCAGAGCTTCTGCAGCCAAACCATGAATGGAAACAGCGAGCTCTGTGTTCTGGCTTCATCAGGTGACGATATATGACAGTTATGCTAAATGCGGAGTGCCGCCATTGTCATGCGGTTCATCCATTTAACAAGCCCCGCCCACTTGATAAGCTTTCAAATGGTCTATGGCATGTTTCATTAAAAGTTTATTTTAAGGAATGACAGCCCCACGCAAACAGCCCAGGTTGTGCAGTGAACTGTAACATCATGCAGTAATGTACACTCACTCATTCAGGCGTAATTGTTTTTGTTTTTTCCTTTGATTTTTAGAAGATTTTACTCATTTTGACAACTCATCATCATGGCTAAAGCAAATGGATTTGTGGAGTGGGTCAGAAGGGGAGGATGAAGTATGAAGTATAGACAGGATATTACTGCTTGTACCATTTCATTTGTTTACCTTGTGTGATATTTTTGAAATTGATATATTCACATTTGTCATAATACACAACTGTTAGCCTTTGCTAATAATGCTCAGCACATTTGTATTGGGGGCTAACTAACAGACCTAGCTGTTAGTATTGGGACATTGTTTGCGTACGCTGGGCAGCGTTACTGTAGTGGTTCCTAGTGGCCTGCTTTGTTAGAATTCATATCACTCACACTGAAATTTTGTTTCTTTCGAGAGGTTTGCTCTATTCTGTAATGCAGGGATTTTACATCCTGGAGTGTACGGTGGCTCAGTCGTGTGTTATGCTTAATGCACCGATTCATAAGTCTGATGCTCACATCGAGTCTTATAAAGCCTTAAACACAACGCAACCCTAAATGGGAGAGGATTGGCCAGATTTGTCATCTGCGCAACGGGATTAAATGAACGTTTCACTGAAGCTTGCCGGTAGTACGTACAGTATTTTTTCATTTTTGGACTCGCAGCATCCCCTGCTGGCGAGTTGTGGTGTTGCTGACAGCACTAGGAGGAGAAACTGTTGCCTGGGTGTGATTTTGTGCGGGCGTGTGTGCGCGCATTCGTTCATGTCTGTCCACCGGTTGTCTGAACAGGCAGCGTAATGTATCATTGTGACATACAGAAACAATATTAATTGATTAATTAATATATTTTTTTAATTTGGTTTGTTGTTATGTTCCCCAAACCTAGCAAGTGCACAAACTTCATCACATTATAAGATAATAGGTCAGTATCTGACTTCCTTAAAGACTGCAATGACAAGAAATAAATCTATTAGAATTCTGGCATTATAGTTTTAGCTGACTTGGCATAAACTCGAGGGTATAATTTACTTAATTTTGTATGCATTTCAGTTACCGTAGTACAGTGATTCTAATCTTCTCCAGTAATACTACTAAATGCCACGTGCACAGTTCCTGGGCATCACCATTTTAAATTGAAAACAACGTAATGAAGCCACTCTGAGTCTGTTCTTAAAAACCACAGTGACTGACTCGGAGATTTCACGCTTTGCTGGGCGCATGGAACGTCTGTATTGCTCAGAGTGGGACGCTTCACGAGGACGTTTAAAAGCCGATGTTTACACTGATGCCAGCGGATCACGCGCCATCCTCTCGCCAGCATGTGCCAGTCTAAGGATTTGCGGAGAGCGCGAGGGGAATCCCTCGCAGAAGTCGGGAAGCTCTTCTTGAAACGCACTTCGCTTCATGGTCTTGCACATATATTTCTGTCTGGTTCGTACCTCCGCAGGCTGGCCTGGCTACTGGCTTTCTTGGTGTCGCTGGCTTTCCTGTTCTCCTGGTCGTCCAACCGCGTGCAGTACTTTCTCTCGTACCCGGTGTACACCAAGGCGCACGTACTGCACGCGCGGCGGCTGGTTTTCCCTGTCGTGACTATTTGCAACGTGAACCTGCTGTTGCCGAGGCGGATGAAGCGCTCGGAGGTGTTCGTGGCGGGTCAGTGGCTGGGTCTAATAGGGAAAAACTGGCAAATCTCCGCCGGTGCCAGAGAGGCACTTAAAAACAACAGCGAATCACCTTGGACCCCCTTTTCCCGAATAGTTGACTTCAGCCGGTTTCTACCCCCGCCCGGCGGCTCTCAGCCATCCACGGGGCAGTTGCTGGACCGGATCGGGCACCAGCTGGAGGAGATGCTTCTGCACTGCCGCTTCCAGGGGCGGAGATGCGGCCATCAGAATTTCAGTACCGTGAGTGTCCGCGTTACTAAGACGCACATAAAAGTTAGACCCGCTGTCGTTGACCCGTTGCTATCGTAAAGGGGACGGACTGACTCCCCAAAGATGGTTCTAACCGATAAAACTTAAGTCGATGTGAAATTGCAGCCGTGCATTTGTTCGTTGCGCGTTGTTGTGCGTAGTGTTCATGAATGCAATTTGTCAACTTGTGTTTACTGCGCTTGAAGGAGTGGCTCTGTCGGTATAGCTTTGTCGGCTATTCGTCTTTGAAGGTATTTTGGGCTTTCCCTCAGCGGGTTGGCGGTGATGGATTTCTCAGATAATCAAACACAAACAGCGCCCGTGTAATCTCCGTAGCCCACCTTCGAGAAAAAAACAAAAAAACAGAAGAACTGAAGCGCTTGGCTTTTTTGTACTCCGCTTATCGGGGCGTTTATGTTTGCTCCTTAGTTCGTTCGTTTCTGCAGCATTTTCCGTAATTATTCAGGAAAGTTAGTAAATAATTTTTTTAGCTTTCTAAGAATTGATTTTCTTTATTATGTATGTTAAGTTTAACCGTATACACTGCACACGCGCGCGCACACACACACACACACACACACATACACACACACACTGTGTGTGTGTATGTGTATGAGCATGTGTACTTGTGTGTGGATGAGAGTGTATCACACACACTCATGTACACAAGCATACATGCTTATACACACACACACACACACAAGCATACATGCTTATACACAACACACACACACACACAAGCATACATGCTTATACACACACACACACACACACACACAAACCCTTTGAAAGCACCTCTCGAGTCGTGTGTCAGGCTTGTAATCCAGCGTGTTTTCACGCTCTCTGTGCCTCTCACTGACAGGGTGGGGGGGGCGGGGGGGGCGCTCCACAGACGCCAGACGTGACCGGCATGCTGAGGTCCCGAGGCGCCCTGCTGAAGCTTCGTGATGCCATTAGAGTTTACCCCACCCTGACACTCACCCCCGCCCGCCACCCTGACACTCACCCACGCTGAGCCCCGCCCACCCGCCACACTGACACTCACCCCCTGAGCCCCGCCCGCCCCCTGACACTCACCCACTGAGCCCCCCGCCACCCTGACACTCACCCCCGCTGAGCCCGCCCGCCACCCTGACACTCACCCACGCTGAGCCCGCCCGCCACCCTGACACTCACCCCCGCTGAGCCCCGCCCGCCACACTGACACCACCCACCCGCTCAGCCCCGCCCGCCACACTGACACTCACCCCGCTCAGCCCGCCCGCCACACTGACACTCACCCCCACTGAGCCCCCCGCACCCTGACACTCACCCCACTGAGCCCCACCCGCCACACTCACTCCCCTGAGCCCCGCCCGCCACACTGACACTCACCCCCAGCTGAGCCCCGCCCGCCACCACTGACACTCACCCCACGACCCGCCCACTGAGCCCACCCCGCTGAGCCGCCCGCCACCCTGACGCTCACCCCCACTGAGCCCCGCCCGCCCGCCACCTGACACTCCCCCCACTGAGCCCCACCCGCCGCCACCTGACCTCACCCCGCTCAGCCCCCCACCGCCACCCTGACACTCACCCCCACTGAGCCCCCCGCCACCCTGACACTCACCCCCACTGAGCCCCGCCCGCACGCCACCCTGACACTCACCCCCACTGAGCCCCGCCCGCCACCCTGACACTCACCCCCACTGAGCCCCCGCCCGCCACCCTGACACTCACCCCCACTGAGCCCGCCCGCCACCCTGACACTCACCCCCACTGAGCCCCGCCCGCCCGCCACACTGACACTCACCCCCACTGAGCCCCGCCCGCCCGCCACACTGACACTCACCCCCACTGAGCCCCACCCGCCCGCCACACTGACACTCACCCCCGCTGAGCCCCGCCAGCCACACTGACACTCACCCCCACTGAGCCCCGCCCGCCGCCACCCTGACACTCACCCCCCTGAGCCCGCCGCCACACTGACACTCACCCCCACTGAGCCCCGCCCGCCACACTGACACTCACCCCCGCTGAGCCCCGCCGCCACCCTGACACTCACCCCCGCTGAGTCCGCCCGCCACCCTGACACTCACCCCTGCTGAGCCAGCAGCCGTCCCCCTCCCTTCCAACTAATTTCTGACGTGGATGTAAACACATTTGTCCTGGATCCGGATGCAACATATTGGCTTGGAGGGCTAATAATGGCCAAAGTCAACAGGTTCCTTCAATATTAATGATCCAGACTTTGCTTAGGAAGCTACCCTTGGGTGCTGGTAAAAAAATCAATGTGGCCATTGCACAAGGAATTTAAATGTATCTGGACTAAAACAAACAGCAGAGTTACCTTAATCACGCCCCAACAGCGTCAGTTCAGTGCTGGTCTGCAGGCTTAAGGCTCTAAAGGAAACTCGCTCACTCACTCACTGTCCCCTACTTACTCACTCACTCTCACTGAATCACTCGAATCACTCACTCACTGTTCCCTACTTACTCACTCACTCACTGAATCATTCACTCGCTCACTCACTCACTGAATCACTCACTCACTCACTCACTATCCCCTACTTACTCACTCACTCACTGAATCACTCACTCGCTCACTCACTCACTGTTCCCTACTTACTCACTCACTCACTCACTCACTGTTCCCTACTTACTCACTCACTCACTGAATCACTCACTCGCTCACTCACTCACTCACTCACTGTTCCCTACTTACTCACTCACTCGCTCACTGTCCCCTACTTACTCATTCACTGAATCACTCACTCACTCACTCATACACTGTCTCTCACTTACAAACTCCCTCACTCACTGTCTCACTCACTTGCTCACTCACTGTCACACTCACTCACTCACTGAATCACTCACTAATGTCCAATTACTCTTACTGTATCACACTGCATCATAATTCAACTGTCTGCCTACATGAATACATCACTGCATGTTCATCATCTGTGGCTCATATGAATACACCATGCAGTATAATTCAGTTGGGTCCTCGATGAGTACACACTGCAGTATAATTCAGTGTGGGACCCGATGAAGTACACACTGCAGTATAATTCAGTGTGTGGGCCAGATGAAGTGACACACTGCAGTATAATTCAGTGTGTGGGCCAGATGAAGTACACACTGCAGTATAATTCAGTGTGTGGGCAGATGAAGTGCACACTGCAGTATAATTCAATGTGTGGGCCAGATGAAGTACACACTGCAGTATAATTCAGTCTGTGGGCCAGATGAAGTACACACTGCAGTATAATTCAGTGTGTGGGCCAGATGAAGTACACACTGCAGTATAATTCAGTCTGTGGGACAGATGAAGTGCACACTGCAGTATAATTCAGTGTGTGGGCCAGATGAAGTACACACTGCAGTATAATTCAGTGTGTGGGCCAGATGAAGTACACACTGCAGTATAATTCAGTGTGTGGGCCAGATGAAGTACACACTGCAGTATAATTCAGTGTGTGGGCCAGATGAAGTACACACTGCAGTATAATTCAGTCTGTGGGACAGATGAAGTACACACTGCAGTATAATTCAGTGTGTGGCCAGATGAAGTACACACTGCAGTATAATTCAGTGTGTGGGCCAGATGAAGTACACACTGCAGTATAATTCAGTGTGTGGGCCAGATGAAGTACACACTGCAGTATAATTCAGTGTGTGGGCCAGATGAAGTACACACTGCAGTATAATTCAGTGTGTGGGCCGGATGAAGTACACACTGCAGTATAATTCAGTGTGTGGGCCAGATGAAGTACACACTGCAGTATAATTCAGTCTGTGGGCCAGATGAAGTACACACTGCAGTATAATTCAGTCTGTGGGCCAGATGAAGTGCACACTGCAGTATAATTCAGTGTGTGGGCCAGATGAAGTACACACTGCAGTATAATTCAGTGTGTGGGCCAGATGAAGTACACACTGCAGTATAATTCAGTGTGTGGGCCAGATGAAGTACACACTGCAGTATAATTCAGTCTGTGGGACAGATGAAGTACACACTGCAGTATAATTCAGTGTGTGGGCCAGATGAAGTGCACACTGCAGTATAATTCAGTGTGTGGGCCAGATGAAGTACACACTGCAGTATAATTCAGTCTGTGGGCCAGATGAAGTACACACTGCAGTATAATTCAGTGTGTGGGACAGATGAAGTACACACTGCAGTATAATTCAGTGTGCGGGCCAGATGAAGTACACACTGCAGTATAATTCAGTGTGCGGGCCAGATGAAGTACACACTGCAGTATGGACTGCATTTATATAGCGCTTTACAATTGATGCCTCTCATTCGCCAGAGCAGTTAGGGGTTAGGTGTCTTGCTCAAGGACACTTCGACATGCCCAGGGCGGGGTTTGAACCAGCAACCCTCCGACTGCCAGACAATCGGTCTTACCTCCTGAGCTATGTCGCCCCTGTGGGACAGATGAAGGCGAGTGGGGGCTGCTTAACTAAAGCCAGGGCTGTAGAGAGCTCACTGGACTAAATCAATGATCTAGACTGGAGCAGCAAAATGAGACTAAACAATCTTCACAGCATTTTAATAAATTCAATATTTTCCCGTTCACTGAATAAATCGATTGCGGGCGGGGAAAAACTTTCTGACCGCGCGGCGTCTGTTTTCTCTTCTGAAAGATGAAAACGGGAAACATCGGAACAGCATTTCCACGCACTCCCCTAACGACCGAGAAACGAAGGGTCTCTTTTATCCGTCCCAGGCTTCACTCCTCTCTGCTCTGCGTGTAATTAAAGGAGGGCCAGCTCACCCTACACTCCACTGCCTCCAGCTTTCAGAAGGTCGTGATCTCATTACTGTGTCCGGGCTAGCGGCTGTTAACCCCCTGTGAGCTCCTCAGGCTGAAGGTGTCTCCGGCTCTGTGCTGTCCATGCCGTCTGAGTACCGCCCGGGGACGGGTTAAAGCGAGCTCTGCGGTGAAGCGGCGAGCGGCAGTATTCATTCTGAAGGGGCTGTGGAGGGTAATGCAGAGCCGCTTCCTGTGCCTGTGCCTTGTTAAGCCCTAATTATCTGTGTGTTATGGTCTTGCTGCGGCGGTGGCGCTCTCTGGAGGCTCGCAGACAGCGAACGTGCTCATCAGCAGCACAGACTGGGCCCCGAAACCCAGGCATCACAAGCCTGAGTCTGCCATTGGCCGGTTAGGACGAGGGGATTGGCCAATAGGGGCACACAGAGGTGTGTGACAGGAGGCGGGGGTAGGATTCCGGGGCTGTGTAGGCAGGTGCAGGTTTATTACCCACAGTGGTGTGTGACAGGAGGCTGGGGTTTCTTACCTTACTGTGGGCTACCTGTTGGCGCAGGGCAGAGGGCTGCAGTATCTCTGTGCCACACTGCTGCTCTGATTCGGTTCAGACGGTCCCATCGTAGTTATGCTCTGTAGCCGAGTTCCTGCCAAGATTTTCTCCGATTAGGGAGTTTTTTCTCGCCTGTGTTTGGGTGTCTTTCTTTAACCTCACTCACTGTTCTTTTGGGGTTCAGGCCCCCCTGTGTTTCAAAATTGTCCTGTTTCCTGTTTTTCCTGTAACACGTCTGTGCGCGACAGTGTCTCTGTAAAATGCACCACACAAATAGCAGTGAATTGATCTGAAGCAAAAAGAATGGCAGGTCTGTTCTCCGCTGTATGTGTGTGTGTGTGTGTGTGTGTGTGTGTGTGTGAAGAGAGTGTCACAGTTTGTAGTCCACAAACACAGAAGTGAGTTTGCATTTTCGAGCCATGGGTTCCCTCGGCAGATTTCCAATGTAATTTATGTCATTGAATAACGTGTGAAACTCACTTAGGCTTATGGTAGCTGCAGACCTTATTTTCTGCATGAATCAAAAACCCTGTGGGGAAAAAAGCATTGGAAATCGGCAGAGGGAACCCATGGATCAAAAATGCGAACTCGCTTACGTGTTTTTGGACCACTAGCTGTAACAGTCCGTGCAGGCGTGCTTTGGTTGTGGATACACACATTTGGTGTACTTCAGTAGAAGTAGTTCTCGATGACTCACACATGCACAAATTTATCTCTGTGGATGTCCGTGAGTAAAACTGCGGCATTATATTTGGAAGGATGCATTGCTGTGGAGTTTTCTGTGGAGTTTGCTGTGGAGTTTGCTGTGGAGTTTGCTGTGGAGTTTTCTGTGGAGTTTTTAATAGCGGTGGTAATAATAATAATAATAATAATAATAATAATGTTAAAAACGATGCTGATTAATTACACTTGTGTCAGACCTTTATGGAACTCTGTGTTCTTTGGGGGGGGGGGGGGGGGGAGGGCGCGGGACGCGGGACGCGGGGGGGGGGTGTGGATGATTCACCTCAGCCTGCACTGACACAGCACCCCCACACAGCTGCCATTTTGAGTGTGAGGCCTGCGCATTGCGCCGCGGCAGTGATGTAGCGGAGGAGCGGTGTTTCCCCGGCGGGCGATTAGACGGGCCGACTGAAACGCTCCTCCCGACTCTGGGGCTCAGAGCCCAGCTCCTCCCGACGCTGGGGCTCAAAGCTCAGCTCCTCCCGACGCTGGGGCTCCAAGCTCAGCTCCTCCCGACGCTGGGGCTCCAAGCCCAGCTCCTCCCAGCGAATGGCGGGAGCTGGTTAATGACGGCGGAGGGCGGGAGCTGGTTAATGGCGGCGGAGGGCGGGAGCTGGTTAATGGCGGCGGAGGGCGGGAGCTGGTTAATGGCGGCGGAGGGCGGGAGCTGGTTATGGCGGCGGAGGGCAGGAGCTGGTTAATGGCGGCGGAGGGCGGGAGCTGGGTAATGACGGCGGAGGGCGGGAGCTGGTGAATGACGGCGGAGGGCAGGAGCTGGGTAATGACGGCGGAGGGCGGGAGCTGGTGAATGGCGGCGGAGGGCGGGAGCTGGTTAATGACGGCGGAGGGCAGGAGCTGGTTAATGACGGCGGAGGGCAGGAGCTGGTTAATGGCGGCGGAGGGCGGGAGCTGGTGAATGACGGCGGAGGGCGGGAGCTGGTTAATGACGGCGGATGGCGGGAGCTGGTTAATGACGGCGGAGGGCAGGAGCTGGTTAATGACGGCGGATGGCGGGAGCTGGTTAATGACGGCGGAGGGCAGGAGCTGGTTAATGACGGCGGATGGCGGGAGCTGGTTAATGACGGCGGAGGCGCGGAGCTGG
Source organism: Anguilla rostrata (assembly GCF_018555375.3). Lineage (NCBI taxonomy): Eukaryota > Metazoa > Chordata > Actinopteri > Anguilliformes > Anguillidae > Anguilla > Anguilla rostrata. The sequence continues at coordinate 1,058,280 of NC_057943.1, read as the reverse complement.
TAATGACGGCGGAGGGCGGGAGCTGGGTAATGACGGCGGAGGGCGGGAGCTGGGTAATGGCGGCGGAGGGCGGGAGCTGGTTAATGACGGCGGATGGCGGGAGCTGGTTAATGACGGCGGAGGGCAGGAGCTGGTTAATGACGGCGGATGGCGGGAGCTGGTTAATGACGGCGGAGGGCAGGAGCTGGTTAATGACGGCGGATGGCGGGAGCTGGTTAATGACGGCGGAGGGCGGGAGCTGGTGAATGACGGCGGAGGGCGGGAGCTGGGTAATGACGGCGGAGGGCGGGAGCTGGGTAATGACGGCGGAGGGCGGGAGCTGGGTAATGACGGCGGAGGGCAGGAGCTGGTTAATGACGGCGGATGGCGGGAGCTGGTTAATGACGGCGGAGGGCGGAGCTGGTGAATGACGGCGGAGGGCGGGAGCTGGGTAATGACGGCGGAGGGCGGGAGCTGGGTAATGACGGCGGAGGGCGGGAGCTGGTTAATGACGGCGGAGGGCGGGAGCTGGTGAATGACGGCGGAGGGCGGGAGCTGGGTAATGACGGCGGAGGGCGGGAGCTGGGTAATGACGGCGGAGGGCGAGCGAGCCGCGTTTCTCCGGAGCGGCGAGTGGGCGTGGTGATGTGGCGCGGCGGCTTCCCTGAAGGCCGGCCGGACGCTGGGGCGTATTACAGCAGCGCTACGCCCGCCCACCAGCCCCCCTGTGGCGTCTGCCTCTGATCTGTTTCTCTCCCTCTCTTTTTTTCACAGATCTTCACTCGTTATGGGAAGTGCTACAGCTTCAACACGGGGCAGGATGGGCGCCCCCTGCTGGTCACCACCAAGGGCGGCATGGGGAACGGGCTGGAGCTGATGTTAGACATTCAGCAGGACGAGTACCTGCCTGTGTGGGGGGAGACCGGTGGGTGCTGACTCACCGCTCTAATGCGCTATGCTAATATGCCCCCACTAACACACCAGGCTAATGTGCTATGCTAATACACCCCTGCTAACACACCAGGCTAATGTGCTATGCTAATACACCCCCGCTAACACATCAGGCTAATGTGCTATGCTAATATACCCGCGCTAACACACCAGGCTAATGTGCTATGCTAATGCACCCCCGCTAATTCACTGTTATAATACGCTATGCTAATATGTCCCCACTAACGCACCAGGCTAATGTGCTATGCTAATACGCCCCCACCAACATACCATGCTAATGCGCTTTGCTAATACACCCCCGCTAACTCACCGCTCTAATACGCTATGCTAATATTCCCCCACTAACACACCATGCTAATGTGCTATGCTAATATGTCCCTGCTAACACAACACACTAATAGGCTATTCTAATATGCCCCCACTAATACACCATGCTAATGCGCTATGCTAATACATTCTCACTAACACCCTATGCTAATGCGCCATGCTAATATGCCACGCTAACACATCGTGCTAATGCGCTATGGTACACACGCACGTGCACACACACACTCTCTCAGGCACACACACACACACACGCACAAACACAAACGCATGCACACACATACAGTCTCTCTCACACACTCACACTCTGACATGCACACACAGACACACTCTCTTTCTCTCACACACACAAGCACATTTTCTCATTTTCAGAAGCAACTCAATATCGTGCTCTAACCGCTGTGCTGTCCCCCCTGTGCAGTAACCCATTTCAGAGGGTAATCCCACAGTCAGAGAACAATGTGCGCATATTATCATTTCATCTCTTCATTATCCCTCTCCACATGTGTCAATTGGCTGCATTTCGGCTAATCAGATTCTCATTAAAGCTCCTCACTGCTTTCTCTAATATAAAACTGGTGCTTCACTTTATCGTGTTACACAAGCTGTAGGCACATTTAAAAATATTTCTCAGTCATACTGACAGGGTATATCAGTGTATTTTTTCCCAGCATAAATGTGTTGTGTTTCAGTCGTTAGAAATGCTGTCTGCTTCACTACATCCTCTACTTGTCCGTGATGGTTTATATTGCCCTGATATATAGTTTGTGGCTTTTAATCCAAGAGTAAAATTCTGATATTTCTTAATGTGACATAATGGAATATCAGCCAGTCAAATCAAAGAACTCAGCCAGTCGCTGAGCTGTCAGTCAGCCTGATTGACAGCTGGGGCGTGTCTGGCTCCCTGCAGACGAGACTTCGTTTGAAGCGGGGATCAAGGTGCAGATCCACAGTCAGGATGAGCCCCCTTTCATCGACCAGCTGGGGTTCGGAGTCGCCCCCGGATTCCAGACCTTCGTCTCCTGCCAGGAACAGCGGGTATGGAGGGCGGGGGCTGGGGGGGTGGCGGGGTGGTGGGGGGGGTGGGGGGCATACGGTACAGTTAGAGGTGAAGCAAATGGAATCTGAGGTTAGATCTGAAAGAGGCTGTTTAATCTGTGTTTAGACCTGAGACTGTTGTAAACTGTAGACTGTATGTGTGTGTGATTTTGCATGCATGCGTGTGTGTGTGTGCGTGTGTATGTGTGTATGTGTGTTTTCCCAGCTGGTGTACCTGCCCCCACCCTGGGGTGACTGTAAGGTGACCCCGATGGACTCTGAGTTCTTTGACAGCTACAGCATCTCTGCGTGTCGCATCGACTGCGAGACGCGCTACCTGGTGGAGAACTGCAACTGCCGCATGGTGCATATGCCAGGTAGGACTGCGCGCTGCGTCGCATTCAGATTAAACGGATAGGACTGCGCGCTGCGTCGCATTCAGATTAAACGGGTAGGACTGCGCGCTGCGTCGCATTCAGATTAAACGGGTAGGACTGCGCGCTGCGTCGCATGTTATCACATTAAATGGGTAGGACTGCGCGCTGCGTCGCATGTTATCAGATTAAACGGATAGGACTGCGCGCTGCGTCGCATTCAGATTAAACGGATAGGACTGCGCGCTGAGTCGCATTCAGATTAAACGGATAGGACTGCGCTCTGCGTCGCATTCAGATTAAATGGGTAGGACTGCGCTCTGCGTCGCATTCAGATTAAACGGGTAGGACTGCGCTCTGCGTCGCATTCAGATTAAACGGGTAGGACTGCGCTCTGCGTCGCATGTTATCAGATTAAACGGATAGGACTGCGCACTGCGTCGCATTCAGATTAAACGGGTAGGACTGTGCGCTGCGTCGCATTCAGATTAAACAGGTAGGACTGCGCACTCTGTCGCATGTTATCAGATTAAACGGGTAGGACTGCGCGCTGCGTCGCATTCAGATTAAACGGGTAGGACTGCGCTCTGCGTCGCATTCAGATTAAATGGGTAGGACTGCGTGCTGCGTCGCATGTTATCAGATTAAACGGGTAGGACTGCGCGCTGTGTCGCATGTTATCAGATTAAACGGGTAGGACTGTGCGCTGCGTCGCATTCAGATTAAACGGATAGGACTGCGCACTGCGTTGCATGTTATCAGATTAAACAAGATAGGACTGCGCACTGCGTCGCATTCAGATTAAACGGGTAGGACTGCGCGCTGCGTCGCATTCAGATTAAACGGGTAGGACTGCGCACTCTGTTATCAGATTAAACGGGTAGGACTGCGCGCTGCGTCGCATTCAGATTAAACAGGTAGGACTGCGCACTCTGTTATCAGATTAAACGGGTAGGACTGCGCACTGCGTCGCATTCAGATTAAACGGGTAGGACTGCGCACTGCGTCGCATTCAGATTAAACACAGCCTTGCAGCTCTACACGTGCCAGATATTTCTCTGGCTGGACACTTCATCATAGGTAAAGATGTGAGCTCTGTTCTTTCTGTGTTTCTGCAGGAGATGCTCCTCACTGCACCCCAGAGCAGTACAAGGAGTGTGCCGATCCAGCACTGGGTATGTACGTGTACCCCAGTACTGCCTGTACCCCAATACTGCCTGTGCCCCAATGCTGCCTGTACCCCAATACTGCCTGTACCCCAATACTGCCTGCACCCCAACACTGCCTTCACCCCAACACTGCCTGTACCCCAATACTGCCTGCACCCCAGTACTACCTTTACCCCAACACTGCCTGAAATTCAACGCTACCACTTGGTTTTAAAAATCTGAAGTTCATTCCTTCTTTTAAATCTTCATAAGTTCTTTTTTAAGCGGCATGTGTGAGGCTCTTTGTGGAGATGTTTTTGTTAATTAAAAGCACAACAGAGACGGTGGAACACAGCACCCCCCGGTCTGTATGAGAGGGCTTCTGAGATCCAGGCCAGCGGACGCAGGATCTGCAGACAGACACTCTTAAAGGCCGCTGGTTTTCCTCATTAACATTCCGCTGGCATATCTGAAGATTTAGAATTCAGGCTCCGCTCCGCTCCCTTCCGAAAAATACATTTCTGCTGTAGACAAGGAAATTACAGAAAGCTGTGATAAAATCCTTGTTATCGCTCAAAACACAAAAGCCCTTCTGTCCAAAGCAAGCGTAACGCAGACGAGCACACTGTGGTGCTGTATTCCTTTATATTCACATCATCCATATTTATAAGAACAATACATTACTGTGGGCAAAACTAAACCTGCAAATCCTGGCTGTGATGCTCCTGGGAGCTTAATATCAGCAGGGAGGGAGTCTTATTCATCCTTTTCTCTCTCTCTCTTTCACCCCCTCACACTCCTCCTCTCACCTCCTCTCACCCCCTCACACTCCCCTCACCTCCTCTACTCACCACCTCCTCACTCTCACACCTCCTCAACTCCACACCCCTTTCACACCTCCTCTCCTCCACACCTCTCACCTCCTCATACCTCCTCCCCACACCTCCTCTCACCTCCTCTCACCTCCTCGCTCTCAGACTTCCTGGTAGAGAAGGACAGTGACTTCTGTGTGTGTGAGACACCGTGCAACGTCACGCGCTACGGTAAGGAGCTGTCCTTCGTCAAGATCCCCAGCAAGGCCTCCGCCAAGTACCTGGCCAAGAAGTTCAACAAGTCAGAGCAGTACATTGGGTGAGTAACTGCACCTACCTGCGTGTGTGTGTGTGCGTGTGTGTGTGTGTGTGCGTGTGTGCGTGTGTGTGCACGTGTGTGTGCGTGCGTGTTTGTGTATGTGTGCATGTGTGTGTGTGTGTGTGTGTGCGTGTGTTTGTGTATGTGTGCATGTGTGCGCACGCTTGTGTGTATATGCATGTGTGTGTGTGTGTGTGCACGATTGTTGGAGAATGTGAATAAAGATGGTTCTCACACAGTTTGTTTAAATAAGTCTACCTGGATTTTGTTTTTGTAAGTTGATGATGGACAGTGAAATGTAATCATAATGATGAGTAATATGTGCTCTTAAAGATGTGTTTGCAGTAATTTACACCATAATGCTCATCTAACATTTATATCTAAATGGCGCTTGAATTGAAGTTCTGCTGAAAAGTCCATTAAGCATGAGCCCATGGCAAAAAAAAATAAATCCCACTCCGGGAAAATGACAAGAGTTTCATCTACTCTTATATGTACAACAAAATGCTTTCATATTTAGAGAGCAGCATCATGTGACTTTTGAGGGGCACTTCCTGCAGTAGTACTCACTCAGGAATAAAAAATTTAAAAAACCTTAACACGGACCCCTAAGATGCGAAGCAGGAGGTGTTGAAATCCATGCTCATGGCTCGCTCACTCCCGTAAACCAAACGGGAAAATTAAGTCAGGTATATGAAACGGTTTCTGTTTTCATGGGGAAACTGTAGGATGTCTGTCGATGATTATAGAAGGAATGTGAGCCTATCGGTGGGCTTGGAGTGACGGAGCGTTTGCATGCGCTGGTGTGTGACTGATGAAGAGATCAGTCTTTCTCTGAGGACTCTTCCAGTCCCAAACATGGTGATCGCCTGTGGACTGGAACCTCTGGATCCAGATGTACTGCAGTATACTTTAACCAATAGTTATGTTTACAAAGAAAGTTGCCGATGAGGACGTGTTCTGCTGAGCCCTTTAGGGTGATGCGTTAAGGGGATGTGCCAGGAGTCCGGGATGGGGGGGGGAGGGGAATAGCCGTGGGGTGGGGGAGTCCGTGGGGGGGAGTCCGGGTGGGGAGAGGATCCGAGGGGTGGGGATGTCCGTGGGGGGGAATCCGGATGGGGGGAGGAAGCCCGGGATGGGGGGAGGAGCCGATGGGATGAGGATATCCGAGGGCTGGGGGAATCCGGATGGGGTGGAGGGATCCCGGGATGGGGGGGTGGGAGGGGGATACTCCCCGGGATGGGGGGGTGGGAGGGGTAGGCCCGCGTCAGAGGTGGGTGTGGGGTGGGATACCTCCCCAAGCGGAGAGGTTTCCACAGTGATACTCCCGGAGGGCGTGTTGGGAGGGGGATGTCCCGGGAATGGGGGGGTGAGGGGATACTCCGAGGAGTCTGCCTGTGGAGGTTGTGTTTGGTGACAGGTAGGAGCGTCCCGTGGCGGTGAAATGGCGGGTTAGCGATAGCAGGTTCAAAGCGAAACTTTCCACTTATAATCCACGCATCAGTGTTCGAGGGGGGATGGTCAGCAAAACAGCGGGCGGCATCTGAACGATGTTTGCTTTGAGTTGTTGTCCCTTAAAAGTTAAATTAAAAGTGCTTTGAGCGGCAGGCATGAACAGCCCTTTATAAATGCACACCTGGTTGTGTTGCTGTTGCTGTTCCTCTCATTGATATTTCACCCAAACGCTTACGCGGCTGACGTTTCTCTCAGATGATTTATGTGGGAGGCCGCGCGCCTGACTGCACTGATTCAGACGAAGCGCTTTGCTTTCGGGCAGAACAGAGTCAGAACAAGATGAGAGTCTCGCCGGATTCTCCGGGAGTCTATCCCATTACCGCCAGCCTGCAGCCTGCTCTTCTCTCAGACTCTCCTGCATTAAACATTAATGGCGGAACCAGGAAAGGTCTTACATACTGAACCTGGCAAAGTGGTCTCCTGCAATACAAACCCTCCTGCGGGCTCTGAGATCTGGGGGGGGGAATCCGTGGCTCCTTCTGCGGATAAAAAGAAGAGGCTGATTAATGACCCACTGGCACCTCGTCTCTGGCGAGAACATCAAAGTGTGCGGAACATCACAGTGTGCAGAACATCACAGTGTGCGGAACATCACAGTGTGCGGAACATCAAAGTGTGCAGAACATCAAAGTGTGCGGAACATCACAGTGTGCAGAACATCACAGTGTGCAGAACATCACAGTGTGCAGAACATCACAGTGTGCGGAACATCACAGTGTGCGGAACATCAAAGTGTGCAGAACATCAAAGTGTGCGGAACATCAAAGTGTGGGGAACATCACAGTGTGCGGAACATCAAAGTGTGCGGAACATCACAGTGTGCAGAACATCAAAGTGTGGGGAACATCACAGTGTGCGGAACATCACAGTGTGCGGAACATCACAGTGTGCAGAACATCACAGTGGTGCGGAACATCAAAGTGTGGGGAACATCACAGCGTGGAGAACATCACAGTGTGCGGAACATCACAGTGTGCAGAACATCACAGTGTGCGGAACATCACAGTGTGCGGAACATCACAGTGTGCGGAACATCACAGTGTGCAGAACATCACAGTGGTGCGGAACATCAAAGTGTGGGGAACATCACAGCGTGGAGAACATCACAGTGTGCGGAACATCACAGTGTGCGGAACATCGGAACATCACAGTGTGCGGAACATCACAGTGTGCAGAACATCACAGTGTGCAGAACATCACAGTGTGCGGAACATCACAGTGTGCAGAACATCACAGTGTGCAGAACATCACAGTGTGCGGAACATCACAGTGTGCGGAACATCACAGTGTGCGGAACATCACAGTGCACAATGACGACTTGAGAGTTCAGCGGTTCAGTTGAATTAAATCAGTAAATTTGGATACGTTTGGATTGGAGCATTGCTTTACAGACATGAAATACAATGCCGTAAATTCACTGACACAAAAAGGAACTGCCACGGGGTGGGAAACAAACACTGTTCTGTTATTAACACAAAAGATTTGCAAAATGATTTATGTACCCTTTCCATCAAAGGGTACCTTATAAAAAACATAAAACACATCGGTATATCTGTCTGTTTCTCTTTCTCTCTCTCTCTGTTATCCACAGTGATAATATTCTGGTGCTTGACATTTTCTTTGAGGCCTTGAACTACGAAACGATCGAGCAGAAGAAAGCGTATGAAGTCGCCGGACTGCTGGGTACGTTCCACTCACGTCTGCCCTTAAACCAGCTGTCCTGCTCAAAATCCATGTGGCCTGCTAATAACCCCATATCTTATTGGCTGCAAAATCCATTTGGCCAATCATTCCCATATCTGATTGGCTGCACAATCCGTCATGCTAATCACCAGTATATCTGATTGGCTGCAGAATCCCTTGCATTCTGCGCCCACTTTGAGTCCCTAGATTGCCCCTGGAACAGAAGACGGAGAACATGACTTACCTGCTTAAATAAAAGACAAACTAAAATAAATATAGTTGTGATGCTGTCTGCATACTGCAGGAAAACCAAAGAGAGTTCCCCATTGAGATCCATAAGATCCTTTATTTATAGCCTATAACAGAAATGAAAATGTTGTCAACATTCCTAAACAAACACGCATAAATAGAAGAAAGCACAGAAGCTCCAGTGTTATTTATGGGTCAGTGGCAGCGATTGCAGCTTTTCTTTGTGAGTTTTATTGTTCCTTAAATCAGACTGTACAGATTGAGCTGTGGTCCTTTAATCAGTCCGGATGCATCTGTGCTTTCTCTGGCCCTTAGGAAGTGAGTGAGCTCTGATACTGTGACCTGCACTCTGTAAGGGGACAGTGCTGGTGAAGGACGTGTAGGGTGTAGGGGCTGTGGGGTGTAGGCTGCAGGGACTGTAGGGTGTAGGGTGTGTAAGGTGTAGGCTGTAGGGTGTATGGGGTGTGAGATGTAGGGTGTAGGGGCTGTGGGGTGTAGGCTGCAGGGACTGTAGGGTGTAGGGTGTGTAAGGTGTAGGCTGTAGGGCGTATGGGGTGTGAGATGTAGGGGCTGTAGGCTGTAGGGGGTGTAAGGTGTAGGCTGTAGGGTGTAAGGGCTGTAGGGGGTAGGGTGTAGGGGCTCTGGGATGTAGGCTGCAGGGACTTTGGGGTGTAGGCTGTAGGGTGTAGGGGCTGTAGGGGGTAGGGTGTAGGGGCTGTAAGGTGTAGGGTGTGTAAGGTGTAGGCTGTAGGGTGTAGGGGCTGTAGGGTGTAGGGTGTGTAAGGTGTAGGCTGTAGAGTGTATGGGGTGTGAGATGTAGGGTGTAGGGTGCAGGGGGTGTAAGGTGTAGGCTGTAGGGTGTAGGGGCTGTAGGGTGTAGGCTGTAGGAGCTGTAAGGTGTAGGGTGTAGGGGCTGTGGGGTATTGGGTGCAGGGTGTAGGCTGTAGGAGCTGTAAGGTGTGTGGGGCTGTAGGAGGAAGGGGCTGGTTGGGCTGTTGAAGGGGGGTGAGTTATGCGTTTGTGACCATGGTAACGCTCTGTTTCAGGCGACATCGGGGGCCAGATGGGGCTCTTTATCGGAGCCAGCATCCTCACCATCCTAGAGCTGTTTGACTACCTGTATGAGGTACAGTACTGTGTTACCTGAGTTACTGTGGAGTATTACCTGTATGAGTTACTGTGGGATATTACCTGTGTAAGTTACTGTGGAGTATTACCTGTGTGAGTTACTGTGGGCTATTACCTGTGAGAGTTACTGTGGGATATTACCTGTGTGAGTTAATCTGGGATATTATCTGTGTGAGTTACTGTGGGATATTACCTGTGTGAGTTACTGTGGAGTATTACCTGTGTGAGTTAATCTGGGATATTATCTGTGTGAGTTACTGTAGAATATTACCTATGTGAGTTAATCTGGGATATTATCTGTGTGAGTTACTGTGGGATATTACCTATGTGAGTTAATCTGGGATATTATCTGTGTGAGTTACTGTGGAGTATTACCTGTGTGAGTTAATCTGGGATATTATCTGTGTGAGTTACTGTAGAATATTACCTATGTGAGTTAATCTGGGATATTATCTGTGTGAGTTACTGTAGAATATTACCTATGTGAGTTAATCTGGGATATTATCTGTGTGAGTTACTGTAGAATATTACCTATGTGAGTTAATCTGGGATATTATCTGTGTGAGTTACTGTAGAATATTACCTATGTGAGTTAATCTGGGATATTATCTGTGTGAGTTACTGTAGAATATTACCTATGTGAGTTAATCTGGGATATTATCTGTGTGAGTTACTGTGGGATATTACCTATGTGAGTTAATCTGGGATATTATCTGTGTGAGTTACTGTAGAATATTACCTGTGTGAGTTAATCTGGGATATTATCTGTGTGAGTTACTGTAGAATATTACCTATGTGAGTTAATCTGGGATATTATCTGTGTGAGTTACTGTGGGATATTATCTGTGTGAGTTACTGTGGGGTATTACCTGTGTGAGTTACTGTAGAATATTACCTATGTGAGTTAATCTGGGATATTACCTGTGTGAGTTACTGTGGGATATTACCTGTGTGAGTTAATCTGGGATATTATCTGTGTGAGTTACTGTGGGATATTACCTGTGTGAGTTACTGTGGGATATTACCTGTATGAGTTACTGTGGAATATTATCTGTATGAGTTACTGTAGAATATTACCTGTGTGAGTTACTGTGGAGTATTACCTGCATTACAGCTGCACCAAAGCTTATCTGATGGTCAAATGCACTCTGTTGTGACCACATGTAATTTAGTCAGACTTCACAGATGGATCCACAGTGACATTTAACCAGTGTCACATAGCAGAGAGATCAGCACTCAGTCATTCCTCTGAAAATGGTCTTATTATATATGAGTCACTATTTATTTTGTAAATTCTTTTATTTGGCAAGTGCTTTTTTCCACCATGCAAGCTACTCTACTCTTACATTAAATACATATTACATGTGCAACAAAAATGAACAAACAACACTGAACAATAACACAGTGAATGAGCTCAGACAAAATCAACCTACAAGCACTTGGCTTTGTGGACTAAGAGTGTGCGAAGAATGATCATTTTTGAATATTACAAGTGTGCTTATGGTGCTTAACTCTGTGATCTACTCTAGAGGAGAAAGAGCGCGATATGAGCTGTGAAACTGAGCCTGGCTCATTGCTCGTCTGCTTTAATGAGGATTCACAGATGAAAGTGAGAAAAGCAAGGAGGTCATGAAGGGTGTAAAAACGTAACTGCTCAGTGAAGGTTTGACTAAATCCCCCCTGTCCTCCACTGCAGAACCTGTTAGCACTGGCTCCATTGTGTCAGCCACTGTGTTCGAGCACAGCCCTGTAATGTGTGTGTGCGGGTACACGTGTGTGTGTGTGTGTGTGTGTGTGTGTGTACCTATGTGTGTGTGTGTGCCTATGTGTGTGCATGTGTGTGTGACGGTGTTCATGTCTGTTCCCTGCAGGTTATTAAGTTCCAGCTGTGTCGTTGCTCTCAGAAGAAGCACAAGAACACCAACAACAACGAGCAGGGTGCTGTACTGAACCTGGAGCCTGTACAGCGTCACGTCAGTAACTATCACTGAGTACCTTACTATCACTGAGTACTATCCCTGAGTACCTTACTATCACTGAGTACCTTACTATCACTGAATACCTTACTATCACTGAGTACATTGCTATCGCTGAGTACTATCCCTGAGTACCTTACTATCACTGAGTACTATCCCTGAGTACCTTACTGTCACTGAGTACTCGCACTGAGTACCTTACTATCACTGAGTACTATCACTGAGAACCTCACTATCACTGAATACCTTACTATCACTGAGTACATTGCTATCGCTGAGTACTATCCCTGAGTACCTTACTATCACTGAGTACTATCACTGAGTACCTTACTATCACTGAGTACTATCACTGAGTACCTTACTATCACTGAGAACTATCACTGAGTACCTTACCATCATTGAGTACCTTACTATTACTGAGTAACTTAATATCACTGAGTAACTTACATTGAGTACCTTACTATCACTGAGTAGCTTCCTTTCACTCACCTCCATCGCTACCATTTAGTGACATAAGTACTAATCACAGAATAACAGTCTGAGCAATCACTATCATAAAGCATCTGCAGTATCTATCACAGACGGTGTATTAAATCCCATATAGAAAAACAGAGAGATCTGTAGTCAGATCTGTGTTCTTCTTTATGTGATTTAATATTTGATCTGCAGTCACCCTACCCTGTAGTTTGATGTGACAGTTTAGTCACATGGTTCTGATCGTAATCGGTGAGAGGAATAGCATCATGATTTTCCTAGTCTTGTCTTTTTCTTTTTCTGGGCCTGGTGTTTTTGTCTTCCTTGCTATTTGCCAACACTCCTCTATCACCCTTTCCTCGTTCCTTAACTTGTTTTATCACTCTATCCTTTTTTCTTCTTCTCTTTTCTCCTTTCCTCTGTCTGGTATTTTCGAACTGTTGAGCTATTCTTCTCTTTCCTTAATTTTCCTCTCGTCTCTTGCCTCTCTCTCATTGGCCAGACCCCCTGTGAGAATCTCCACCCCCCATCCATGTATCCTGCCAACATGCTACCTCATCAGCCGGTGCAGGGCAACTTCGAGGACTTTACCTGCTGAGCCAATCAGAGAGGAGCAAGGGGGCGGAGACTCAGACTGAGATTCCAGAGTCAAGAACACCAACTTGAATATCTCAGTGACTTTTACAGACTGTTTCAGTGAAATATATAAACAAATAGAGACAAAACTAGCAGCAGCAACATCCAAGGCAAGCAAAAGCCTTGTACTGTTGTGGGACTCTATCACACTGTCTGAGAACTGTCACCCCCTGAACAAGGAACATTTTCAGGACTTTGGGGTGAAGCCTAAGACAGCGGGGTACCCAGAGCTGGGCCAGTGTGGTCCTCACAGACTCCAAAAGGGGGGAAATGGGGGAACCTGGATCAGGAAAACAGCTGTGGACAGCCCAAAAAAGGACCACTCCAACACAGAGGAGACGCTGAGCTGTTCGGACTGTGCACTCAGGAGGGGGGGGATCTCGGGTGAGAGCCTCGGAGGTCAAACCCAGATACATTTCTGTCAGGTTGCCACAGGACTAATGAGACGATTTTCCTCTCAAGAGCATTAAAATTACATCTGACCTGACAGGTGCACCCTGGGATACTGGGGGTGTGGAAGGCAGCGAGTTCTACTCAGAGCTGCTGAATTAAATATTTGCTTAATTTCTCCAGGTTTCACCATAAAAAAGCATGCTTGTCTTTGTCCTTTTGTGTTTTTGTATTGCTATATTTATCTCATTTATGTACAGGGTGAAATATGGGTGTGTGCGTATGTTCATCAGAGAGCGTGTGTCAGAGTGTACAAGAGCATGTGTGTCAGTGAGAATATGTCTGTGTCTGTCAGTACATTATGAGTGTATGCATGCATCGTCGTGTGTGTGTGTAACTGTGTGAGCATGTACATGTGTGAGAGCGTATGCATGTGTACATTCATGCATTTATTTAAGTATGTGTGACCATATGTATATCTGTCAAAAAGACTCCCTGATCTCATAAATGATTTGAGGAGTAAGAGTGCTTTCATTTTTAAGTATATGATTGAAGTATATGATTGTTGTATTTACTGGGAAGGATTTGATTAAACGTGTGGGAAAAAACAAATGAATTCAAGTAAATTTCAATTTCAGGTAAGATTGCAATTATTTTGCTAAATATTGGAAAAATTTGGAAATTTTGGTTAAATGGAAGAGCGAATGAAATCAGTGATGATTTCTTAATTCTTCACATATGATGGTGTTCCACTATGGACCTTTAGGGAACCAAAAAAGAAAACTTCTAAAAACGTCTGATTTCAGCCCTAACCAGAGCAGGCTGAGTAAATTTCAGTTATTTTAAACCAAGAGATTTGGAGTTCATTCTCTTTTGCTAAATACATAACAATGACCTAGTTTTGCGATGCGTTATTGTGTGGTCTTTTTTGCACATTTTAGCCTTTTGGTTGTGGATGGGGTTGCGATTTGAGTTATTAAAAAATTATGTTTTAATCATTGCAGTGACTGTCATCGCTCTCAGAACTCTGCAGGATGTTTACCTTTCACTGATGAGGACTTGATGTGATGTGATGTACTTGAAAAATATCATATCAAAGCACAACAGTACCACCATGCGTATGTAAATAGCTTTCATATATATGCATATGTATGTATATATATGTGTGTGTATGTGTGTGTGTGTATATATATACATATATATATATACACACACACACAAATATTGCAGACTATGAATATTATTATTCTGACAGCTGTTATGGTCATTATTATTAATATTGTAATAACTCGCTTCTGTGTGTTTTTGTTTTTCTAAGAGATTAAAATGATATGTGATCATTCAGCCTGTTTTCCCATAACAGGCTGTTATACGGAAACAATGCTCTATATTAAAATCTATAAACATCACATAAGGTGGATAAGCAGATTATTTCTTTTTCAGAGAAGAAGCTCTGTGTTTATTGTAAATGTCGAAGGTTATGAGGAATGTGTTGACTCGTTCTTCTTGTTTCCATTTTGAGAATCTCTTGTGGACTTTACCTGGGATACGGTCCTGTCACCTGCGCCCTTTCCATAGCTTTGGTTTGGCTGGGCTTCTATGCAGCTGAAGAAAGGAAATGCATATTCGTCATCAGTTTGGCTGGAGGAGCATGTTTTAGTCTTGCTATGTGAACCAGGCTTCGGTCTATCACAGTCACAGGTAGGGATGTCACAAAACCAAAACTTTGGTAGTCAATACCAGTCCCAATGAAATTCCACAATACATCACAGGCATTTAGCAGACGCTCTTATCCAGAGTGGGTTACACAACGTTTTTACACAGCATTTACATTGCATCCATTTATACAGCTGGATATATACTGAAGCAATGCAGATTAAGTACCTTGCTCAAAGGTACAATGGCAGTGTCCTACCCAGGAATCAAATCTGTGACCCAGGAATCAAACCTATGACCTTTTAGTTACAAGCCCAGTTCCTTACCATCTATGTGCCCTAATTTGATACCATGGTAAAATAAAAGAAAAAGAAAAAAAAAAAGAAATCTCAAGTACTTCAGCAAACACTCCTTCATTAATCCTAAGGTATACAATCACACAATTGTGATTTGAATGTTCTTAATTGAACATTGTAATGCTGATGTAAAAATCAGCATTGGTAATTGAAAACAGTGGAGTAATAGAGCATTGACTTACATTCCACAGTCACAAGTAGACACAAACAGAGATATATACAGTGTCAGCCTTTCAACACAGTTAAATTGATTTGTGTGCTTGTTTAATTAAAAAAACGCACTTGAAACAGCCAACCAAATATTAAATTTACACGACAGCCGGTCAATTGTGGAACTATAGTGCTGTCATTTACGTTCTTGTATTTAATACATTATTAAAACGTTATTATTGCTACAGAATTGATATTTATCTTACATTGTATATACAGTTCGTGTATATCTTGCGGAATTTCAATAACATAATAGCTCAGTTTTAAATAAGATGTTATTTCCACAATTTCCAGGGCTGTCCTTGACCTTTTTTTGCCGGTGTAGCTAATGGCGTTCGAAGGGAGCGTCCGCCATCAGGTGGCTATCTGACGTAAGTACATGATGAGTTTGCATCACGAATCGGCGGATTCTGCGGCGCATGTGCGCAGCTCCCGCAGAGTTTTCCCTCGAGAACCGAACATCCTGGCATCGCACCGATCTCGCGATATTCTCGCGAGATCTCCAGCGAGCGACCGGCTGGTTAGCCGGGAGAAGATGGCAAGCCGCGGAGGTTTTCAAGCAGCTCCAGGTGGCGGCGGCGGAGGCATGGGCGCGGGGACTGGACCACCGGGAGTCGGTGGGCCGCCGGGCATGGGTCCGGGAACTCCGTCCGGTAGAATGGGGCCTTCCTCTGGACCGCAAAATCACCTTTACCGGTCACCGATGCCAGGCCCTGGATACCCGGTAGGACTCAACGCCGAGGAACAAAAGAGTAGTCGTGAGGGGACGGGTGGGATGGGTAGGCAGGGGGAGGGGGAATTAAATGTGAGAATCGCAACCGTCACAAGAACATCTTAAATATGTAGTTGGGCCTCGCTAACTTGCTATGGCAGATATAGGAACTTGTCTTCAGCGGGCTAACTCGCGCCGATAGCCCGTTCCCTCGCTGCACGAAGTTGATGCAGGCGTTTTGTTGCACTGGAGTGGCATTGGTCACAGTTACTCGTTAATTAACCGTGTTTCAGTTTAGTACAAAAATGCATCGACGACTTCCAGCCCTGCTGAACATTAAATACGCGTTATTTTCCAGTAGAATTGGCGCTCTACAGTGTTGCAGCCTTGGTTTCTAGCGGTAGATAAAGTGAATGTCCGGTTTGATTACGTCCGAGCTATTTGTTCCTCGCGGCATTAAGCGCACGGTTTTATTGAAAGTAAGTTACTTTTGCGCAGTTTTAATCTCCATCAGACAGTGGAATGTAAAATGCTTCAGTGTACTTACCGGTTTTGCCGAAAATCTGGCAAGTCGTAACCGTTTACACATCTCTCCTCTCTAGCTGTTGAATGCGCGCTAACTTTAGATGACAGAAGTTACTTTCCTCTTTGTCCTCCTTCCCTCCCTCCCTCATTTTCCTCCCTCCCTACCTACTCTGTTTCCTTCAGATTCAAATCCAACGTGCTTTGTTGGCAGGAAATACACACTCTCTCTCTCTCTCTCTCATGCCGTACTTTCTCTCAAAACACAATTTTCAAATTATTTCATTTATGAAACACCCATATCACGCATTAATGGTTGCACCAACTTTAGCAGCAATACTTGAAACCAAACGCTTCCTATAATTTGATATCAGTGTTTCACATCGCTGTGGAGGTAATTTAGCCCACTCTTATTGCTCAGAAATCAGAACTGCATTCATTCAGACACATTTGTAGGTTTCCAGACATGAACTTCTCATTTCAGGTCCTGCCACAACATCTCTGTTGGGTTCAAGTCAGGACTTTGACTAGGCCACTCCAAAACTTGAATTTAATTTCTTTTCAACCAATCAGATGGACTTGCATTTGTATTTCAGTTCATTGTCTTGCTGCATAACCCAGTTACACTTTAGCTTCAGCTCACGGTCAGATGTCCAGACATTCTCCCCAAGAATTTTCTGGTACAGAGCAGAATTCATGGTTGCTTCAATAATGGCAAGTTGTCCAGGTCACAAGGCACCGAAGCATCCCCATACCATCACACCACCACCACTACCACATTTGACTGTTGGCATGATGCTTTTACAGTGAAATGCTGTATTTTCTTGTGACATCCAAAAAGTTCCACTTTGACTCATCTGTGAAATCCAAGTGTTCTCAATTTGGAGATAATGGCTCTCATTGAGTCCAGAGCCTTAAAAATGGCTTTGTAACTCTTTCCAGTCTGATATATTTCAAGTCCTTTTGTCACCATCTCGTGTGAATCTTTTGATCATGGCATGGTGTGCCTGTAGAAACTTTGTGGTGACTACTTCACTCTGATGGTAAGGTTCAGTATGAGTGAGGTTTAGATTCAACAGGGCTGGGTGCAGTTAACCCTGTGTTCTGTCAGTTGAACATAATTATCAATTCAATTTGGTTAATTGGTTGATTAACTAAGGGGATCAATTACTTTTTCATGTGGGTGATATGGGTGTTTGATAGCTTTTCATTAAATAATCGTAATAATAATTTTTAAAAATGTGTTTTGTGTTTACTTAGTTTTGTCTAATCACATTTTGTCTAATGATCTGAAACCATTCAGTATGACATATGCAGTAGTAGAGGAAATCAGGAAGGGGGGCAAATACTTTTTCACTGCACTCTATATTTACGGTCTCTCTCTGTTTCTGTCTCTGTCTCCCTCCCTCTTTCCCTCCCTCCCTGCTGTAGGTTCTCTTCTGAACACAGTCTGCATTCTTTCTGTTCCTCAGACTCTGAATGCTCCTGTTCCTGTAACTAACTCCACCTGTCCCTTAAACTGTAGATGCTTCAGGGTGAGCTCACAGCTCACAGCTCACAGCGGGTGTTCATTACATTACATTACATTACAGGCATTTGGCAGACGCTCTTATCCAGAGCGACATACAACAAAGTGTATAACCATAACCAGGAACAAGTATGACGAAACCCCTAGAGAGAAGTACCGGTCCAAGTACAGGGAACAACCGCATAGTTCAACTTGGACCCTGATGGTTAAACTGATTAACACTAACAACGAGAACGGCAACAACGCAATCTATGGAAAAATAAAAATAATAATAAATAAAAATACAAGTAGTCGTTAAGACAGTTGATGTGCCTAAGTCACCTATGAAACAGCTGCCTAGTTACAACCCTAAGTTTAGTCATTTGCAGGGGGGAAGGGAGGGATGGGGAGAGGTGCAGCCTGAAGAGGTGGGTCTTCAGTCGTCGTTTGAAATGGGTCACAGTCTCAGCTGTTCTGACCTCCACAGGGAGGTCATTCCACCATCGTGGGGCCAGAACAGACAGGAGACGTGTTCTGGAAGTGCAGGTGCGAAGAGGGGGAGGTGCTAGGCGTCCTGAGGTAGCAGAACGGAGGGATCTGGCTGGCATGTAGGGTTTGAATATCTTGTGGAGGTATGCTGGGGCTGATCCCTTGACTGCCTGGTATGCTAGGACCAATGTTTTAAATTTTATGCAAGCTATAACAGGCAGCCAGTGGAGGGTAGTGAGCAGGGGAGTGACGTGGGAGTGTCTGGGGAGGTTGAAGACCAGACGAGCCGCTGCATTCTGAATGAGCTGCAGGGGTCTGGTGGCAGATGCCGGTAGTCCAGCCAGAAGAGAGTTGCAGTAGTCCAGGCGGGATAATGTTCAAACTGCTTAAAATGGCTTCCAGCTGAGGAAGGGTCATAAAGCCGAGCACATGGCGTAGCTCTACTTTAAACACGGTCACTTCTTTTACATTACATTACATTACATTACATTACATTACAGGCATTTAGCAGACGCTCTTATCCAGAGCGACTTACACAACTTTTTACATAGCACTTTACATTGTATCCATTTATACAGCTGGATATATACTGAAGCAATGCAGGTTAAGTACCTTGCTCAAGGGTACAACGGCAGTGTCCTTACCGGGAATCGAACCTGCGACCTTTCGGTTACAAGCGCAGTTCCTTACCCACTGTGCCACACTCTGTCCTATGTTGTTGAATATGTTTCTTTTGAACGTTTGTCAGATATAATGCATATTATGTCTGCTCACTGTGTGGATGCCCTTGAGTGTGACTTGACTTTGGGACATCAGTGTGAAGTGTTTATGCGGAGCGTGCTCAGAACGCACAGCTGTCTCTGGACGGTAACGGGTCAGGAAGGCGTGCGCATGCCTCCATGTGAGTGCATATCATTCATACCCGGCCCTCCGTGCCCTGGCGCAGGAGCTGTGAATGCTTCCTGCAGAAGTTCACAGCGTGACTAATGTCTGAAGCTGAGCACAGTGTGTCTCCGGAGCTGAAGCTGAGCACAGTGTGTCTCCGGAGCTGAAGCTGAGCACAGTGTGTCTCCGGAGCTGAAGCTGAGCACAGTGTGTCTCCGGAGCTGAAGCTGAGCACGGCGTGTCTCCGGAGCTGAAGTGTGTGCACACGGCTGCTGTCTATGCTGAATATGTGCGCAATAAAGGACCCCCCCCCCCCCCCCCCCCCGCTCTTTTGTATTGGTGGCGTTACCGCGGCGCTAGCGGGTGTAAAGGATGTTCGGCACGCCGGGCCTGGCCTTGAGCGCCGCCGCGGGAGTCTGCCTCTCGGGCCGAGAGAGAGAGAGAGAGCCCGTGCTGGCGGGCTGCACTTGTTGTACGTCGCTCTGGATAAGAGCGTGTAAATGCCTGTAATGTAATGTAGTGTGTGTGTGTGTATGTATAGTGTATAGATTGTGTGTATGTGTTTATAGTGTGTGTATAGAGCGTTTGTATAGAGTATGTGTGTAGTGTGTGCGTATAGTGTATTGTATGTATAGCGTGTGTGTGTGTATAGTGTATAGTGTGTGTGTATAGTGTATTGTCCTAATCGTGGGTGGGGGGGTGCACATGCTCAGTTCCGCTTTCTGCCTGCTCCTGGCTCCTCTGTGTGTGATGTCACTACCTGAGACTCCGCCCAGGGAATGTTGGTCATGTCCTAGAGCTAATCAATTAACTTTTTCTTTCTCTCTTTACTGTTGGGGTATACTGCATCTGTTAGGTAACTGTTTTGATGTTCTTTCGTTTTTTTTGTTTTATTAATTAATTATTTTTTTACAATGTTATACCATAATACAGCACCCAGTCCAAAGAGAAAATGAACTAGGACAGGCTGGTGACCTTCATGCCAGTAGAGGGTAGTATAGGCACTTGAATCATAACATTTATAGTAGCTTATGCTCATGTCCAATGCTTGTCCTTATAACACATCACATTAAAAATAAAGATACTACAAAAGGTAAACAAAATCTGAGAGACAAGTGAATTGGGGCGACGTGTGTGTGCTTCTGGTGCCGGTACACACTGGGGACAGTGGTTTGAGTTGATGTAAATGTGTGTTGGCTGAAGGGAGTGTGTGTGTATGTGTGTGTGTGTGTGTGAGTGTGTGTGTGTGAGAGAGATTCTGTTGCAGGTGCAGTGAGGACTCAGAGGCAGTTCTCAGGTGTGGGTGTAAATGTGTGTCGGAGTGTAAACTGCAGTGTTCAGCTTATAAGCAGTTTCCCTTTTCCAGCAGTACAGTCCCCCCCCCCCCCCCAAAGGTGATCCCAGATTTCTTTGTGCCCCCCCCAGAGACCCGGGATGCCTCCGGGAGCCCGCATGACCCCCCAGGGTCCGGCGATGGGTCCCCCCGGCTACGGTTCTAGCCCCATGTCCCGTCCCGGGATGCCTGGCATGGACCCCTCCCGGAAACGGCCCACCCCCCCACAGATGCAGCAGGTCCAGCAGCAGGCCGTCCAGAACCGAAACCAACAGTAAGAGTCCCGGGACCCTCCCATCCCCCCACCCCACGCCCAACATCACACACTTCACCGGGGTGGGGGGCCGTTTCAGTCTGTAAAACCACCTGTCCTGTCGAGTCAGTTACGTTTTCCTTCCCTCTCACTTACTTAGACAACAGCAGAGTTAACAAGTTGCTGAAGTCAGTGGAAAGAGATTTTTAACCCAGCGTCTCGCTCCCCAAGCTCTAACCCAGCGTCTCGCTCCCCGAGCTCTAACCCAGCGTCTCGCTCCCCAAGCTCTAACCCAGCGTCTCGCTCCCCGAGCGCTAACCCAGCGTCTCGCTCCCCCAGCTCTAACCCAGCGTCTCGCTCCCCGAGCTCTAACCCAGCGTCTCCCCATCCTGTGTCTCCACAGTGCCAAGAAGAAGAAGATGGCCGATAAGATTCTACCTCAGAGGGTGAGTGTTGACCTTTGACCTTTTCAGGAAATGGATGAGGACCCTTCTGTGTGTGCACACGTGTGTTTGTGTATAGTGTATGTTTATAGTATACAATAACTCTAGATCAGGGAGCTGTGTGTGTAGTGTATGTGTATTTATATTGTGTGCGTGTGTGTGGTTTGTGCGTGTTTATTGTGTGTATAGTGTATATAGTTGGGGTACAGTAACTCTAGATCAGGGAGCTCTGTGTGTATAGTGTATATTGTGTGTGGTTAGTGTATGTGTGTGTGTGTGTGTATAGTGTATGTAGACAGGGTAAAGTAACGCTCTCTGGAGATCAGAGAGCTCTCTGAGGGTGTATTGTGTGTGTATAGTGTATATAGTTGGGGTAAAGTAACACCCTCTCTCTGTAGATCAGGGAGCTCTGTGTGTATAGTGTGTGTATATTGTATATATTTGGGGTATAGTTACTTTTTATCTGTAGATCAGGAGCTCTGTGTGTATAGTGTGTGTATATTGTATATATTTGGGGTACAGTAACTTCCTATCTGTAGATCAGGAGCTCTGTGTGTATAGTGTGTGTATATTGTATATATTTGGGGTACAGTAACTCTCTCTCTGTAGATCAGGGAGCTCTGTGTGTATAGTGTGTGTATATTGTATATATTTGGGGTACAGTAACTCTCTCTCTGTAGATCAGGGAGCTCTGTGTGTATAGTGTGTGTATATTGTATATATTTGGGGTACAGTAACTCTCTCTCTGTAGATCAGGGAGCTGTGTGTGTATAGTGTGTGTATGTTGTATATATTTGGGGTACAGTAACTCTCTCTCTGTAGATCAGGGAGCTCTGTGTGTATAGTGTGTGTATAGTGTATGTAGTCAGGGTAAAGTAACGCTCTCTCTCTGTAGATCAGGGAGCTGGTCCCGGAGTCTCAGGCCTACATGGACCTGCTGACATTTGAGCGGAAGCTGGATCAGACCATCATGCGCAAGCGGCTGGACATCCAGGAGGCGCTCAAGAGACCCATAAAGGCATGGAGAGCCCCGTCTCTCCCCTCTCCTCACCCCCAAACCCTGTTTCTCACCCCCAAACCCCATCTCTCCCCTCCCCAAATCCCCCTCACCCCCAAACCCCATCTCACCCCCAAACCCTGTCTCTCCCCTCTCCAAACCCCATCTCACCCCCAAACCCTGTCTATAATCCCCCTCACCCCCAAACCCCGTCTCTCCCCTCCCCTCACCCCAAACCCTGTTTCTCACCCCCAAACCCTGTCTCTAATCCCCCTCACCCCCAAACCCCGTCTCTCCCCTCCCCTCACCCCCAAACCCTGTCTCTAATCCCCCTCACCCCCAAACCCTGTCTCTAATCCCCCTCACCCCCAAACCCCATCTCACCCCCAAACCCTGTCTCTAATCCCCCTCACCCCCAAACCCATCTCACCCCCAAACCCTGTCTCTAATCCCCCTCACCCCCAAACCCCATCTCACCACCCCCCTCACCCCCAAACCCTGTCTCTTTCCTCCCCTCACCCCCAAACCCTGTCTCTCCCCTCCCCAAACCCTGTCTCTACCCCCACCCCACCCCAAACCCCATCTCACCCCCAAACCCTCTCTCCCCTCCCCAAACCCATCTCACTCCAAACCCTGTCTCTACCCCCCTCCCCTTTGCCCCAAACCCTGTCTCTGCCCCCACCCCACCCCCAAACCCTGTCTCTCACCCCCCTCCCACCCCAAACCCTGTCTCTACCACCCCTTCCCTCAACCCATCTTTCACCCCCAAACCCTGTCTCTCACCCCCAAATGCTGTCCCTCTCTCCCCCCTTTTTTTCTCAAACCCTGTCTCCCTCCACCTTCAGCCGCCACCCCCCACCCCTCCCGTCTGAAGCTCTTCCTGTGTCTGTATTTCAGCAAAAGCGCAAGCTCCGCATTTTCATCTCCAACACCTTCAACCCTGCCAAGGCGGACGCCGAAGACAGCGAGGGCACTGTTGCATCATGGGAGCTCCGCGTGGAGGGGCGGCTGCTGGAGGACGTGAGTGACGCGGACTGCCTTGGGGGGGGGGGGGGTGCCTGTACCCCCCCAGGGGAGATTAAACGCACCTGAAGCATACCTGAGCTTCTCACACTTCTGAAGAGCACAGAACGTTACTGTCGACAGTCTGCCGACAGTCTGCAGCTGATTGGTCCATATCCAGGCTGCCCAGCCCTGCTCCTGGAGCTCTCCCATCCTGTAGGCTTTCATTTCGGCCCTAATATGGCCCACCTGACTCTACTAATTAGCACCTCAGTGAGATCTCTGGCTGTTGAGTGAGATGTGCTGTATTAGGGTTGGATTGAAAACCTGCAGGACGGTAGATCTCCAGGAACAGGGTAGGGCAGCCCTGGTGAATATTGTACTACAGTAACAGGTGAATGATGATTGGTTGTTATGATCATCTTTAGGGTTTCTGACTTGTACATTTCCAGCATATGGAAGTGTATATGAGAAGCTGTAAGATGATTGTGCTGTACCTGCAGAGTTCCGCAGTGCAGGATGTCTGTTCTGTGTGCCCCCCCCCCACAGGCCACCGTGTCCAAGTACGAGGCCACCAAGCAGAAGAGGAAGTTCTCCTCCTTCTTCAAATCGCTCGTGATCGAGCTGGACAAGGACCTGTACGGACCCGACAACCACCTGGTGGAGGTGTGTACCCCTCTTTCCTAAAGGAGCGTTCCCATGGGGGAAAAGCATGGGTGAAGCAGCCCAAGGCACACCTTGTCCGGTAGCTGGTTGCTGTTCAGGGAGAGCGTATCGTGGCCAGTTTTCTAGGTAGAAGTCGAGGAAGACAACATAAGACCCATTTTATTTAGGCTTATATCATGGTGGTGATATTTTGCATAGGCTATAGTCTATGCCCTTGGTTCTCTTACTGAAGATGAGTAGGCCCGTCAGTGCGTGTTATTGCAGCGAGTCCCGCCCCCAGCCACCGCGCGGTCGATAAAGCGAAGGGCTTCCTCTCATTTTTAACGTGGGGCTGCTCTGCTCGTCTCGGTGGATTTGTTAGCGCAAACAGGGCTGGTTCGTACCGCTCGGCGTGGATCGTGTTGGCGTTCCCGTCCCTTCATGCTCAGGTGTTTGATGTGATTTAGGCTGTTTGTGAAGCCTGTATTTAAATCCCCTCTGCAGCTGCTGCTGCCCCACACCTCGCAAAATGCCTGGAGCCAGATCGTGCTGCTGTGAGCCGTTGCAGAGTTTGTCTTTTCCGACGGGATTTCCCTGTCATTCCCTACATCAAAGAGCGATTCTAACTGCCTATTATGCCATGTTCTGTTTTGTCGATGTGCTGTACTCCCTGTGCCCAGTTACTCAGTGCTAATGCACTGTGGTATTGTCTGCCCACTGTGTTTTTCACCATCCATGAGTTTCTTTTTCTAAACTGGGGGGTGGTGTTTGGTGGGGGGGGGGTTTATACAGGCAGTCATGATTAATACGACCATCAGGTGTCACGAGCATATCAGAGAACAACTGCTGGCTGCATAAATAATAACTAACACTTCACATGTTTATTATTAGTGTCGGAAACATGGTCACAAAGGTAATGGGTGTTCTGAGACGGGCTACTAGGCTGGTTTCAGTGTTTTAGGGGTGGGGAGAAAAGGAACAGAAATACGATTCTGTTTTTAAGCCCTGCTTTTCTCTGGGTTGAGCTCTCTGCTTTTAATGCTTTAAATCGCAGTGAGTCTTCAGGGCTTCAAGCGTGTCCAGAATGTTAACACTCTTCTTTCTTTCTTTTTTAAACCTCTCCCCTCGTTCTGTCTCTCTCTCTCTGTCTCCCTCCCTCTCACCCCCTCCCTCTCTCTCACTCCTCCTCTTCCCCCTCTCTCTCTGCCCCCCCCCCCCCCCAGTGGCACAGGACTCCCAGCACTCAGGAGACGGATGGGTTCCAGGTGAAGAGGCCGGGGGACGTGGGGGTTCGCTGCACCGTGCTGCTCATGCTCGATTACCAGGTGCTCTGCTCAGTCAGGACATCCCCCTCCGTCGTGATATGAATCATATCGTGACAGACCTGAGCATGGCGTTTTGAAATGCTGTGCTATGCCTTTCCCCTTTATGCTTCTCTCCGTAAACCATTCTCCTGCTACGTCCGTTTTCTCTGCCTCATTCTGTTTCTCCCTCCCTCTCCTCCCCCCCGCCCCCCAGCCCCCCCAGTTTAAGCTGGACCCCCGCCTGGCCCGCATGCTGGGGATCCACACGCAGACCCGGCCCGTCATCATCCAGGCCCTGTGGCAGTACGTCAAGACCCACAAGCTGCAGGACCCCCACGAGAGAGAGTTCATCAACTGCGACAAGTACCTGCAGCAGGTAAACCCCTGTGTGACTATTTGGGTGTTGGGGTGTAGTGTGCGGGTGTTGGGTTTCAGTGTGGGGGTGTTGGGGTGCAGTGTGTGGGTGTTGGGGTGCAGTGTGTGGGTGTTGGGGTGCAGTGTGTGGGTGTTGGGTTGCAGTGTGGGGGTGTTGGGGTGCAGTGTGTGGGTGTTGGGGTACAGTGTGTGGGCGTTGGGTTGCAGTGTGGGGGTGTTGGGGTGCAGTGTGTGGGTGTTGGGGTACAGTGTGTGGGCGTTGGGTTGCAGTGTTGGGGTGTAGTGTTGGGTGTTGGGGTACAGTGTGTGGGCGTTGGAGTGCAGTGTGTGGGTGTTGGGGTACAGTGTGTGGGCGTTGGGGTGTAGTGTGCGGGTGTTGGGTTGCAGTGTGGGGGTGTTGGGGTGCAGTGTGTGGGCGTTGGGGTGCAGTGTAGGGGTGTTGGGGTGCAGTGTGGGGGTGTTGGGGTGCAGTGTGGGGTGTTGGGGTGCAGTGTGTGGGCGTTGGGGTACAGTGTGTGGGCGTTGGGGTGCAGTGTGGGGGCGTTGGGGTGCAGTGTGGGGGCGTTGGGATGCAGTGTTGGAAGCTGACGTTGTTCTGCTGTTTGCAGATATTTGAGACTCACAGAATGAAGTTCTCAGAGATCCCTCAGCGTCTGCATGCCCTGCTGATGCCTCCTGAACCAATCATCATCAACCACATCATCAGGTGACCTTTGACCTCCCCATACACACTCTGGTCTGTCTGTGTCATGTTTTTGCTTTGGATCAGTAGTGGACAAAGTCACTGATCTTTATAGATGGGATTTAACTATTTCACTACTGCGCTCAGCTCGACAGCATTTAGAGCGCGTGCTTCGTGGCGACTCGTTAGCGTTTTAATTGTAAAGGGTGTGTTTCTGGAGTAATCCTCCGAGTGGCGCTGTTGCAGCAGACTGAGCCTGTCTCCTGTGTGTCAGTGTGGACCCGAATGACCAGAAGAAGACGGCCTGCTATGACATCGACGTGGAGGTGGACGACACGCTCAAGACGCAGATGAACTCCTTCCTGCTGTCCACTGCCAGCCAGCAGGAGATCGCTGGGCTGGACAACAAGGTCCGCTCCCCCACCACCCCCTATCTGTGCCCCCATCTCCCCAACACCCCCTCTCTGTGCCCCCATCTCCCCAACACCCCCTCTCTGTGCCCCCATCTCCCCAACACCCCTCTCTGTGCCCCATCCCCAACACCCCCTCTCTGTGCCCCATCTCCCAACACCCCTCTCTGTGCCCCCATCTCCGCAGCCCCCTGCTCCCCCGCAGTGCACCCTCCCCCTTCCCTGCTTCCACTGCCCCTACTTTGTTTTTGTTGTGTAATGAGATCCAAGAGTGCGGCTGCTTCCTGCAGCCAGTACAGCAACACAGAGCTCTATTGTGCTGGTCTGACTGCTTTTCATGCTGGTCCAGCTAGTTCTAGGCTGTGTGTCTGTGTGTGTGTGTGTCTGTCTGTGTGCACGTCTGTCTGTCTGTCTGTGAATGTCTGTGTGTCTGGCTGTGTGCGTATGTGTGCATGTCTGTGTGTGTGTGTGTGTCTGTCTGTGTGCACGTCTGTCTGTATGTCTGTGTGTCTGGCTGTGTGTGTGTGTGTGTGTGTGTGTGTGTGTGTGTGGTATAGTCAAAAAAAGCAAATTGAAGAATGAAAGGCAGGCTCAGTGAAGCAGTTTTTAATGACTGCAGCCCAAAGCAGGAATAACCCTCAGAACGTACCTGGGCTGGACATGTTAGTACCGCTCTCTGATTTTACACCTTTAGATCTAGATACCAGCACTGGGTCCACCTGCCATTAGTCTCCTTTCCCTACTGGAGATGACTGGGATTAATTTTACTGGTTCTTTATTCCTGTCATGTCCAGTGACTGTTACTGTGAGTTTGAGTCAGTTAGTCTGAGTCAGTCAGTCAGTCAGTGACTGCTGTGCGTTAGGTAAAGGTGCTGATTGACTGCAGTCCTGTGTGTGACGTGCTGATTGGAGCATGCTGGTCAGAGCGAGCGTGCTGATTGGAGCTCGCTGATTGGAGCGTTCTGATTGGAGCACACTGATTGGTGCATGATGGTTGGAGCGTGCTGATTGGAGCTCGCTGTTCTTGCTCTCCACAGATCCATGAGACGATCGAGACCATAAACCAGCTGAAGACACAGAGGGAGTTCATGCTGAGCTTCGCCAGAGATCCACAGGGCTTCATCAACGACTGGCTGCAGTCACAGTGCAGGGACCTCAAGGTACTACATTTCCCATAATTCCCCTTAACGCATTCCCACCCCGGTTCTGAAACGGGCCGTGGGTCGGGTTCAGCTGTGTGGGGGGCCATGCGGGGAATACGATGAGAAACGGAACAAAGGCCAGCAGTGTGTGCCCCCCCCCCACAACGACTCGAGCACACTCTGCACCCTGGGCTGTTTTGGCTGCTTCAGTTCCTCCTTAAACAGTGGCAGCCGCTGGCCAATCACTGAGCTGCTTTCAGTACATACAAACTGAGGAAAAGAGAGAGAGAGGGAGAGTGGGACAGAGAGAGAGAGAGAGAGAGAGAGAGAGAGTAGGAGAGAAGGAAAGAGAGATCGAGAGAGAAAGAGAGAGGGACAGAGAGATCGAGAGAGAAAGAGAGAGGGACAGAGAGAGAGAGAGGGGGAAATGCAGTGAGCTAAACTGTCCAGCCAGCAGGGTACAAGGTTCATTGTTTTTCTTTTTTCTTTCTTTGATTGTGAAACTGTGCCATGGCTACTGTTTCACACGGTGTCCCACTGGGGGCGGGGGCTGCAGGGAGGGGTGAGGGGGATGTGGACAGACCCTGTTTCACCCTGTTTTAGGGAGTAGCACACAGGGTTACTGATAACATAACGTTAACAAAACATAACATGCAAGACAACATACAACACATTTCACGTGTGAGGTGATGTACGCAGGTGTAAAGGTGTGTGTGTAAGGTGCGCAGGTGTAAAGGTGTGTGTGGTGTGTAAAGGTGTGTGTGTAAGGTGCGCAGGTGTAAAGGTGTGTGTGAGGTGTAAAGGTGTGTGTGTAAGGTGCGCAGGTGTAAAGGTGTGTGTGTGTAAGGTGCACAGGTGTAAAGGTGTGTGTGAGGTGTGAAGGTGTGTGTGTAAGGTGCGCAGGTGTAAAGGTGTGTGTGTAAGGTGCACAGGTGTAAAGGTGTGTGTGAGGTGTAAAGGTGTGTGTGTAAGGTGCGCAGGTGTAAAGGTGTGTGTGTAAGGTGCACAGGTGTAAAGGTGTGTGTGAGGTGTAAAGGTGTGTGTTTAAGGTGCGCAGGTGTAAAGGTGTGTGAGGTGTAAAGGTGTGTGTGTAAGGTGCGCAGGTGTAAAGGTGTGTGTGTAAGGTGCGCAGGTGTAAAGGTGTGTGTGAGGTGTAAAGGTGTGTGTGTAAGGTGCGCAGGTGTAAAGGTGTGTGTGTAAGGTGCACAGGTGTAAAGGTGTGTGTGAGGTGTAAAGGTGTGTGTGTAAGGTGCACAGGTGTAGAGGTGTGTGTGTAAGATGTAAAGGTGTGTGTGAGGTGTAAAGGTGTGTGTGTAAGGTGCGCAGGTGTAAAGGTGTGTGTGAGGTGTAAAGGTGTGTGTGTAAGGTGCGCAGGTGTAAAGGTGTGTGTGAGGTGTAAAGGTGTGTGTGTAAGGTGCGCAGGTGTAAAGGTGTATGTGGTGTGTGTCGTGTTGTTGCAGACGATGACGGATGTGGTGGGGAACCCGGAGGAGGAGCGGATGGCTGAGTTCTACTTCCAGCCCTGGGCCCAGGAGGCCGTCTGCCGCTATTTCTACTCCAAGGTGAGCCCCGCCCACTGGCCCCGCCCACACACACTGGCCCCGCCCACACACTCTGACCCCACACACACAAGCCCCGCCCACTGGCCCCACCCACACAGTCTGACCCCACACACACAAGCCCCGCTCACACACTAACCCCACCCCCAACACTAACTCAGCCCCTGCACTAACCCTGGTCACATGCACTGGCCCCACCCACACATACTACGCCCACCCTAACCCCGCCCTGTCATTGCTCAGGTGAGCCCAGTCTGCCCTGCGCAGAATGTACCTGCTCAGACGAGGCAGGGGCTTCACTGAGCTCACCCTGCGCTGCTCACCCTGCGCTGCTCACCCTGCGCTGCTCACCCTGCGCTGCTCACCCTGCGCTGCTCACCCTGCGCTGCTCACCCTGCGCTGCTCACCCTGCGCTGCTGCCAGAGCTCTGTGCTGGAGTCCTTCCCCGGGGGCGGCACTGGGCTGTTTCAGGGAGCAGGGTCACTCTGTTACCTGGATACCTGCGCTGAGTAAAACCCGGGAAGGCTCTTTTTACCTCAGTCCATGTTCCAGATTTGGGAAGGCTCTGGGTTTTTCTCGGTGCAGTTATCTAGCTAACTCAGTAATCCTGCTTTGGGAGACAGGGCCCAGCTGCAGCCCCAGGGTGCCAGTCTGTTAGATGCATGGCTGCTTGTGTAACTGTCAGAGTCACCTGTGCAGGAGTGTGAATACTGTGCTAGAGCCTGCACTGCGAGTTGGGTACAGAGTCACCTGTGCAGGAGTGTGAATACTGTGCTAGAGCCTGCACTGAGAGTTGGGTACAGAGTCACCTGTGCAGGAGTTGAATACTGTGCTAGAGCCTGCACTGAGGTTGGTTACAGAGTCACCTGTGCAGGAGTGTGATCTGTGCTAGAGCCTGCACTGGAGTTGGTACAGAGTCACCTGTGCAGAGTGTGAATACTGTCTAGAGCCTGCCTGAGGTTGGGTACAGAGTCCTGTGCAGGAGTGTGAATACTGTGCTAGCCTGCACTGAGAGTTGGTTAAGAGTCACCTGTGCAGGAGTGTGAACTGTGCTAGAGCCTGCACTGGAGTTGGTACAGAGTCACCTGTGCAGGAGTGTGAATACTGTGCTAGAGCCTGCACTGGGAGTTGGGTACAGAGTCACCTGTGCAGGAGTGTGAATACTGTGCTAGAGCCTGCACTGGTAGTTGGGTACAGAGTCACCTGTGCAGGAGTGTGAATACTGTGCTAGAGCCTGCACTGGTAGTTGGGTACAGAGTCATGCAGGCTTGTGACCGAGTGACGGTGTAATGTTGTTTATCTCCGCTGGCGGAGAGGAGGAACCTGTACAGGCCGTCATTCCGCTAAAATTCCCCAGAGAAGTCTCGGACTCTTCAGAGGCAGATTCCTCACATTCCTCCCCACGTGCGGCTCTGTGTTGCAGGAGTTAGCTCATTAAATGCATTACTGCAGCAGCTCTGGTTTAAAGTCCTCCATTTCATTCATGGAGTTTAGGATGAAGCAGTTTCCCTCAGTTACCAAGTTTCCTACACAGCTGGTTTCCGTGGGTAACAATAACGACCGGTTTCCGTGGGTAACCGTATCAGCCGGTTTCCGTGGGTTACTGTAACAGCTGGTTTCCGTGGGTTACTGTAACAGCTGGTTTCCGTGGGTTACTGTAACAGCTGGTTTCCGTGGGTTACTGTAACAGCTGGTTTCCGTGGGTACTGTAACAGCTGGTTTCCGTGGGTACCTGCAGTGTAACAGGCTGCAGTGTGGCAGTAATTCCAGCTGCTCAGCAGTCTGTAGAGCCGTTTTATTTCGGCCTCCTAAGTCAGGCTCTCATAAAGGCCTGTGGCTGCTGACAGTGACACTACTGTGGCAGTAAACATGCACGTGGGCGGTAATGTGACTGGACCCCACCCCCCCACCCCGCTGGAACAGTCTGGTCTCGTGCCATTGGCTGACTGCTGAGGGGAACTGTGTCTTCTGTTTGAAGCCACTTCTGGCCTCAAATTCGCTTTAGCATTCTAAAGTAATTCTCTTAAGTGTAATGTGGTTTGCTGGTAATGGAGCCATGTTTTGTAGCTGTAATCATATATTTCCTTTCTGTAACTCGTGCTGTATAATCGGGGGGGGGGGGAGGCCGGGGAGGCCGGGGGGGTTGGGCTGGTGTAACTGGCTGGGGAACCTGCTGGTCAGATTCATGGGGGTGTTAATGAACACACAGATTTGTTGATAGCCGGCAGCTTGGCTGGGGCTCCCTGTTCTTGGCGGTTAGGCGGTAAGTGCCGCAGCTCGAGCGGAAAGGGAGCGGGGGTCTGCTCTGCGCAGCAGGGGATTGTGGGAGTAGCAGGGGATTGTGGGAGCTGAACCCCCTCTCCCCTCTCCTTCCAGGTGCAGCAGAGGAGGCGGGAACTGGAGCAGGCACTGGGCATCAGGAACACCTAGGAGCCAGGTGTCGCAGAGAGAAGAGGATTCTGGGAAATGCGCTCGGGGGCAATAGGTCCCCCCCCCCCCAAAGAAAACCGTACAGGCGCCCCGCAGCTCTCTCTCTCTCCCCCAGCTTGGCCTTTCATGTCCTGGAAAGGGTTCGTCTGGCTGACCTCTTGCTACCTCTTGCCCCCCTAAACCTCCCCCCCCCTTCACGCCTGTACTGCTTTACTGGGTCTAACAGCCCCCCAGGTCCAGGGCCGGCTCCTCAGTTTGGAGGGTGAATTCACACCAGCCAGTGTTCCCCTCTGGGACTCCCGCTGTATTTGGGTCCAGCCATCAGGGGGTGAAATTTGATTGGCTGTCCCTGATTTTTTATTTTTTTGACCTTGGTGACAGTGGAAAGGTTTGGCTATATTTTCCCCAAGTTTCCATTCCACACCAATATTCCATTTTCAGCTAGGTCATTCTGATAGTTCAGGTGAAGTTCAGTGATCTGAAATAAATTTCTCCGCCACCTCTTTTGGGACAATGTCACAAAGACATGAACACATTTCCATTTCCATTATTATCATTATCATTATTATTATTATTATACCATTATTCTCCTCTGTGTGTTAGCTTTTAATAAGTAGCGTGGCCTGCCTTTTGTTATTAATGTCGGCGGACACGTTTGAGAAGACCAAGTTTGAAGGACCTTTGCTAGGATTAAGCTGATGTATTTGTAGTTTGCAGAAGGAAGTAGAATAGTGTCTCTGAGCTGTAAGGCTGCAAATATGCCCAGGGAATGTGGATGGGTGGGGGTGGGGGGGGTTGGGGAGGGGGGGGGGGGGTTACAAGGTGCTGTCTTACAGAACAGAGTGTGTACCTTAATACTCTATATATCTAACCTATGAGTGTCTTTGAAGAGGAACACTGATTATTTAGACATGACTACTGATGCATATACTTGCTGTGTTGAATATTTCTCATACAGAAAAGCCATAAAAAGCAGTTGGTAAGTTAAAGTAGTCGCAGGGTTCAAATCCAGATATTTAAAGTCTTATTGTGGTTTCGCCCAGTTTTCTTCTGTTTTTAAGGAGTGGCGTGAAGATGCTGCTGTTTCCACAGCTCAGGAGTGTTTCTGCGAGAAAAGATCTCAAATGATTGAAATGTGCTTAATTCTAGTTTAACTGAGTTTGAATTCAATTAGTTTAATTTTAGGATTTGTTTACCTATCCCCTTATGGACCAAGTATATTTTCTGTTTTGTTGTTTATTGTATGAGTTTATTCCCAGTTTTAATAAAGTGCTTAATGAGTTAATCCTGGCCTTGCATCCCTTCCTGGTTCTACCCAGAAATCTGCCTCCTGACCTCGTCTGTTCACCACTGTCTAGACTAGAGGAAAAAGGAATATTTAGCAACATTTAGACTACATGTATTCTGCAAATGTGCTTTGCTGACCAAACTAAACACGTTGCATCAAACATCAAGGGTTTTGAAAATCACGATAAAACCTTGAATTGTTTGTATTGAATGGACAGTGGTTTCTTTACAAGTAGTTTCATGCAGCTGCTTGGATTGTGCTTAATCTTGCTTTTTATTCTGTTATACTGCAGGTCTCTGGATAAGAACAGTGCAAGATGTTTACTCACTGAAATTGGGCTTTTTGAAGTCATTTACCTACCAATCTGCCGATCTTAATCAAAACTACTCTATGTTGGTTGGTTGTTATGAAGCCTGTGTGTTGACTGAATTAGTGGTTTCCTCCAATAATAGTCATTCATCCGTAAAGAGCACAAACTCGCGTAAATGTATGCTCCTGATCGTTTCTCAAACGGGGCTTTCGGTCTATAAAGGAACGGTACTGAAAATAAACATGATCTACAGCGCCGAAAGGTTCTGCTCCTGCTCGTGCGGAATTGGCGTCAGTCCACGGACATGTTGAACTGGACAAGAGACTGGGCGGGCGGTTAGTGTTCGTGCTGTAACTGACCAATGAGAGTAAGCCTGTGCGAGTGGGTGTAGGCTTTCTCAAACGAGAACCAATGAATATTGTGGGCGTGGCCCAGGAGGACGGTGAAGCATTGCACGGCGTCTCTGCAGCAGCACGGGTAGGCGTTTGATAGTGAGGTTTATGTGAAGAGATATTACTGCGGTGTGGAAGCACGCTCGCAGTATGGATGCTCAAAAGAAAATCTGTATTATTGGCTCCGGAAATTGGTGAGTAAGTGATCGACGCAGATTGCTCTGATTGCGCCTGTGCCTGCGCGAAGAAAAAGTCTCTTCATTGCGCGTTCGTGTTCGGCTGCTGTGTATGTGGCTAGCTGTGGCGTGCTAGCTGTAGTATAGCTCGCTTGTGCGCGTACGATTCCGTCAACATTAGATTATTTTGGTCGAAAACAGAACGCTGTATTTGAAAAAATACAATTCACTCATGTTGACACTTGTCCGTTTAACATTTTAAATATCGCCAGATTGCCAGAAATATTGCCACGGGTTAAAAAAAATATTTTTTATAATAGCAGTCGATGTGTTTAGCTCTGCTTCATTGCTGTCCACCATACCAGTTCACGGGTTCAAGTTGTCTTCTGTGACAACAGGTGTTGAAAAAATGTGTTTTTATTTATCCAATTGGATAATTAAGGGTTTTTTAAAAAGCAATTTAAGGGCCTCGCCTGCGGTAAAGTTATTGTTACTGTTAACTACATGACTAGTTAATGTGTGTAGTCATTGGCAAACCTTCCTAGCTAGCTTGCCGGTTGTCTCGAATTCCTTGTGTTCTTGGGAAAGATTCAAGCATGAGCAGAATAATTGTAAAATTTGTTTTTTTTTCAGAATATTGATGATCCTGATCTCAGATTTAAATGCATATATATATATATATATATATATATATATATATGCGTGTGTTTCTGAATACAAGTTATGCTTGAAAGTATACAAGTAAATGGGGGAAGATATATATTCAAATGTTGGTTTATTGCTGGAATAAGATTTTCTATTGTTTATGTTTTTCTGGGAGTGGGAGGGACATGTAAGACTAAGACTGCCACTATTTAAAGAACGAATGTCATTTAAGGTAAACCATTTGGTCGCAGAAAAAACTTCAAACATGGATGGGGTGTTATTGTGTAGCGAACTGACAGCATCGGTTTAATTACTTTGAAGACAGAAACGTGAACACCACCCCCCCGAAAACGGTGGTATTAACAGAGTTACTCATTTCAGCCTACGGGTGAAACTGTTTGGAGACCGGTGCATTGGTGGCAATGGACCAGTAGCGGCCATGCACGTCGTCCTATCAGATTTACGTGCCTATTTCATTAGCCTTAATGAAAGGTTATGATCCTCGCTGTCTTACCATTGAGCTACATTAACAAAAAAGTTATCGGCTAACGTTTTCGTCTATCTGTTGCACAACCTTGTTAGGAACAGACTGGTCCCTCGCGGATTGTTTGCGGAATGCGCCTGAACAATGTTGTAAATACTTCAAAGGTGAAAGTGTAGGGTCTGATCTTGGTCATCGGTCCTTGCACAAACTCGCCCTTCCGCCCATTTGAGGAACGCTCTGCACAAGTCTTTTAAAGAGGGGACGTCAGGGCTGACCGCACAGAATCCAAAGAAAGATGAGTTGGAAAGTGTTCTTTATAAAAACAAACTTGTGGGTGGGTTTGCAAGCCCTAATCCTCTTGAATGGGTCCGCACAATACAAAATTAGTATGTGTGTGTGTCTAATGGTGTGGAGAATAGAAAGCTTTTAAACGGTGCAGTGCGTCTATCAGAGCGTAAGTGACGCTGTGTGGGAGTGCAGTGACAGCGGGAACATCGCGCTGAACTCGCTAAACCTTGACGCGGTTTACCGCACTCCTCCAGGGGTTCCGCCATCGCCAAGATCGTGGGCGCCAACGCCGCGCAGAACGCCAAGTTCGACAGCAGGGTGAACATGTGGGTGTTCGAGGAGATGGTGGACGGCCGCAAGCTCACCGAGATCATCAACACCCAACACGAAAACGTCAAGTATCTGCCTGGCCACAAGCTTCCACACAACGTGGTAAGGAGTGCTCGGGGAGGGGTTACCGTGGTAACTGGGAGTCATGACTAGAGGTTCGCTTGTGATTAATCTGGGTGAAGTCTAAAACTCAGCCGAGGTTCATTGGGAGTGTTAAGTGGGCTAGAGTTCACAGGGAATTTTCAGTCCTTGTGTGTTTTGTTGATAAAGTTGGTTTGTGGCTCACTGATCTATGAAAGGACAAACTCCACCGTCCAGTCACATGACCTAAGCAGATTAACTTGTAGTTATTTTTTTATGATCAGTTAATGCACTGCCTGCACAACAGGGGAATGTGGTATTGGTTTTTGGAGACAGTGTTGCTCACATAAGCAGCAAGGCCTTTCAACCAATCAGTGGACGGTTCATTTAGTGGGCTGCCAATCAGAAGTGAGAGATCCAGACATCCATCTCTACCGTTAAGAAATTTGCTTTGTCAAAATTTGACTCTCTTAAGAAATATTTTTCTTGCCTATAAATTTGGAAAGAATGTGCATATTTATCTTGTGGCTTAACAGACATGTTAAATTCGGTACAAAAAGCACAATGTCTTTTAGAAGCTGTTTAAATAACTCGCATTTTTTCTTACACCACACTTTTTCTAGCTAACCTGTCTTAAGATATTTTAATAAAGTGAAACACGCACACCATTGTCTCAACACCCTTTAAACAGCACGTTTTCATGCACACTAAAACCTCAACAGGAGATATAACAGTTTATAAATGATAGCATTGCTCTCCAGTAAGACTCATACAGAGGACCTCAACATACCTCCCACAGTGTATACACACTTAGGCATGGACACCAAATCAATTAACAAGAAATTAAGTCTGACTTTCAAATGGTATCCCATACTTGACCAATGATTTATGACTTCTGGCAAGGTTATTCTTATTGAAACTAAAGTGGCTAAATGGCTGTGGAATGAAAGCAGCTGATTGTATTCATGCAGTCGAGACAGACACTCTGGGGCTTGATACAGTGTTAGATATTATAGCCTGTTGGTGATCTAGAGCACTTGGTGCAGTGTTTTTAGGAAGATGGCGAGCATTGTTGGGCTGAATGGCCTGTTCTCGTCATTATGTTTACATTGGGTTAGGGTTAGGTTAGGTTAGGTTATTAACCCTGGGCAGGTTTCGGTGCTCCTCACTCTGAAGAAATGGAGCCCTTATTGGCTCTGGATTGTGTCTGCTCCACAGGAGAGAGGCTGCTGTATACAAGACCTTCACCTCTCTCTCTCCACCCCCTCCCTCCCTCTCTCTCTCCACCCCCTCCCTCCCTCTCTCTCTCCACCCCCTCCCTCCCTCTCTCTCTCTCTCTCCCTGTCCCCCCCACTCACACACACACACACACACACACTCTCACACACACTCTCACACACACACACACAGACACACTCTCACATACATGCGCACACACACACACACGTTCTCACACACATACACACACACGCACACACACACTCACACACTCACACGCACATACACGCACGCACACACACACACACACACTCACTCACTCACTCACACACACACACACACACTCACACACACACAAACACACATACACACACACTCTCACACATACACGCACACTTTCGGCAGATTGCTGTTCCTGACCTGGTTGAAGCTGTCAGTGGAGCAGAAGTCCTGGTCTTTGTGATCCCGCATCAGTTCATCGGAAAAGTGTGCGACACCATCAAGGACAAGATCCGAAAAGACGCTTTAGGACTGTCCCTCATCAAGGTGGG
Source organism: Anguilla rostrata (assembly GCF_018555375.3). Taxonomy (NCBI): domain Eukaryota; kingdom Metazoa; phylum Chordata; class Actinopteri; order Anguilliformes; family Anguillidae; genus Anguilla; species Anguilla rostrata. The sequence goes on along the minus strand of NC_057943.1, from coordinate 1,020,609 downwards.
TGTGGCCGCACCCCTTCCCCTGACACGGGACCTCTGGGGTCTCACTAAATGTGGGAGTGGTATTTTAATTTGTTTAATTGTTTTTGGCAGGGCATGTCTGTTAGAGGTGGAAAATCCAGGTTCAGAAATTTAAAGTCCTCCCTAGTATTTTGTTCCTGCCACCTGGATTTGCTGATTAGCATAATTATTTAACCAGAACATAAAACTAATTAGTGAAGTCAGCTGGATGAGTTCATGGGTGAAGAAACACATGGCAGGACTTTTACTTTGTGACCCCTGGACTCTCCACCTCTGATGTCTGCTAACCTCTGACCTCTGACCTGTGTGTGTGTGTGTGGGCGTGGCAGGGCGTGGATGAGGGGCCGGACGGCCTGAAGCTGATCTCTGACGTCATCCAGGAGAAGCTGGGCATCACCATCAGCGTTCTGATGGGAGCCAACATCGCTAACGAGGTGGCGGAGGAGAAGTTCTGCGAGACCACCATCGGTGAGGGGGAGGGGGGCAGGGGGCAGGGGGCAGGGGCAGGGTGTGCTCACCATCGGTGGGGGGAGGGGGGGCAGGGCAGGGGGCAGGGGCAGGGTGTGCTCACCATCAGTGGGGGGAGGGGGGGCAGGGCAGGGTGTGCGCACCATCGGTGAGGACAGGAGGCTGAAATAATGCAGTCAGTGGTGTTTCCATTTCTCTCTCTCTTTCCCTCCCTTTCAATCTCTTACTGTCTTAACTCCCACACTTTCTTTCTCTCCCTCTCTCTTGCTCTCTCTCCCCCTCCCTCCCTCCCTCCCTCCCTCTGTAGGCTGTAAGAACAAGGATCATGGAGCTCTGTTGAAGGAACTGATGCAGACCAGAAACTTCCGGATCACGGTGGTGGAGGAGTCTGACGTTGTGGAGATCTGTGGAGCGCTGAAGGTAAGGTCCTCCGGCCACAGGTGGCGCTGGTCTCTCACGTTGAACTCATTTAGTAACTCATTTTGCCGTGTTGCTAACGCGCGCTGCACTGACCGTCAGAACGTGGTTGCCGTGGGCGCGGGGTTCTGCGACGGCCTGGGGTTCGGGGACAACACCAAGGCAGCGGTGATCCGGCTGGGCCTGATGGAGATGATCGCCTTCGCCCGGATCTTCTGCACGGCCGGCCCCGTCTCCTCCGCCACCTTCCTGGAGAGCTGCGGCGTCGCCGACCTCATCACCACCTGCTACGGCGGACGCAACCGCCGCGTCGCCGAGGCCTTCGCCAAGACCGGGAAGGTGAGGGGGAGGCGGGGGAGGGGGCGAGGGCGGGGAAGGTGGGGGCGGGGCGGGGGGAGTGAGGGCGGGGAGGTGAGGGGGGGGGGGCGGGACGGGAAGGTGAGGGGGCGGGGAGTGAGGGGGGGGGAGGGGGGACGGGAAGGTGAGGGCGGGGGAAGGTGAGGGGGGGGGAGGGGGGCGGGGACGGGAAGGTGAGGGGGGGGGGGAAGGGAGGCGGGAAGGTGAGGGGGCAGGGAGGGGCGGGACGGGAAGGTGAGGGGCGGGCGGAGGTGAGGGCGGGGAAGGTGAGGGGGCAGGGAGGGGCGGGACGGGAAGGTGAGGGGGCGGGGGGGGGGAGGTGAGGGGGTGGGGCAGGGCGGGAAGGTGAGGGGGCGGGACGGGGTGACGTGGTGCGGGTCAGGCTAATATTCTCATAGACTGAGCTGAAGTGACAGAGTTGGGAGCAGAGCGCTAGTCTGATCTCTCAGAGTGGATAATCCCAGCAGCAGGGAGAGTGCCGTTACGGAAATACTGCGCTCTTGTTTGGGGGGTTTTCCTGGGGAGGGGGCTGATAAACTGGATTTGTGGGGCGTGAATTGACAGTTTTTTCTGTTGTGGCGGCTGTAAATCCTTGCACCCCCAGCCTTGTACAGGAAGTGATGCAACAGCTGACCTGTCTGACCATGGCCCCTCAAGGCTACTATGGCTGATAGACTTTTTGAAGTGTTTACTTTCTAAAAATTGCAATTGACAGCTGAGGGAAGTGCTCCTCCTAGTGGATAACAGTATGAGCCACACCAGGGCGGTGTCTGAATCAGCACATTTGTCTACTATGGAGTATAGTAGCTGAGTACACTGGATGAGAAAGCTGTTAAGTAAATTTTCTCTCAGTGTAGTGTGCGTAAAATCCCAGGATGATATACTTATTATCAGGGTTTTGCTGAGTATATTCGGGAGCAAATTTTTCAGGAAGTGAATGACCATTTTGGTCCCATAAATAAAGCGCGTTTTTGCTTTAAAAACAAGGCACAGCTCAGCTGACGTTTTCCTTCAGCAATAACGCGTGAGCAAGGGCGAGATGTCTTGCAACACTTCATCAGTAAGGTTGGAAAATAGGTTGGAGGATATTTTTCGCACACTGCCCATCACTAAAACTAAAACAGCAGACTAAAACTGTATGGAATCGCAGTGGGAGGGGTTCCAGTTGGTATGGAAACACAGTGGGAGGGGTTCCGGTCGGTATGGAAACACTGTGGGAGGGGTTCCGGTTGGTATGGAAACGTAGTGTGAGGTGACCCTGTTTTGGGGTCTCTCTCCCCCAGTCCATTGAGGAGCTGGAGAAGGAAATGCTGAACGGGCAGAAGCTCCAGGGTCCGGCAACAGCAGCCGAAGTGCATCACATCCTCACCCTGAAGAACATGGTGCACAAGTGAGTGTCTTTATCACATCCTCACTGAGTATCACTATCTCAATATCACATCCTCACTGAGTATCACTATCACATCCTCACTAAGTATCATAATACCACACCCTCACTGAGTATCACAGTCACAATATCACATCCTCACTGAGTATCACAGTCACAATACCACAACCTAAAAACTGAATATGATAATCATAATCAATGTATTGCAACCTCACTAATCGAGCATTACAATCATAATCATATCACAAGTGCTGTCTGTAGCAGAACAGCCCGTACAGATGGGTTCCTTTAAATCGGCCAGACCGCCCCTAACTTTGCTCCTCCTTGGCTCCTCCCTCTCTCCCGCCTTCCCAGGTTCCCCTTGTTCAACGCGGTGTACCAGATCTGCTACCAGGGACACCCTGTCGGCGAGTTCATCAGCTGTTTACAGAACCACCCCGAGCACATGTAGCTCGCCTAACCAAGCTCTCCAGAGGGGGAATGAGTTTGGGGAGGGGGGGGGCAGGTAACGCCCACAGGGGCAGATGCAGCGCACAAGGGGGGGGGGGGTAATTTTAACGTTCACACTTTTATCTTTTTAGTCTTGAATTACACTATAAAACGGTGAAGGAGAGTGAAAGTGACTGGCTGACCAGGCTGGGGGAATACGGTCAGCAAGCACCAATAATCCAGCCACCCTGCCTGTGATTGGCTGGACCCACAATCCTGCCACTTACCGTCACCATGACTACCTTACCCGTGATGTCACACTGATTTAATTGCACGCACAGTTTTTATGAGCATGCTGCAGAAACATCATTTTTGTTCTGAGGTCATCGACATTCGCAGCCCTCCCTGCTTCTATTGGCTCAGAGGCTGAGAGAGGTGATTGGTGTGTTGCTGAGGGCTGACTGCGTTGCCTTCGCTGGGCGTCGGCCTGCCAGACAGTTGCAGTGGTAGTGCCTTAACGGTCCCGTCAGGTCTGAGTAACTGTCCCGTCAGGTCTGAGTAACTGTCCCGTCAGGTCTGAGTAACGGTCCCGTCAGGTCTGAGTAACTGTCCCGTCAGGTCTGAGTAACTGTCCCGTCAGGTCTGAGTAACTGTCCCGTCAGGTCTGAGTAACTGTCCCGTCAGGTCTGAGTAACTGTCCCGTCAGGTCTGAGTAACGGTCCCGTCAGGTCTGAGTAACGGTCCCGTCAGGTCTGAGTAACTGTCCCGTCAGGTCTGAGTAACTGTCCCGTTGTAGTCGCTCTGTTTCGTGTGATAATGATTCCGCCTTAAGCAGCCACTCGTGTTCCGGAACTCCCGATCGCCACGCTTCATCACCCCGCCGTGTTCCGTCCGTCTCTGGTGTGGAGGTGTGACCAGTCAGTGTGGAGCAAATGCATGTAAAAATACGTATCAAAGCAAGATTTGATATTCAAATAAAAGTATTTGAACTCTAAGGTCCTCTGTTCTTTTTCAAAATAAGTTTTGTTTGTGAATGTACGTGCATGCACGTGTGTGTGTGTGTGTGTGTGTGTGTGTGAGAGAGAGAGAGAGAGAGAGAGAGTGTGCGCGCGCATGCTGAAGTAGATGCTGTGGATGGATAGACTGCATCGCATTGCCACAGCTGTGCACATCAGTGTGCTGTTTTCAGAACTGGCAATCCCTCTGCTTTGGCTCACTCCGTCTAGAACACAGTTATCCAGGGGAATTCTACAACAGTAGCCCGTTTATATCCCCGCAGCACCAGTAGATGGCGCCATGTCATTGATACGAAGAGTCGGGCACCATAGCGTACGCACCTCCATCGATGTGGGTACCCCGACGAATGATACCAGATATACAGCTCCATTTCCTACGATATGTTAGAATTAAATTGTCATGTTTCTGCCTTTAATAAATTACCCGTTGCTACGAGGAGGAAAGGTTATAATCTCGCAAAGAGGACGCAGTTCACCAAGATGTATTTCATGTATCTCACTTTCTCTTCTCCAAGTATGTTTTGAGTGTACCAAACACTGGTCCAGCACCCATTCAAGACATTAAGCGAACTGTTTGTCGCCGAAGTATGGCATCAAGGATGTTAAATCAGCTCACAAAAAGACGCAAAAATACCGCCTCAGAGCAGATGTTCCATGACTGGGGGATGCTGATCAGGAGGTGGAGTTCAGTAGGCTAACTTACTTCCTTAACTCGACTGCAGGACTCCGCTGGAGTATAAACAAACCCAGCCTTGGCTTCCAAACCACACAGCAGCAGGATCAAAGGGGCGGCCACCCTTTCTTTTCCACTAAAAGCTTATTTTTGTTCGTGATAACCCTCTTCCGAACAATGGCTGCTCTCTCTGCCTGGTTTTGGAATGAAAGATTCTGGCTTCCTCAGAATGTTACCTGGGCGGACTTTGCGGACCCAGAACCCGGAGTGGAGTATCCCAAAGCCGGACACTTGTTCTCCGCTTTACCGCTGGCTTTGGGAATATTTGCTGTCAGGATATTATTTGAAAGGTATGTTACGCTGATCTAGTTTACAAGCTCATAATAGTCGTCCTGGTTGGCTTACGTGATAGTAGTTAACTGAGTTACTTCGCCCCAGCGTGATGTCATCTCAAATTTATATTAAATCAGTTTGCCATAAATGTATTTTGGGAACTAAGTTTCCAAACGAGTGAACAACGTTAACTCGCTTGCTAAATGTAACTTAGTCCACGTTCGTTTAAATAGCTTTGCAAATTTTACGCTTAAATTATTGAGCTTTGTGTTTTAGAATTAGGTGCGGATTTGCTTCAGTTAAATTTTTTTTATCAGTTGAGATCTGATAAAATTCGTTGGGCTACAACGTGACTCCCCACTCGGGGTCAATAAATTGGCGGACTCAGGCACTTGGAATGGGTGTGAGAGGTATGTGCCAAGATAATGTTTGCTCGTCAATTTCACTGCGTGCGCATCATGCGTTATTTGCGTACTCTCTCTCTCCGAGTGAGTGAGCGAGTTTGTGAAGTAGTGTCAGAGTCTGAGATTTTCTGTAGCCCGCGGCATTTTATATTAGCTGGTATTGAATTTTGAATCTGTAATCCAGCGAGTTTAATTTCTAACTGATGACAAAAGGTGTAATTAACTTTAAAAAAATATGTATTAATGTTGTGCGCGATAAGTGATTCATTCCAAGCCTGCAAGAATTGTTAAATTGAAGCCATGCTTGTTGTAGGTATCAGAATTACTTGGATTGAACTGCTTGGACTTCTGTAGTCCTCCTGTGATGTGGCCCGACTTCTGGCATCTCTTTACATGCAAGTCTAGCCTAGTTGTCGGTAGTAAGCCAGCATTTTCACACAAACCCAGACGTTAAACATTTGAGACCCAGCAGGAGAGCACCAAGAACATGCTGAAGAGAAGCAGCCTATAAAACATGGGTTGAAGGTCATAAATGAGAAATGAGCGATCATGGGGAGAAAGTTCCTTTTGATTAATGTGCAATCCGATGATGACAGGGGCAAAGAACTTTCAACTTTATTGGGTTTGAATCTCCGGACTTCAAAACAGGCTTCGTTCCTTTATTGTTTGCAGCACTTTTTCGGGTCTGTTTCTCAGTTGTAATAACTCATGGTGCCAGTTTCACGGACACAGATTAAGCTTAGACCTGGACAAAATTGTGTTTTGTATGGAGGATCTCCACTCAAAACTGAATTTAGTCTGGGACTGACCGTAGTCTTCCTTCGTCCAGTGCCTGTGCGGTTTCCCATGGGGTTAAGGAAGGCAGCGATGTTTCCACTCATTGGTGCAAATTGGAAATAAGCCGTGCCATTGGCCTACAAGGCTTTTTAAGCATTTATCTTTTCATCGGTTTGGCACTGTTAGTGTATCAAGTCACAGTCCTGTCTAACCTCATTATATTAAAGGCATACTATGCATGATAATCACCATGCTAAGGCATATCTATAATGCACTGGGAATCTTCATGCACTTTCGTCAAATTCGTGCACCTTTGGGACGTTTGGGACGTTTCTGGGAGTGGCGCTGCTTCCTGTGTGGAGAGGGGTGGGTGTTTGTTGGGTTTTAACTTGACCTACGCTGCCTGAGTGGACGGGGTTTAAGACAGAGGAGGAGAGTTCTTTGATTGTAAGCACATGCTAAGAAATCCTGCATAGAAAGCCTTTAGGCCTGGGTATTCCAAGAAACCAGTGGATGGGGGGAAGGGAGGGATTTCAGAGAGGCGATGTGCTAGTACGCCATCTTATTTGTTCCAGTTCCTTTTATGACATCACCCATAAATATACGGGCACAGGAGCAATGTGGCAGCAGGGCTAGAATACAGAATAACAAGAGTTGCGAAAGCTGTTGGCTCCATGTCATTTTCTGCTATCTGTCAATCTGCATGCTCTATGACACATACTGCATGCTCTATGACACATTCTGCATGCTCTATGACACATTCTGCATGCTCTCTGGGACATACTGCATGCTCTACGGGACATACTGCATGCTCTATGGGACATACTGCATGCTCTATGACACATTCTGCATGCTCTACGGGTCATACTGCATGCTCTATGGGTCATACTGCATGCTCTATGAAACATAATGCATGCTCTATGACACATACTGCATGCTCTATGACACATACTGCATGCTCTATGGGACATACTGCATGCTCTATGACACATTCTGCATGTTTTATGGGACATACTGCATGCTCTATGACACATACTGCATGCTCTATGACACATACTGCATGCTCTACGGGACATACTGCATGCTCTATGGGTCATACTGCATGCTCTATGGGTCATACTGCATGCTCTACGGGACATACTGCATGCTCTATGGGTCATACTGCATGCTCTATGGGTCATACTGCATGCTCTATGGGTCATACTGCATGCTCTATGGGTCATACTGCATGCTCTATGGGACATACTGCATGCTTGCACAAGACTACAGCCCAGTCAGACACACTCCCCACAGGTGTTAAATACTTTTCATCTGATGTACTTCCAAGTGTTTCTGGGGGGGGGTACACCTTAAAACAGGTAGCCTACACCTGCACTGCTGAGACACCAGCTGCCACACCTCTCCAATTTGACTTCCCCACTTTGATTTCCGTTCACCTCTTCTGTCTACCTGTCTCAAGTGAGAGCTGGCATGGTGGAGGGGGGGGGGGGGGTGGTCTGAGGCAGAGTCCCCAGGGCAGCCAGCAGCAGACTGTCTGTCCTCTGGACTCGTTTATGAGGGTGAGGGTTGGGTCGGTCTCTGACAGGCGGGGCCCTGTTTGAGTTGCACAGCGACCGCGGAGTCCTCCTTCCTCTGTGAATCATTGACCTCTGCGGAATCAGTGACTCACAGTGCAAAGCTGCTAGATTTCTCACAGGGAACTAATCCAGAGGTGTGTTCTGAGTGTCAGCCACTCCGCCACAGACATTCAGCTCTGGCTTATCAGACAGAGTTCAAAGGTCAACTCTGGAAGCGGAATTCTTTCATCTTTTTCTGGAGATCAGGGAGGTTGGTTGAGGTCAGGGAGGGTGGAGGTCAGGGTGGGTGGAGATCAGGGAGGGTGGTGGAGGTCAGGGAGGGTGGTGGAGATCAGGGATCAGGGAGGGTGGTGGAGGTCAGGGAGAGTGGTGGAGATCAGGGAGGGTGGTGGAGATCAGGGATGTGTCCACTTGTTCTTGTTCGCTTAATTGATGCAGTTAATAAGCTGTACGTATTTAGCTGCCATTTTGTTTCTGTAAATGTGTGGCAGTATTGCATTGCTGTAGCGACATATTGGTTTTCAGTGCAGAAAAACACTCCACAGTGTCCAGAATAAAACCCTGACTGTCACTGGCTTTGTAGGAGCCAACACTCCAGCTTAATTGAGAGCAGGTGTTGTCTCTCTCTCTCTCTCTCTCTCTCTCTCTCTCTCTCTCTCAAATTCAAATTCAAATTCAAAATGCTTTATTGGCATGAAATACATTTGTACATATTGCCAAAGCGTACACACAGAAACAGGAATAGGAATAGGAATACAAACAACATTGTGGTAACAACAACAATGCAAACAACAGTGTGGTAACGACAACAATGCAATTAACAGTGTGGTAATGGCCACAGTGAGTAGGCCATATAATAATAATAATAATAATGTAGAAAAGAGAAAATAGAAAAAAAGATATAAATGAATTAATAATTAAAATAAATATATTTGTGGTGGTCAACTAGTGTCCCTCTCTCTCTCTCACACACTCTTTCTCTCTCTCTCCAGATTTGTCGCTCGCCCATGTGCACACATCCTGCAGATCCACACAGAAGTCAGTCGGATGGCCACGCCCAACGGCGCCCTGGAGAGAGTGTTTACCTGCGTTACTAAGGTCAGCGCCCGGGTGTGTGGGGGTGTGCTGAATATTAAAGTTCTAGAAACAGCGGCTGCTCCTGCAGGCTCCTCTGAGGAGCAGAGTGGGGAGAAGTGCTTTGGGGAGCAGCGTTTTGGGGAGCGGTGTTTTGGGGAGCGGCATTTTGGAGAGCAGCGTTTTGGGGAGCAGCGTTTTGGGGAGCGGCATTTTGGGGAGCAGCATTTTGGGGAGCAGCGTTTTGGGGAGCGGCGTTTTGGGGAGTAGCTCCTCTGGGGAACAGAGTGGGGATCAGCAGCTGCCGTTTTTCTTTACTCCCCCATCCACCAGCTGAGTGTCTGATTCATCCCTCTCTCACTCCTTGCTTTTCTCTCTCTCTCCCTTCCTCCCTCTCCCTCTCCTCCCCTCTCTCTCTCTCTCAATCCCACGTCTCTCTCTCTCTAGTCTCCAGACTGCAGGCAGGTGGAGGGGCTCTCTAAGCAGCTGGACTGGGACGTGCGTGAGGTGCAGCGATGGTTTCGCCATCGACGTAACCAGGACAAGCCCAGCACCCTCACCAAATACTGCGAGAGCATGTAGGGCTCCAGAGTGTGTGTGTGTGTGTGTGTGTCACCCTGACCAAATACTGTGAGAGCATGTAGGGCTCCAGAGTGTGTGTGTGTGTGTGTGTCACCCTGACCAAATACTGTGAGAGCATGTAGGGCTCCAGAGTGTGTGTGTGTGTGTGTGTGTGTGTGTGTCACCCTGACCAAATACTGTGAGAGCATGTAGGGCTCCAGAGTGTGTGTGTGTGTGTGTATGTGTCACCCTGACCAAATACTGTGAGAGCATGTAGGACTCCAGAGTGTGTGTGCATGTGCGCATGAGTGTGTGTGTGTGTCTGCGTGTGCTGAATGTGACAGTCTGAGGGTTTTATTAGTGTCCAGAGAAGCTTTGTGAACAATATACAAACACATGCTCACACATGCACTCGTGCACACGTACACACACACATCCCATCCACTTATCCTTATGTAAAAAAGGCTTAAAAACAACTGAGTAAAACAAGACTTAAAAACACCAGCAGTACAAATGATCATAGTGGGTCACCTTCCTACCCCTCTGTCCCTACTGACAGACTTAAATAGGCTGAGCCATCAATTGCACCTGGTTTCAATTACAAATTAAATACAATTCAACAATTAAATTAAATCAATTTAACAATTATTACAAACAATTAAACAATTAACTGCCTATTGAAGGGCCACTCCTTCACACCTTATCAATCCTGTTTTTTTAACTTCTGTGTGTAATCTCTCTTCCAGGTGGAAGTTTGTATTTTACCTGTGCATATTTACCTATGGAGTGCACTTTCTGTGGAAGGTGAGTGCATGGCTGATCAGGTAACTCTGATAATGTTAATAATAAACCTGTTAAGTGTGCAACCATTTCAATGTATGTGCACTGTTGTAGTGTGTAGTCCTGTTTTTCTGTGTGATGATGCTGCTGTGTGTAATCCTGTTTCTCTCTGTAATCCTGTTTCTCTGTGTGATGATGTTGCTGTGTGTAATCCTGTTCTCTATGTCATCATGCTGCTGTGTGGTTATGTTGCTGTGTGACGCTGTTGCTGTGTGTAATCCTGTTCTCTATGTCATCATGCTGCTGTGTGGTTATGTTGCTGTGTGACGCTGTTGCTGTGTGTAATCCTGTTCTCTATGTCATCATGCGCGTGGGTTATGTTGCTGTGTGACGCTGTTGCTGTGTGTAATCCTGTTCTCTATGTCATCATGCTGCTGTGTGGTTATGTTGCTGTGTGACGCTGTTGCTGTGTGTAATCCTGTTCTCTATGTCATCATGCTGCTGTGTGGTTATGTTGCTGTGTGACGCTGTTGCTGTGTGTAATCCTGTTTCTCTATGAGGTCATGCTGCTGTGTGTGTGTCATTCTGTTGTGTATAATCATGCATCCTGTTTTACAGTCACCCTGGACATGGGACACAAGGCACTGCTGGTACGACTACCCCTATCAGGTATGTGTGTATAAGTGTGCTTGTGTGTGTTTGTATATGCATGTGTGTGTGCATATGCTTGTGAGTGTGTTTGCCTGCTTTCTCGTCTATGTGCAAGCATGTGCCTATATCTGTGTGCATGCATTTGCATGTATGTGTGTGAAGTTGTACATGCCTGTGCTCTGTGTCCCAGGGCCTCTCCCCAGGACTGCATCTGTACTACATGATGGAGCTGGCCTTCTACTGCTCCCTGTTCTTCTCCCAGTTCACCGACATCCGGAGGAAGGTGGGAGAGGCGGGGCTTAAGAGCAGAATTGCTTACGAAAGTGTTTGTGAAAGGTGGGGCTTGTAGAAGGCAGGACTCATGAGAGCTGGGCTTTATAAAGTGATTTTGTTGTGTTGGGTTGGTCTGCCTTGGCTATAATATGAGAAGAGGAAACTGCAGAGATATAGCCTACATGCATCCCCCTGAAGGTTCTCTCTGGTGGTTCTCCCTGATGGATCTCTTTGAAGGTTCTCTCTGATGGTTCTCTCTGATGGTTCTCTCTGAAGGTTCTCTCTGATGGTTCTCTCTGATGGTTCTCTCTGAAGGCTCCCTCTGAACGTTCTCTCTGATGGTTCTCTCTGATGGTTCTCTCTTAAGGTTCTCTCTGAAGGGTCTCCCTGATGGTTTTCTCTGATGGTTCTCTCTGAAGGTTCTCTCTGAAGGTTCTCTCTGATGGTTCTCCCTGATGGGTCTCTCTGAAGGTTCTCTCTGAAGGGTCTCTCTGAATGTTTACTCTGAAGGTTCTTTTTGAAGGTTCTCTCTGATGGTTCTCTCTAATGGGTCTCTCTGAAGGTTCTTTATGATTGTTTTCTCTGAAGGTTCTCTCTCGTGGTTCTCTCTGTCTGCAGGACTTCCTGATGATGTTTATCCACCACCTAGCCACTGTAGGCCTGATCAGCTTCTCCTATGTCAACAACATGCTGCGCGTGGGCAGCCTGGTCATGTGCCTGCATGATGCCGCAGACATCCTGCTGGAGGTGAGGGGTCAGGGGTCAGGTGGGAGTGGCCAGGGGGAAGGAGGGGGATCAGTGTTTGATTGGGAGAACCATACTGGATTTACCACTTTCTGAGTTTACCTGGTACTACAGGTAGACAGTGCAACCAGCTTCCACAGAAGTTATTGTATCTGTTTATTTGCTGTATTTCTGGTCTTATTTGTTAATCCCACACAGGACGAGGGCTCTTTGTGTCTTCGTCGCCATCGTCCGCAGATCAGGGCCACGTAATTGGCTGTACCTTCTGTGGTGTTGTGATTCTGTTTCTGGTTCAGTCGTCAGCGTTCTGTGGTGTTCACACTTGCTTCTCTGTCCCTCGTTCCCAGGCTGCTAAGATGGCTATCTACGCAAAGTCCCAGTGGCTGAGTGACTTCCTGTTTACCGTGTTTGGGCTCGTCTTCTTCAGCACGAGACTCGTCATCTACCCCGTTTGGTGAGGGGATGCCTGGGCGCATCCTAAACGCGCCGGTATACTCCAAACGATGCAGAACCTTTCAAACAAAGCAATGCGATTTGAACAAGAGACAAACAAAAAGATGCGGTGTTTTGAGTTTGTAAGGTGCGGTGTGTTCACTAGCAAGGCACCAGTTTGCAGTTTTCTTCCCCTGTCTGCGATTGGTCCATCCAAATATCACATGGTTGGTTGCGTCATGGTTGACCGGCCCAGGGGGCGGAGTTATAATTTCTTTTCTGGTTCATCTCGTCACTGTCCAATGGTAGCAGCGTTCTGGTCGTGACTGGAATACTTTTGAGATTAACACTTTAAAGCAAAGGGCTGCTGAACTCATGCAAGGGTGTTGTCATCTTTATGATCGATCACTCAGCGACTTTAAAGACAGTGAAATGTGCTAGAATTCCTGGCAAAAAAAGTTAGGCATCAGGAGTCCTGAGCTGCAAGACGCCCAGCGGTGTGGAGTGACATAAAAGGAAGAACATGGAGCTTTTATTGAGTAAACTGACATTGATGTTAGCTGGTGGCTCTTTTCGCAAAGTTCACACATCGTTTGGAGTATACTGCCTATCTTACTGCGGCGAGAGGGCTGGTAACTAGTATTGTGGGACATGGTGAGGGTGGGCTTATGTCATTTTTAAGTGCGGGGGGGGGCATGACCATTATGATCTTACTATGGACTTATGGCGGTGTTGTTAGAGTAATGAAGCGCAGGCGTGGCTAATTTTCGTAACTCCTTACTTCACTCTAGTGTTTCTTTTGCGCCTCTACATCATGAAACCTATGCACTGTGTCGTCGCTTGATAGAGCGTCTGCAAATGCTTAATGTAATGTAATGTAATGAGATAGCTGTAAGTCTAACAGGGCTAATGTTCTCCTGCAGTATCGTATGGACAGTAGAGTGTAAAATAGTCGCTGGCTTGTGTGTGTGCGTGTGTGTAGGATCCTCCACACCACCCTGTTTGAGAGCTGGCAGATGATTGGTCCATACCCGTCCTGGTGGCTCTTTAATGGGCTGCTGCTGCTGCTGCAGGTTCTCCACGTGCTCTGGTTCTGGCTGATCATCCGCGTCTCCATCAAAGCACTGATCCGGGGAAAGGTGTGTGTGTGTGCGTGTGTGAGGGCATATGAAACTTCTGTGTGCGTGAGAATATATGTACTTCCTGTGTCGGTGTGTGAGAGTAAATGTACTTCCTGTGTCGCTGTGTGAGAGTAAATGTACTTCTTGCATGGGTGTGTGAGAGTATATGTACTTCCTGTGCAGGTGTGTGAGAGTATGTGTACTTCCTGTGCAGGTGCGTGAAAGTATGTGTACTTCCTGTGCAGGTGTGTGAGAGTATATGTACTTCTTGTGCAAGTGCGTGAGAATATATGTACTTCCTGTGTCGGTGTGTGAGAGTATATGTACTTCCTGTGCATGTGTGTGAGAGTATATGTACTTCCTGTGTCGGTGTGTGAGAGTAAATGTACTTCCTGTGCAGGTGTGTGAGAGTATGTGTACTTCCTGTGCAGGTGTGTGAGAGTATGTGTACTTCCTGTGCAGGTGTGTGAGAGTATGTGTACTTCCTGTGCAGGTGTGTGAGAGTATATGTACTTCCTGTGCAGGTGTCTAAGGATGACCGCAGTGATGTAGAGAGCAGCTCGGAGGAGGAAGACGGGGTGAGGTCGGGGGTTAGGGTGACCCCCAGAGGGAGGGGCTTGTCATCCAAGAGTGAGAATGACACCAATGGTCACCTGACCTCCTCGCCATGGCAACAGGGCCACTGAGATGGGGAGACCACAGAGCGCAAAGGCGGAAATGGCACCGGTGTGCACCCCAAAAAAAAAACCAACCCCCCAAATCCAGAACTCTTCCGTCCTAATCCCACTCCCGTCCCAGAGAACACTGAAGGAGAGTAAGGGGAAGGCCCACATATCGCAGGACTTGGATTTAGGGGTGAGAGCGGCCGGACAGACAGACACTGAAGGTGGACAGATGTACTCTGAAGATCCTGACTCTCTCCCCCTCACTCCCCTGACTGGAGCATTCTGGGTTTTTTACTCTCTCTTCTTGATCATGCTGTGTTTGTTTTTTTAAGTGACTTTTATTGTGAGACCAAACACTTTATTATTAAAATGTTGATTGCTTTGAGCATAACGGTGATTTTCTTTACTGATTTTTATTTTTTTCCCCATTGTTAGAACTTGGTAGATCATTCTAGTGAAAAACGCCACAGGAACAAAATGAAAATGGCAGGATTGGTCACTCAATCAAACCCAATCAAAACCGGAAGTCAGACAGAAGCAGAGAACATGGCGTCTCTCCCGCTGAGAGGGGACCTGTACAGGACCCAGTATGTAAAGCCGTGATGATGCGTATGAAGTCATCCATTTTAAACGCAGTGTTTCTCCAGAGGAGTGAGAGGGCGGTGGATAGCACGGTCCAGCAGGCGGAAGGGCAGTCTCTCTCAGTACCTTATCTTCCCACAGGCGTCCATCAGCTCAAACACATCCTCACTGAAGTCATTATACTGCAGGCTGAGAGAGAGATGGAGAGGGAGAGATGGGTAGAACGAGAGAGAGATGGAGAGGAAGAGGAGACGAGCGAGAGGGACTTTAGAGAAAGCGTGTAAGGTCCTATGCTGACCACACCCCTTCGTTTCCAAAACAGTGTGGTTATGAGTAAAGCAAAAAAATAAATCTAAAACTCATTATGATAGCCATGTTTCACACACACACACACACACACACACACACGCACGCACACACGCACGCACGCACACGCGCACACACACACACACACTCACACACATTCACACACACTCACGCACACACACACACTCACGCACACACACACACACACACACGCGCGCACGCACACACACACACACGGGCCATTTTACTCTTTACCAGTCCTGTGGGAATATTTTCCTGCCAGCAAAATTGTGATCTTAATTCTGGGCATTTTACTCCCCAGTTTGAACTGGCCAATCAGAAGTGTTTACTCCCCAGTCTGAACTGGCCAATCAGAAGTGTTTACTCCCCAGTCTGAACTGGCCAATCATAAGTGTTTACTCCCCAGTCTGAACTGGCCAATCATAAGTGTTTACTCCCCAGTCTGAACTGGCCAATCATAAGTGTTTACTCCCCAGTCTGAACTGGCCAATCAGAACTGTGGTCACCATGTACTCACTTCAGCTCCCGAAGGGTGCGGCTGTCCTTCGCCATGGCGACCAGGGCGGGAACAACATCGTCGGTCAGCTGGTTATTTTTCAGCACCAGACTCTTCAGACCGCTGGACCTGACCGCTGCACACAGCTCAGCCACACACCCGTCCGTCAAATCCACCATCTCCACACTACAGAGAGAGAGAGCTGTCAATCAACCCCACCATCACCACACTACAGAGAGAGAGAGCTGTCAATCAACCCCAACATCTCCACACTACAGAGAGAGAGAGCTGTCAATCAACCCCACCATCTCCACACTACAGAGAGAGAGAGCTGTCAATCAACCCCACCATCACCACACTACAGAGAGAGAGAGCTGTCAATCAACACCAACATCTCCACACTACAGAGAGAGAGAGCTGTCAATCAACCCCACCATCGCCACACTACAGAGTGAGAGAGCTGTCAATCAACCCCAACATCTCCACACTACAGACAGAGAGAGCTGTCAATCAACCCCACCATCGCCACACTACAGAGAGCGAGCTGTCAATCAACCCCAACATCTCCACACTACAGAGGGAGAGAGTTGTCAATCAACCCCACCACCTCTACCCTACAGCATTATTACGAGACATCCCTAATCCCCACGGGGCTCTGTGTTATTAGGGGACATCCCTAATCCCCACGGGGCTCTGTGTTATTAGGGGACATCCCTAATCCCACGGGGCTCTGTGTTATTAGGGGACATCCCTAATCCCCACGAGGCTCTGTGTTATTAGGGGACATCCCTAATCCCCACGGGGCTCTGTGTCATTAGGGGACATCCCTAATCCCCACGGGGCTCTGTGTTATTAGGGGACATCCCTAATCCCCACGGGGCTCTGTGTTATTAGGGGACATCCCTAATCCTAATGCCCACGAGGCTCTGTGTTATTAGGGGACAACCCTAATCCTAATCCCCACGGGGCTCTGTGTTATTAGGGGACATCCCTAATCCCCACGGGGCTCTGTGTTATTAGGGGACATCCCTAATCCCCACAGGGCTCTGTGTTATTAGGGGACATCCCTAATCCCCACGGGGCTCTGTGTTATTAGGGGACATCCCTAATCCCCACGGGGCTCTGTGTTATTAGGGGACGTCCCTAATCCCCACAGGGCTCTGTGTTATTAGGGGAAGTCCCTAATCCCCACGGGGCTGTGTTATTAGGGGACATCCCTAATCCCCACAGGGCTCTGTGTTATTAGGGGACATCCCTAATCCCCACGGGGCTCTGCGTTATTAGGGGACATCCCTAATCCCCACGGGGCTCTGTGTTATTAGGGGACATCCCTAATCCCCACGGGGCTCTGTGTTATTAGGGGACATCCCTAATCCCCACGGGGCTCTGTGTTATTAGGGGACGTCCCTAATCCCCACGGGGCTCTGTGTTATTAGGGGACGTCCCTAATCCCCACAGGGCTCTGTGTTATTAGGGGACGTCCCTAATCCCCACGGGGCTCTGTGTTATTAGGGGACGTCCCTAATGCCCACGGGGCTCTGTGTTATTAGGGGACATCCCTAATCCCCACGGGGCTCTGTGTTATTAGGGGACATCCCGATGGGCTGGCACTCACTCCAGGTGTTGCAGGGTGCAGGCAGGGTCCCGCAGCGCCCCCCACAGGTGTGTGGCCCCGGCGTCTCCCACCTGATTCAGCCCCACCTCCAGCTCCTTCAGCCGCGAGCCCGGGGTCCGGAGCAGAGCCGCCAACTCCCGAAACGTCTGCCCCCCCAGCTCACAGCGCGTCAGCCTGCAACACAGAGGGGGCGTGAGCAGAGCTCTGTGTGGTTAGACTGAATCACTCTCTCTGGTACCTGAGTTTCTTTGGGGTGCAGTCTGCTGTTCTGAGCTCTGTGTGGTTAGATTGAATCACTCTCTCTGGTACCTGAGTTTCCTTGGGGTGCAGTCTGCTGTTCTGAGCTCTGTGTGGTTAGATTGAATCACTCTTCTGTACTGAGTTCTGGCGCTGCGTTTAGTCTGTGGGTAGATTGAATCACCTCCTGGTACTTCTGTGGCAGTCCTGCTCTGAATGTGCGGATGAGCTGCATGACCCCAGCGTCCCCCAGCTCGTTAACGGACAGGTCCAGCTCCGTCAGAGCGCGCCCTGCTGTCTGCAGGGAGTCCGCCAGGTCAGCGCAGCAAGCGTCCGTCAGATCGCAGTCCATCACACTGCCACAGGAGGGCAGCAGGGAGGCATCAGAAAAACAAGAGCCAGACCACCAGGACACACCCACCTGAGCCCCACCCACCTGAATCCTACCCACCTGAGCCCCACCCACCTGAATCCTACCCACCTGAGCCCCACCCACCTGAACCCCACCCACTTGAGCCCCACCCACCTGAACCCTACCCACCTGAATCCTACCCACCTGAGCCCCACCCACCTGAACCCCACCCACCTGAACCCTACCCACCTGAACCCTACCCACCTGAATCCTACCCACCTGAGCCCCATCCACCTGTGTATAGTGTATAGTGTGTGTACCCTTACCCCAGGCCCTGCAGGGGGCAGTGTGGGTCTCTCAGGGCAGTGTGTGTGTATAGTGTATAGTTACCTCAGGGCCTGTAGGGGGCAGTGTGGGTCTCTCAGGACAGTGTGTGTGTGTGTATGTGTGTCTATAGTGTATAGTTACCACAGGCCCTGTAGGGGGCAGTGTGGGTCTCTCAGGGCAGTGTGTGTGTGTGTGTGTATAATGTGTAGTTACCTCAGGCCCTGTAGGGGGCAGTGTGGGTCTTTCAGGGCAGTGTGTGTGTGTGTGTGTATGTGTGTGTATAGTGTGTAGTTACCTCAGGCCCTGTAGGGGGCAGTGTGGGTCTCCCAGGGCAGTGTGTGTGTGTATAGTTACCACAGGGCCTGTAGGGGGCAGTGTGGGTCTCTCAGGGCAGTGTGTGTTTAGTGTATAGTTACCACAGGGCCTGTAGGGGGCAGTGTGGGTCTTTCAGGGCAGTGTGTGTGTGTGTGTATGTGTGTGTATAGTGTGTAGTTACCTCAGGCCCTGTAGGGGGCAGTGTGGGTCTCTCAGGGCAGTGTGTGTGTGTATAGTGTATAGTTACCACAGGGCCTGTAGGGGGCAGTGTGGGTCTCTCAGGGCAGTGTGTGTGTATAGTGTATAGTTACCACAGGGCCTGTAGGGGGCAGTGTGGGTCTCTCAGGGCAGTGTGTGTGTATAGTGTATAGTTACCACAGGGCCTGTAGGGGGCAGTGTGGGTCTCTCAGGGCAGTGTGTGTGTGTGTATGTGTGTGTATAGTGTATAGTTACCACAGGGCCTGTAGGGGGCAGTGTGGGTCTCTCAGGGCAGTGTATGTGTGTGTATAGTGTATAGTTACCACAGGGCCTGTAGGGGGCAGTGTGGGTCTCTCAGGGCAGTGTGTGTGTTTGTATGTGTGTGTATAGTGTATAGTTACCACAGGCCTGTAGGGGGCAGTGTGGGTCTCTCAGGGCAGTGTGTGTGTGTGTATGTGTGTGTATATTGTAAGTTACCACAGGGCCTGTAGGGGCAGTGTGGGTCTCTCAGGGCAGTGTATGTGTGGTATAGTGTATAGTTACCACAGGGCCTGTAGGGGGCAGTGTGGGTCTCTCAGGGCAGTGTGTGTGTGTGTATGTGTGTGTATAGTGTATAGTTACCACAGGGCCTGTAGGGGCAGTGTGGGTCTCTCAGGACAGTGTGTGTGTGTGTATGTGTGTGTATAGTGTATAGTTACCACAGGGCCTGTAGGGGGCAGTGTGGGTCTCTCAGGGCAGTGTGTGTGTGTATGTGTGTGTATAGTGTATAGTTACCACAGGGCCTGTAGGGGGCAGTGTGGGTCTCTCAGGGCAGTGTGTGTGTGTGTATGTGTGTGTATAGTGTATAGTTACCACAGGGCCTGTAGGGGGCAGTGTGGGTCTCTCAGGGCAGTGTGTGTGTGTGTATGTGTGTGTATAGTGTATAGTTACCACAGGGCCTGTAGGGGGCAGTGTGGGTCTCTCAGGGCGGTGCACAGGCAGGCCAGGCCGTGGTCCTTCAGGTCGTTGTTCCTCAGGTCCACAGATCTGAGCACTGAGCTCCCAGAGCACAGCGCAGAGGAGAGAGCCTCCATGGACACGCCCGTCAGCTTACACATCTGCAGCCTGCACACACACACACACACATACACGCACGCACACACACACACACACACACACACACACACGCACACACGCACACACACATGCATACGCACGCGCACGCACGCACGCATTCATAGACACAAACTGCCATGTGAACACATTACAGTGTACTATATAATACAAGAGAAATGGGGTAAACACACTAAGCACTGTGCTGTGTGAAACACCACTCCAGGAGAAAGTGGAAATGCAAACTGGCCCTGGTTTTATTTTATCCCACTGCTGCAGGCTGAGATGCAGGGGCTGTAATTATGGGCTCTGTGTTATTTAAAGCTGTACGCAAGTACAACCACAACTGAGCAAACAGCCAACGATTAGAAAGTTTGGGCTGTGTCTGTGTGTGTGTGTGTGTGTGTTTGTAGTGTGTATAGTGAGTTTGCGTGTGTGTGTGTATAGTGTGTGTGTATATAGTGTGTGCATGTGTGTATAGTGCGTGTGCGTATATAGTGTATAGTGTGTGTGTGTGTGTGTGTGTAGAGTGTGTGTATATAGTGTATAGTGTGTGTGTGTATGTGTACAGTGTGTATAGTGTTTGTAGGCAGTCCTACCCCAGCTCCTGTAGCTGGCACTGGGGGCTCCTCAGTGACTGGCTCAGCTGTACCAGCCCTGCATCCTTTATGTCATTCCCCCGCAGGTCCAGCAGGTGGAGCTGTGAGGAGCACAGAGCGCTCGCCAGGTAGCCACAGCTCACCTCCGTCAGCCTGCAGCATGGGACCCTACAGACACACACACACACATGCACACACACATGCACATATAAACACACGCGCACACATGCACACACACACGCATGCACACACGCAAACACACAGACAGCACACACAGTCAAGACAGCAGAGGCCTGATCAGTCAAACAAAGGCCTGTCTTCTGAATTTCAAAATGTGTGTTAATTAGCAAGATATCTGTCGTTCTTAACCCGCACTGCTTATCTCCTCCTCCCTCTCTTCTCTCTCCCTCCCCTCTCCTCTCTCCCTCTCTCCCTCCTCCCTCCCCTCTCTCCCTCCCTCTCTCCCCTCACTCTCCTCTCTCCTCCCCCTCACTCTCCCTCCCTCCCTCTCTCCCTCCCTCCCTCCGTACCTCAGTATCTGCAGAGCGCTCCCCACCAGTCCGGCGCACAGACTCTGGGCTCCGCGGTCTCCCATGGGGCAGTAGGACAGGTCCAGCTCGCGGACGGCCCCACGCTGGATCCCGGCAGTCAGGGGGGCGTAGGACCCAGGGCAGAGGGTGCTCTGGGTCAGACTGCACAATGTGGAGAAGTGGGGGGTCCCCAGGCAGAGGGGTCACTCCAGATCAGTGCTCAACGAACTTTAAATGCATACTTTAGCTAGCGCACAGCTCTGTGTAAATTAACCCAGGCTACTTTAGCTAGCGCACAGCTGTGTGTAAACTAACCCAGGCTACTTTAGCTAGCGCACAGCTGTGTGTAAACTAACCCAGGCTACTTTAGCTAGCGCACAGCTGTGTGTAAACTAACCCAGGCTACTTTAGCTAGCGCACAGCTGTGTGTAAACTAACCCAGGCTACTTTAGCTAGCGCACAGCTCTGTGTAAATTAACCCAGGCTACTTTAGCTAGCGCACAGCTGTGTGTAAACTAACCCAGGCTACTTTAGCTAGCGCACAGCTCTGTGTAAATGAACCCAGGCTACTTTAGCTAGCGCACAGCTCTGTGTAAATGAACCCAGGCTACTTTAGCTAGCGCACAGCTCTGTGTAAACTAACCCAGGCTACTTTAGCTAGCGCACAGCTCTGTTGGTTTGTAATAGCTTTAACCCAGGCTACTTTAGCTAGCGCACAGCACTGTGTAATTGAACCCAGGCTACTTTAGCTAGCGCAAGCTCTGTGTAATTGAACCCAGCTACTTTGCTGATGAAAAGTGTTTGAATCATACAATAATCTCTATAAATATGATATATCTTTATGAATGTGCTCCCTGACTGACTCACATGATCTTCTTGGCGACGATGATGGCGGGCAGCAGGCGACGGGCCACCTCCTCCGACAGGTTTTTAGTGCAGTACAGATTCAGCTGCTCCAGCTCCCCGCAGCACGTCGCCATGTAGCTCAGCGCCGCTGAATCTTGGACACTCAGGCCACCGTAGCTGAGCCCCAGACGCGCGGAGGGCCCCACGGCCGCTACCGCCAGAGCAGCGTCCTGCCGCTGCTGCAGCAGCCGGAAGGCCCGCAGGTGGCGCTCTTTGTGGTAGGACTGCACGGCCTCCTGGGTCATCTCCTTCAGCCAGGCGGTGAGCTCCAGGGCGCGGTCACTGTCGAACTTCCCGACGGCGCCCTCCAGTGGTGCCCTCTGGGAGGGGTCGCACAGCCCCGCCAGGAAGAGCTCCAGGAGGTCGGCCTTGCCGGCGGCCAGCTCCAGCAGGTCCGGCAGGCCGCCCCTATCCCAGCAGCCTCGGTGGTAGGCCACAGCCAGGAGGAACTGCGCCAGCTCGGGCGAGAGG
The DNA here is from genome assembly GCF_018555375.3 of Anguilla rostrata. Lineage (NCBI taxonomy): Eukaryota > Metazoa > Chordata > Actinopteri > Anguilliformes > Anguillidae > Anguilla > Anguilla rostrata. Next base: position 998,405 of record NC_057943.1, on the reverse strand, counting down.
AAGGAGCAGGAGCGCGGGCGCAGGAAGTCCCGCAGCGGCGCCGAGGCCTGGGGCGGCGGGAGGCCGAAGGCCGCCACCTCCTCCCGAGAGCAGCTCCCGGCGCCGCTCAGCACCGCGCCGGCGGCCATCTTGCCCAGCCCTGTGAGCAGGGCGGCGGCAGGCTCCGCCCCCACCGCGTGCCGCTGGAACAGGCTGGCGGTGGCTTGGGCGAACACGTGGGTCAGCGTTTTGGGAAGGGCCCGTCCGGCTGCCCGCGCCTCCCGGTACACAGAGCACAGGGTCCAGCAGAACCCGGGCAGGCGGGCCAGGGAACAGAACCCCAGCGTCTCCTCCATGTGCTCCAGAACCTGGGCGGCCTCCCGCGGGTCAGGGAAGAACAGGCGCAGGTACGCCCCCCTGCCCTCCTGAGAGAGGCCCTGCACCTCCACGCGCCCCCCCTCGCTTTCGGACAGGGGCTCCAGAGACGCCGGGGGCCTGCAGGTCACCAGCACAGAGGCCCCCAGAAGGAGGGTGCCCCTGAGCAGCCCAGACACCAGCGCAGAGAGGGGGGCTGGCTGGTTTGGGTCGCTGCAGGGGGGTGCAGCTCCAGGGAGAGGGGTTGGCTGGTTTGGGTCACTGCAGGGGGGTGCCTGGTCCTGGTCCTGGTCAAGCCCATCCAGCACAAACAGCAGGGCCTGAGGTTTCTGGAACACCAGGTCCATGGAGGTGCTGGATAGGTGGGGGTGCTGCTGGGACAGCAGGTCTGCCAGAGAGCGCTCCCCTGTCCCGGACCCTCCCTGCCCCATCCCAGAGCCCAACTCCCCCTTCCCGGACCCCCGCTCCCCCATCCCGGACCCTCCCTGCCCCATCCCAGAGCCCAGCTCCCCCAGCGGCAGCGGGAACAGGAAGGCGAAGCGGGTCAGCCTCACCCCAGAGGCCCAGTCCGCCAGCAGCTTCTGCACCGCCGTGGACTTCCCCGCCCCGGCCGGGCCCGCCACCCTCAGCACCCGGCTCTGCGCCAGCGCGGCGGTAACCACGGTAACGGCGTCCTGCAGCCGCTCGCCGTCTCCCGCCCCCGCCCCGTCAAGGTCCTCGCCTCCGCCCGTATCCAGGGCGACGTAGCGCCCACTCCGCAGCACCTCCCTCGGGCACTGGCCCCCAAACAGGGAGTCCGGCCGGGGGTCCAGGCTGTAGGCTGCCATGGCGTCCCTGTGCAGGGTGTGGAGGCCTGTCCCAGAACAGAGTACATTACACGCCCACGCTCGTCTCACCTGACACACACAGCCTTACATCGCTCTGTTACGGTGTAAGATCGCAAATATGTAATTAGAACAACATTCTAATGATGATGTAATAATCACTAATGGTTATTGAAAGTAATGGAGTTTTAGAACGCTAATTTAGAATTTTGAAGAAACATTCCAAAAAAAAAACAACTACTTTTTAAAGGGTTAAATTGGCGAACTAGATAAGGAAATCTGCAAACGATTTGCCAGTTTCATTTAGACCAGAGAGGTTTTTGTTTAAAGCATTCAAGATTCTTGACTGTATCTGTATTTATTTATTTATTTATTTCGGCAGTGATTAATGTCTAGAGCGCTGTTAAGTGGCATAAGTACAGTTCAGATGATGAAAAGGATCATCTGTAGATTCAGTACTGAAGAGACTTTAATTTGGAGACAAATGCAAGTTACAAAATAACTTTATTACGTTGTGGTTACTGTTACTGCTCACTAGTCGAACCAAACTGTAAACCAAAAAAAGTAGTTAAAACACAACTTGCATTGGTGAAATGCATTAATTAATGATGCGGATGCACCACACGATTACTTATATATTGGGTATTTTCCCCAACATAAAACGAGACAAGGGCGTGTCCGCAATAAAAACGTGGTGGTTCGGTGTAACACGATTTAACGTTAAACGGGATACGTCTCGCTCACAGCATTAGAAAAGAGTGTAAATGCTAATCTGAATGGCATCTGTCCCGGGCTAAAGTGTCAAATCTTCGACCCAATACCACAGCGCGAGCAGAAATGAATGACGTGCACTTAGACGAGGAGTGGGTGGCACGGGTAACTGTTGTTTTTAATATCCAGACGAAAAATCGGCGATAATTCTTAATTCTGAAATTACTGAAAGCTATATGAATAATTGAGGATGGCGTTAAAAATATCTTACGGTGCAGAGGTGTGCCGACGAGATCCCACGGAGCGCTCATTGTTTTTCTTCTCAAGGAAACTTTTTTATGCTAAGGTCTTGAATTCTTAATTCAGTAATGATCTGCAACAATACCCAGGTCTTACGAGAGACTACACGCAAACGTAGGCTATTTGAGTGACTGTAGATCCGCTGGCGAATTTAAATGGCGCAATACCTGAATTAAAAATCTAAAATCGCAGACGCAAAGCCACTTCAGATTTGCCCGATATTCACGATAATCGCATACCCTGCTCGAGGTAGCAGTATGTGGTTAATTCGTTATTGCGCTAGGTATGTATGCAATGTAGCCAAAAACTGAGCAACTTCCTCTGCGTATTTGCGACTCCGGTTTACGCCCCGTCATTCCGGAATCATGCTATGGAAGGGTCGACCGTTGCATTAGCCGAATTAATATTATTAATTTGCTCGTTTTGCTTCCGAAGCTGAAATAAACTTCACAGAGAGGGAGTAGCTTTGGAGCCCACGTCTCCGGCGCGGGCGAATGGAAATGTGAAATATTTTTTCTCTGGAAAGTATATTTGCCTCTGAAAGATAATGGGCATGACAGCATGTCTCATTTTGATTCCCAAGCGTTCGGTTGTTGCCGTGCTGTCATTCAAAACTGTATGAACAAGCCCCCAGTATCTTGTAAAACCTGGTCAGCAGCTGGTTTACGTAATACGCAACTTTGGTGTCCTCTAGGTGGCGTTGCGAACGCTAAAATCTAGATTAGACTGGGACCACGACAAAGAGTTCCAGACCAGCCGTTTTTAGAGCGATTAAATTGTGTTACAGTTTGTAGTCCTAAAACCAAAAATAATTCCTTTTTTGAGCCATGGGTTCCTTCGTCAGATTTCCAGTGCATTTTCCCCATAGGGATTTCGTTTTTTTTTTTTTTTGTTGCCGAAAATAAAGTCTGTGCTGAACGTGAACTTAAGAGATCTCCACGTTTTGTTCTACGAGATAAATTACACCAATCAATATCACCCACCCTGCATTTCGAAGCTGTTACCTGCTTTTAAAAAGTAAGTTGCTAACAAATTGCTATATTGAAACTACAACAATGGTCGCTTTCTGGCAACCGCCACTCAAGTTTCCATACTAGCCCGCCTGCACGCGACAACCGTTGTAGTTTCAACATAGCAACTTACATTACATTACATTACAGGCATTTGGCAGACTTATACGCAACTTACTTTTTAAAGCACATAACAGCTTCTAAATTCACGGTTGAGATATTAATGGGTGTAATTTATCTAGTAGAACAACACGTGAAACAGTCTTCGACATACGTTAACCACAGACCTTATTTTCGGCAGAAAACGAAATCCCTATGGGAAAAAAGCATTAGAAATCTGAAGAGGGAACCCATGGCGGAAGAAACGTCCGGGTTGGCCTACAAAAAGTCGTAATCAAAGGATATGACGCCACAGAATTTATAGCTAGAATCGAATCGAAGCAGGTTCCCGGGCCAGCTTCAAAATAAAAGCCTGTTTAGTGGTTTTGATGTTGATGACTATCCCTGGGATGGAATACTGTTCAGTAAACACAGGGGAGGACAGAATTTCAGATTACTGAACAATAATTGCTCGATTGACATTTTAAGAATAGAATGTAATTTTGTGCATTTGTAGGGGTTAAACTGAATCTTTATTTTCGTAGGATAAAGACAACGTGCAGTAAGATTTGCGTCTGTGCCAAGCGGCCAAAACCAGACTTCGTTTTTGAAGCTCATTTCCTGGTGTTGTAGTTCCTGGTTGCTCACTAGCGCCACTACGGATGGCTCCAGTATAGGTGTTTTCATATCCGGTTTCCATGTAAGTCTACGGTACAAATGCGATCAAAATACAAAGTCAATAATTTTTTCTCACAAGAACAAATAGTCATAATAGGTGTATTTTATTCGTCTTATGACTGTCCATGGGTCGATTTTATGATTTATTGCGTCATTTGGGCACAGTGCCAATATTTGTTCTGGACCAATGAGGTACAACTTGCGTCACTTCCGGATTACTGCGGAGAACTGAGCTACAGTAGGGGCTACAATCTGTGGTCACTGGGGTGGGAGGTGGCGTCTCTTGGCCTTGACATTGCGGCTCCGACCACGGTCCACCTGTGCGAAGTCAGAAAATGCAGGCATCCCATTTTGTAGTGGTTTCATTATAGCGTGTGCTATTTACAGCTTCACTAGACGACCATAAAATAACCCTCTTCTGAAGTTTTGCGGTAGCCGAGTCATTTTTACTATTTCCTTTAGCCCACTTAACCAAATAATTAGTTGGCAGAAAGCGTAATCAGCTAACGCTTATTTGCTATATGTGGTAGTCCAGTAGCCTATGCTAAAACAGTTCGCAACTTCGGCTACCAAGCCATTTGACTAGCTAGCTAACCCTAACCGGCAAATATTCCATCTGTCAAACGTGTTTGACGGCTTGTCAGTAGTGTAGGCTACATTCCGTAAATGTCTACCTGGGCTATGCTGCACGAATGTGACAAAGCTAGAAGCTAGCAAGAAAATAATAATAATTAGAAATTCAATGTACATTATTTTTGTCTTTATGCAACAGGTGGAAAACTTGCTCTTCAAAGTGCGTTGTCATATTTACACGCCTGTAGATCAGTTATTAAAATACTTGGTAGATTTGTTAATCACCGCTGACAGTGTTCATTTTTATTCGGTAAAAAGTGACTTGCGAACGATCGGTCAGCTAGCGTCACCCAGCAAGTGAACACCACAAACGGCGATGGAGTAGTAGCAGTTAATGGCTCATTAACTGACTGTGGCGAAAACCTACGACGATAACTTGCTTGCTTAACAGCAGGTCTACCAGACAGTTATATGAAAATTAGCCTAGTCAAATCACCAGTAGTCTACACATCTCTGATTGACTGACCATCAGTGCAGTCGATGTTCTTCCCCTGTAGTTCATATTGCTAATGCGTGAGCTAACCAGGGATAGCTTACCTAGCTCACTGGCAAGCTGATATGCTAGCTAAGCATATTCGTTTTGACGAGAAACATAAATTGAAGATAACTGAACATAATTGTATTATTAATGTCATACATATAACGTGATTACATGACACAGTACAGTCACGGATGGAAATTAAACTCCGTAAACATTTGATCATATATTTTAAAACATAACGGCAGACAGTCAGCTAGCCTCAAGTTCGTTCTGCAATCGTTCGTTCAGGTTGATGGGCTTTTCCGCACCGGACTGTCAATCACATTGTAAAAATCACAAGACCGCTTAACTCTATGGTTTTGGCTCCAAATCGAGAACATGGCCGCGCCCGCCATTGAGTTTCAAAACGTGTTTTACAGACCCACGGAGAGGCAATGAGTGACGTCACAGTAGCTTTGTCCATATTTTTTACAGTCTCTGGTCTGTGCGTGTGGCGGAGCTGCCTGTCCCACGTGCAAAGAAACGCATCTTCATATCAAAACGAGCCGCGCTTTAACATGAACACTGATGCACTGATGGATCGGGCAACAGGGGCACCAATATTTATGCCCACCTGTTGGAGATAGAAAATGATTATTTGTGAAAACAAAACCTTTTCTCTGACCAATGTTATTAATATACATTTCATAGTTATAAAAGAACATAACGCTCCCATTTGAGCGTACAGTAGTACTTTTTTGTCATCTTTGTCAAGGGTGTCAATAATTCTGACTCGCTGAATATGTGCGTTTGTGCGTGCGTGTGTGGTTGCTGAAATGGTTGGGTAAATGAAGGACAAAATTATAATGAAAGCAGGTGCTTCCAGGTTTGTGTGATTACTGGATTAATTTACCACTCAGCATCCCAGCATGCTCTAGGTCAAAAAGGCAAGGCTGAGATGGTCAAAGCAGTAACACTTTGATATTTATCATTTATATTGTGTTATTGCATAATACAAACACACTTTTGTGACCTGCATCCCTTCATGGCCAGTAAGCAGGTAGGGAAACCTGCAGCAATTTACCTCGGCCCACAAGTTCCTCTCCTCACCACTAGGTGTCAGTAATGCTCTGCAGTCCCATTGAACAGTGGGCCGTGATGCTGGCTACCGTCCGGTGCATTACAGCCCTGTGTGGACGCAGACAGGATCCACTTGTTTGGTCATAACCTTACCTGACCTTGGGTACGTGAACATGCTGGGGTGAGCCATGTGTCTGGCAGTTCCCCAGATTCATATGATGACCGCTGAGATGCTGGAGGTCATTGGAATGCAGTGATAGTTTCATTCTTCTGTCCTCGTGCAGCCAACATTGCATGGAGACTCATACACAATGGAAGCATGAAGTGAGAATTCTAAGAATTCACGCATTGCTGAAGGATGCAGGAGTTATAAGAAGGATGCATAAATAGTCATGTCTGATATGGATGTGCTGGTACAGTAAGTTCTCAGTCCTTTTTTTTTAAAACAGCAACTAGGCTTCCTCCATTTTGGAGACAAGCCTCTTTCGTTTCTCATTTGGGAACGAGCCCTCTTTAGATGGAAGGAATTCACCCTGTGTGTTTTTGTTTTGTTGTTCATTGACCGAAGAATCTCATTAGACTCGTTTTCTGAAGATTCCGAAATGTCAGACGCCTTCATCCCTGTTTGACAGGGCGCTGCGGCTCCTTATCTGTGTTGAGAGGGGTCGCGTTAAAGATGGGTGCTGACTGAACCCCAGCCGGTTGGACTGGGCTCCCTCTGCAGCTCTGGCTAAACCCTCAACCCGGCGCTCCCAACCTGACCGTCCTGTCCTGCCCTAGTGGAACTGGTTTAATAATCCCCTCCCCCTCCCCCTCCCCCTCCACCTCCGCTGATGTGTGGTGAGCGTTCAGGCACAAAATGGCTGCCATGCTTCACCCAGGTGGGGATTGAGGTGGCACGTTTGTCACTTCAATGTGGAGCGCTTCTGGTTGTGAAAGGTGGACATATCAATGCAGTGATATGCAATGAGCCTGAGAGAGCAGTGCAGACCCAGAGAGAGGCTTTTCGATTTGGATATTTCAGGCATAGGCATCATTTTTAGCTGTTTTTTTCGGATAATTTCTATTTTAGGGAATGTTTTCCATTTCACAGCAGTTTCAGGTGATGGGTGTGTGCTGCTGCAAGGCTGCTGCAGGCGATAGCACGGGCTCTCAGTCCTGAATGTGCTCAGCTCAAAGATGTCCTGATGGCAGCGCTAAACTCATACATCATCGGCCTTGAGTGCAAAATATTTTGTGAGACGAGTTTGTTGACACCTCCACTTTCTCACTCTGTGAGATTCTGTGTCTGGGGTTGTCCAAACTCTGGGGGTTGTTTAATCATAATTCTTTGCATTTTTGAGTGGTCTGTCTCCCATGGCAGAATTGTCTGCGTTTTGTGAGATAAAGTTGGCGGTATGTTCAGCTGTCGGTCCCGTCAGCGCTTATCAGCTCTGCTGTGTCTGCTCAGGTGTGGCTTTCTTCCGCCCACTCAGTCAGGGCGTATCTCCGGTAAAATAATAAATAAAAAAGGGGAACACATTCTTCAAACTTTTTTGCTCAGATTTTTGTCAGGGTTCATTGCAGTGACCTGTGGCTTCTTCTGATGAATTTCACGTGGAAAAACCTGTGCGGTTTTTCTGAGGAAAAATGCATGGACACACCTATGCTTATAGACAACGATAATCTCCTTGGAAGAATTCTGGTGAACTGCAAATCGGTGTAAACAAGCCGTGTGATGTTCAATGTCTGTTTTCACTCAGTTAGTGAGACTGGATGCCAGCGGGCAGATGTAAAATGGCGGTTAAATAAGCCTTAAATGAGCCGTTTCCTGCTGTGAGCAGAGGGAGGATGGCATGAATGAGAAGAAAGACGATGGTAGTTGGCAGAGGACGGCCCAGAGCATTATGGGTAGAGGTGGTCCCCTCATAATCTGGCGAACTGTGTCACGGCCACAAGGCTGGTCGATGTGGAGTGATGACACGCCCACTTTTACGCCTGTCACAGACCAGTGTTTTTACTCATTAAATTACCGATGTCAAAAAAACTTTAATTTCTATCCCACTATATCGATCTCCTTGACTGACATCAAAATGTTTGGTGGGCTACAGTGCCTTGAAAAAGTATTTTCCCTCTTCTAGATTTACTCTATTATTGCGTATTTGGTTTCAGATCTTTAGACAAAATGTAATATTAAACAAAGGGAACCTGAGTAAACACGAAACATTTTTAAAAATATTATTTCATTTATTTCTTGAAAAAAGTTACCAAACATAAATATCACCCACGTTAAAAAGTATTTGCCCCCTTAAACCTCAGAACGGGTTGCACCACCTTTAGCAGCGATAATGCAGCTAAATGCTTCCTAAAATTTGATAGCAGTCTTTCACATCGCTGTGGAGGAATTTTAGTCCACTCATCTTTGCAGAGCTGCTCTAATTCAGACAAATTGGTCGGTTTTCGGGCATGAACTGTGTTTCAGGTCCCGCAACAGCATTTCTACTGGGTTCCAGTCGGGACTTTGACACGGCCACTCCAGAACTCAAAAAAACGTGTGTCTTTTCAGCCATTCAGATGTGGACTTGCTTTTGTGTTTTGGATAAATGTCTTACAGTATAACCCAATTTCACTTCAGTTTCAGCTCACAGACAGGTGACCGGACATTCTCCTTTTCTGGCACAGAGCGGGATTCGTGATTCCTTCAATAATAGCGAGTCATCCAGGTCCCGAGGCAGCAAAGCATCCCCACACCTTCACACTCCCACCACTGCTGGTACGATGTTCTTACTGTGAAATCCTGTTTCTGCATTACGCCAGTTATAATGGGACCCGTGTCGTCCAAAAAGTTATACGTTTGCCTCATCTGTGTATAGAGCATTATCCCTAAAGTATTCGGGATTATCCAAGTGCTATTTTTTGAATTCACTTTTTTTGCAAATGGTTAGCAGAGGCTTCCGCCTTGCTTCTGTGCAGAGAGTGCAGTGTATTCGATCGCCAGCTCACAAGCAGTGTTTCTGTGTGATGAAGGAGTGATGAAGGTGGTGTCTGAGGTCATGAGTGAACCGGTGTGCAGGTGGGCAGGGTGCAGTGCGTGCGCTTTATGGTGCTGTGCATGGAAGCCTGCATGCTGCCTCATGCATGGTGCATGGTGCATGCCGCATGCCGCATGCATCACTGGCAGTGCTTCCAGTGCATCTCTATGGACATAATTACTGACTCCAAAAACTGGGATTTAAAAAAATTTTTTAAACTTGCCCTTTGAGATGCCAAAGTCTTTATAAATACTTTTAGTGCAGTTACTGCATTACTGTCATTGCTGAGCGTGTCAGATCCTAATGCATTTGTCTCTATTTTGAGACTGTATTACACTACATGAATTAATCAATGTAATCCAGAGTGATGAGCGATGAGAAACACAAGCACATTCAGCTGATTAATATGAGCGATAACAGCAGAGCTGGCTAACAACACTCCCGTGTGGAGTAAACGTCTCTAGAATGGTAATGCAAGTTAACCATGCCAACCAAACACCAGAATACATGTTCTGAATACAAACATATTTACGTCTGTGACAAGCCACAGTAATGCAGAAAGCTGTGCACAGAACCGCAGGAGTAAACGCTCGGTTGGATGGTGTGAGGAGACTGGGTGAGGGTGTGAGGAGCCTGGGTGAGGGTGTGAGGAGCCTGGGTGAGGGTGTGAGGAGCCTGGGTGAGGCTGTGAGGAGACTGGGTGGATGGTGTGAGGAGACTGGGTGAGGGTGTGAGGAGACTGGGTGAGGCTGTGAGGAGACTGGGTGAGGGTGTGAGGAGACTGGGTGGATGGTGTGAGGAGACTGGGTGAGGCTGTGAGGAGCCTGGGTGAGGGTGTGAGGAGACTGGGTGAGGCTGTGAGGAGACTGGGTGAGGGTGTGAGGAGACTGGGTGAGGCTGTGAGGAGACTGGGTGAGGCTGTGAGGAGACTGGGTGAGGGTGTGAGGAGACTGGGTGAGGGTGTGAGGAGACTGGGTGAGGCTGTGAGGAGACTGGGTGAGGGTGTGAGGAGACTGGTAGGTGAGGACGGGTGAGTGGAGGAGACTGGTGAGGTGTGAGGAGCTGGGGGTGAGGTGGAGGAGACTGGGTGAGAGTGTGAGGAGACTGGGTGAGGCTGTGAGGAGACTGGGTGAGGCTGTGCGCTAGGCAGCGGAGGTAGCAGTGTGGGTTCCGTTCAGGATCGGGACGGGAATGCAGACGATGTCGCTGGGCCCCTTTCTGGGGATTTTGGTGCCAGAAACATTGCACGGAGCAAACAAGGCTTTTGTCATGAACGTTTATTTGCATTTGGGATTACAGAAGGATTGAGGAAACATTTATTTTCTACTTAACAAAACAAAGTCTTTCATGACAGGCAGTGAGTTTTACAGATTTATGACGAGCAAACTGAAAAGGGACCAGAAACAGGAAATAAACCATTTGTGCAGTTAGTGTGTGTGACAGGTAAGCCCCAGTGTGTGTGTGTGACAGGTAAGCCCCAGTGTGTGTGTGTGTGTGTGTGTGTGCAGTCAGTCTCCAGACCAGAAGGGGGAGACGGTGTTTATTTGAGAATGCTGGTGAAGCCGCAGGGCCGGCTGAGTGCAGGCTGTCCCACCACAGCGCATTCATGGCTTCCGAACCGGCTTTGTGGCGTCTGCAGCTGCCGCAGGGGGATTCGGATTTGAATTTGAGAAGGATTGTCCTGCCCAGTAATCACAGATTTCAAACCCAGTGCCGACGGGGGGTTCTTTTTGGGGTATAAGAGCTTGTGGGACGGGAACACTCTTAGTTGCAGGTAAGAAACGTGATTTCTGCAGCAGGGAGTTTGAGTCTTGGTGTGACTGGGCTGTCCTGCCCCTGGTCCTGGTGAGAGGTCACATGATGTTTTTCACACTGCCCAAAATCTCTGTAAATAAACTAAAATCTATATAAACTATAAGTCTCCCTAAAACCTGTTTCTACAGAAGCTAAGCTGCGGTGGCGAATCTCAAATCTGTTCAGGTTTTTCTGGACATGTTACATGTTTTTAATAATAACACATTTTTACATCAAGCTTCAGCAGTTTTCTGGAAACATAAACATTCAGCCTAAATATTTTGAGTTGTGTGTGTGTGTGCGTGTGTGCGTGTGTGTGTGTATGTGTGTGTGTGTATGTGTGTGTGTGTGTGTGTGTGTGTGTATGCGTGCGCCACAGGATTAGAGGACACAGGTGTTCACACGGTGGGCTCAGCTGAACCGGTCTTGGGTTTCGATCATCTTGATCAGGACGGGCAAGGCCTTGGGGCCTGAGAGGGGAGGAGAGGTGGAGAGGAGAGGAGAGCAGAGGAGAGCAGAGGAGAGGAGGAGAGGAGGGATATTCCAGAGTGAGACGCAGATTTATCCGGCTGACCGGCAGAGCTCACGGCTGCCTAAATGTGCAGGCTCAGTAATGAGGACATTTACCTCTTATCTGGAAGAACTGTACTTACTGGATGGCACGGAATGGACATTGACAACAGACTGGTGTCCGAGCCTGCAAGGAAAAAAAGGATTGTGAGGACCAAAAAAAAGGAAGTGCTTGAAATGTGTCCACACTAAAGTTCATTTCATTTAATCTTTTGTTTTTCAGCTTTTGTTGTGTTGCTCTCTTCTGTGGTTGTTATTCTGGTTGTGACATTGCTTTTGTGTGTTGGCCATATTCATTGAGTCGCTCACCTGTCCTCCTCCCCTTCCAGCAGCTTCCTGTAGGTGGCGATCTCGATGTCCAGGGCAAGCTTGACGTTCATCAGCTCCTGGTACTCGCGCACCTGCTGGGCCATCTGCTGCTTGGCCCTGTGCAGGGCCTTCTCCAGCTCCCGGATCTTCGCCTTGGCGTCCTTCACCGCCAGCTCGCCACGATCCTCCGCCTCGGCGATCTGAGCCTCCAGATTCGCCCTCTGAGTCAGTGAATATCAGAGTTAGGCATAGAGATCTGAGTCAGTGAATATCAGAGTTAGACATAGAGATCTGGGTCGGTGAATATCAGAGTTAGACATAGAGATCTGAGTCGGTGAATATCAGAGTTAGACATAGAGATCTGAGTCAGTGAATATCAGAGTTAGACATAGAGATCTGGGTCGGTGAATATCAGAGTTAGACATAGAGATCTGAGTCGGTGAATATCAGAGTTAGACATAGAGATCTGAGTCGGTGAATATCAGAGTTAGACATAGAGATCTGAGTCAGTGAATATCAGAGTTAGACATAGAGATCTGAGTCAGTGAATATCAGAGTTAGACATAGAGATCTGAGTCGGTGAATATCAGAGTTAGACATAGAGATCTGAGTCAGTGAATATCAGAGTTAGACATAGAGATCTGAGTCGGTGAATATCAGAGTTAGACATAGAGATCTGAGTCGGTGAATATCAGAGTTAGACATAGAGATCTGAGTCAGTGAATATCAGAGTTAGACATAGAGATCTGGGTCGGTGAATATCAGAGTTAGACATAGAGATCTGAGTCGGTGAATATCAGAGTTAGACATGGAGATCTGAGTCAGTGAATATCAGAGTTAGACATAGAGATCTGAGTCGGTGAATATCAGAGTTAGACATAGAGATCTGAGTCGGTGAATATCAGAGTTAGACATAGAGATCTGAGTCAGTGAATATCAGAGTTAGACATAGAGATCTGGGTCGGTGAATATCAGAATTAGACATAGAGATCTGGGTCGGTGAATATCAGAGTTAGACATAGAGATCTGAGTCGGTGAATATCAGAGTTAGACATAGAGATCTGGGTCGGTGAATATCAGAGTTAGGCATAGAGATCTGGGTCGGTGAATATCAGAGTTAGACATAGAGATCTGGGTCGGTGAATATCAGAATTAGACATAGAGATCTGGGTCGGTGAATATCAGAGTTAGACATAGAGATCAGGGTTGGTGAATATCAGAGTTAGACATAGAGATCTACAGGGTGCCCATCTTCCCCTCCAGCAAGTTTCAAACTCATATAACACCTGACTGCTGACGGTGCTTAATCAAGAATAATAAGACTACAAAAAAGACTCAAAATAGAAAGACCAAGAATAATATAAGACTGAAAATAATAAGACCAAGAAGATCCAGAGTAAGACGAAGGGGTAAGATGCTTGATTGAGGTACCTTGGAATCAGTAGAGCAAAAACAGCAAAAAATGTGTGAAATGGAATAAAATAAAGAATAAAAAGAGCAAGGCTGCAACATCAGCCCTTGCCCTGCCCCACCTGCCCCACTCCCCCCCACGCTCCACACCTGTCCCGCCCCCCTGCCCCGCCCCCCTGCGCCCTTCACCTGTCCCGCCCCCCTGCCCCGCCCCCCTGCGCTCCTCACCTGCCCAACTCCCCCCACCCCCCCACCCCCACTCCTCACCTGTCCCTTGATGTTGTCGATCTCACTCTGCAGGCGGCTGATCAGACGGGTCAGCTCGGCGATCTCCGTCTTGGTGCTGCGCAGCTCGTCCCCGTACACGTTGGCCTGCGAAGATACCTGCTCAAACTGCGGAGGAAGAGCCAGGGTCAGTGACATCACCAGCACGGCACTCTCTGGGCTGCACCCAGCACACGCTCTCCCCCTGAATCTAAACCACACCCACTTAGGATGGAATTTTCATCTTTCAACGTTTCAGTCTGTCAGTGTAATTTAACATTTAACATTATTATTATTATTATTATTCTATTCTCAGCCCTCTGCTCTTACCTTGGTCTTGTACCAGGACTCTGTGTCTTGGCGGGATTTCACAGCGACGTCCTCGTATTGCGCCTTCACGTCGGCCACGATCTGGTCCATGTTGAGGTTGCGGGAGTTGTCCATCTGCACCACCACACAGGTGTCCTTCACGCTGTTCTGCAGCTCTTTGATCTCCTGTGGGGGGGGGGGGGGGGGGGTCAGAGGAACAGGAAGTTGTCAGAGACCGATGAAGCTGCCATGTTGCGAGGTTCCCCTGTTGGCAATGAGGGAGCCCCAGACAAATGATCTGCGTTGACTTTGTCAGACCGTGATCGAATCGGCTTTCCAGGTCTTGGACACTCTGGCCTTACATGTGTTTACATTTAAGAGTCTCTGGACAGCAGTGGCTGCTGAGTGCATGTCATGGGAATAGTTGGAGTGGAATGTGGAATGTGTGGTGTTCTGCGTGAGGGTTGTGGGACTGGAGGAAGTGTGACTCTGTTGGGTGGGTGACTCTATTGGGTGCGTGACTCTGTTGGGTGGGTGACTCTATTGGGTGTATGAATCTGTTGGGAGGGTGACTCTGTTGGGAGTGTGACTCTGTTGGATGTGTGACTCTATTGGGAGGGTGACTCTGTTGGGAGGGTGACTCTGTTGGGTGTGTGACTCTGTTGGGAGGGTGACTCTGTTGCGTGTGTGACTCTGTTGGGAGGGTGACTCTGTTGGGTGTATGAATCTGTTGGGAGTATGACTTGTTGGATGTGTGACTCTACTGGGTGTGTGACTCTGTTGGGAGGGTGACTCTGTTGGGTGTATGAATCTGTTGGGAGTATGACTCTGTTGGATGTGTGACTCTACTGGGTGTGTGACTCTGTTGGGAGGGTGTCTCTGTTGGGTGTATGAATCTGTTGGGAGTATGACTCTATTGGGTGTGTGACTCTGTTGGGTGTCTGACTCTATTGGGACGGTGACTCTGTTGGGTGTCTGACTCTATTGGGACGGTGACTCTGTTGGGTGTCTGACTCTGTTTGGGGTGTAAGGATCCTCTCCTCGGTGAACCGCACCTCATCATAGATGGCCCTCAGGAAGTTGATTTCATCCACCAGGCTGGACACTTTTTGCTCCAGGTCCACCTTACACATGTAAGCATCGTCCACATCCTATGGGAACAGGAACTCACTTATTTAGCACCAACTTCAAACTCACTAATTTAAATGATCTCTGTTCTAGTTAAGAGTATCAGACAGTGTACCACCCATGAGTGAGATTATCTCTTTTGTCTGCCAGATTTGTTCTAGATTTCTGAAAGGAACTGCAGCTCAGGTATAAGTAAAAATTGAGCTTCTGAACATAACTTTCATACTGACAGCCCTGAACTAGCTTTTCATGATCAGTAAACTCTGCAGGTATCAGGTGGTTATTTAACAGAGAGTACACTCTGCTTTCCCCTGGGGCCGCTTCATATTTTCACACATATTTTAACTGGCCTGTGGAATGGCAGAGCTCAGAGCAGGTAAATCAGGTGGAGCTGCACGGCTCACATGCCGCAGGTGTGGTACTAGTGTCAGATCGTGATGTCCAGAAAGGTGTGAGCGCACAGAGAGTGCACAGGTGTGAGTGCACAGGTGTGAGTGCACAGGTGTGAGTGCACAGGTGTGAGTGCACAGGTGACTCTCACCTTTTTCAGAATCACAAATTCATTCTCACGGGTGTTCCTCTTGTGGATCTCGTCCTCGTACCTGGAGCAGGACGGAGTTGGGTCAGATCAGAAATTAAATTCCAAAAAACCAACACAGCTGGTAAATCTATTATTAGTCAAGCCTAGACCTCTCTGTCACATTGATGTATGTTCATTTATTTTTATATTTCCCTATATTACTGTATGTTGCTGTTAGCGATATTTAACTGGGTTACAGTGCAGTACTGTTAGTGATATTTAACTGGGTTACAGTGCAATACTGTTAGCGATATTTAACTGGGTTAAAGTGCAATACAGTTAGCGATATTTAACTGGGTTACAGTGCAGTACTGTTAGCGATATTTAACTGGGTTACAGTGCGATGCTGTTAGCGATATTTAACTGGGTTACAGTCCGATGCTGTTAGCGATATTTAACTGGATTACAGTGCAGTGCTGTTAGCAATATTTAACTGGGTTACAGTGCAGTACTGTTAGTGATATTTAACTGGGTTACAGTGCAATACTGTTAGCGATATTTAACTGGGTTACAGTGCAATACTGTTAGCGATATTTAACTGGGTTACAGTGCAATACTGTTAGCGATATTTAACTGGGTTACAGTGCGATGCTGTTAGCGATATTTAACTGGGTTACAGTCCGATGCTGTTAGCGATATTTAACTGGGTTACAGTGCAGTGCTGTTAGCGATATTTAACTGGGTTACAGTGCGATGCTGTTAGCGATATTTAACTGGGTTACAGTGCAGTGATGTTAGCGTTATTTAACTGGGTTACAGTCCGATGCTGTTAGCGATATTTAACTGGGTTACAGTGCGATGTTGTTAGCGATATTTAACTGGGTTACAGTGCGATGCTGTTAGCGATATTTAACTGGGTTACAGTGCGATGCTGTTAGCGATATTTAACTGGATTACAGTGCAGTGCTGTTAGCGTTATTTAACTGGGTTACAGTGCAGTGATGTTAGCGATATTTAACTGGGTTACAGTGCGATGCTGTTAGCGATATTTAACTGGGTTACAGTCTGATGCTGTTAGCGATATTTAACTGGGTTACAGTGCGATGCTGTCAGTGATATTTAACTGGGTTACAGTGCAATACTGTTAGCGATATTTAACTGGGTTACAGTGCGATGCTCTTAGTGGTATTTTCTGGACTCTTACTTGTCCTTGAGATCCTCGACCACGCCCTGCATGTTCCTCAGGTCTCCATCCATCTTGGTCTTGTCATTGTGCATGAGGTCGAGCTGGCGGCGCAGGTTGTTGATGTAGGCCTCGAACATGGGCTCGATGTTCGAGCGGCCCGTGCTCGACTGGCTCTGCATCAGGTTCCACTTGGTCTCCAACATCTTATTCTGCTGCTCCAGGAAACGCACCTGTGTGTGTGTGTGTGTGTGTGTGTGTGTGTGTGTGCGCGTGGGTGTGTGTGTTTAAGGGAAAGAGAAAGGGAGGAGGATGAGCAGAGGAGAGCAGAATGGAAGGGGGGATTATTTTTCTCATATGCACTGACACTCATCCGCGGTGGGAGAAATAACAGTAGATCTGTAGCATATGTTGGTCTCAGAGACAAGATGTCTGAAAACAAAAAGAAGCCTCTCTGTCAGCCTCTCTTCACACAGCTTCCTGTTTTACTTCACACTGTCTTTTCCTGTCTTATTGCGCTTCTGTGACCACAGGGATCAGGCGAGGCTCAGACCCATGCTAGGTTCGGCTAAGTACCGCAAACTACTGCTAACAACGGCTTACTACTGCAAACTACTGAAAAAATCTGCTAACAACGGCTTACTACTGCAAACAACTGCTTACTACTGCTAACAACTGCAAACAACTGCTTATTACTGTTAGCAACTACTGACTACTGCCAACTACTGCAAACAACTGCTAACTACAGCCAACAACTGCTTAGTACTGCTAACAACTGCTAACTACTGCTTACAACTGCAAACTACTGCAAACTGCTGTTAACAACTGCTAACTACTGCAAGCTGTGGCAAACTACTGCTAACTAATGCTAACCACTACATGTTCAGTATTGAGGCGTGAACGCACATGGCAATGTAAATTAAACGTAAGCTACTTATACACACTGTAAAATGTCTAGTGTTAATTCAATTTCGACAGAGTATGAGTTCTAGGGGGGATCATATGATCTCTTGAAGGGTTAATTTCACACTGGGCATTTACCGTGTACTTTCTTATCCACCAATATTAAATTATTTCTGGTTTTATTCATTTTCCAGAGAGGTCTGAGTGCAGGCACTGTTTGCATTTCTTCCACAGATATACACAATGCTCCTGTGAGGCTTCACAAATCTCTGTTCCAGCCCTGTGTATGTGTGCGTGTGTGTGTATGTGTGTGCGTGTGTGTGTATGTGCATATGTGTGTGCGTATGCGTGTGTGTATGTGCATATGTGTGTGCGTGTGTGTGTGTGTGTGCGTATGCATGTGTGTGTGTGCGTGTGTGTGTGCGTATGCATGTGTGTGTGTGCGTGTGTGCGTATGGGTGTGTGTGTGTGTGTGTGTGTGTGTGTGCGCGTGTGTGTGTGAGAGGGAGAGACGCGTGCCCAGGTGCAGGCGGTACTGACCTTATCGATGAAGGAGGCGAAGCGGTTGTTGAGGCTCTTGATCTGGTCCTTCTCCTGCGTGCGGACCACCTGGATGGTGGGGTCGATGGCCAGGTTGAGGGGGGTGAGCAGGGACTTGTTGACGGAGACGGCGGTGATGGGGGCGTGGATCACCCCGCTGGAGTAGCCCCCCAGCGAGCTGGCGCTGAAGTTGCGGCTGGTGCCCCGGGCGGTGCTGTTGCTGATGCGCTTCATGGTGGCAGAGAGGCAGTGGGAATGTCGGAGAGTAGAGTGGGAATGCCGAGCGTAGAGTGGGAATGCCGGTGTGCAGAGCCGGAGCAAGGCGATAAGGGCTGATCACTGCCCTGGTTCCTTTTAAAGGCCCTTTAGGGTGGGGCACAGGTATGACCTGCATGTGGAAGAACCAGTTGGACATAACCCCGCTCCCCTCCTCCCCTCCTCCCCTCCTCCCCTCCTCCTCCCACACACACACACACACACACACATGCACACACACACACAGCTGCCGATATTTTTTGGCTCTGGGTGTATTAATGCAGACTTCTCAATACCATGGTAACCAGCACACACTTGCAAGGGTACACTGATCCAAACAGAACAAAGTGAGATTACAGCTGTTTATTTCTGTTTATTTGAACATGGGTGGTACAAAATTAAATTGTGCACATGTAGAGAAAGACTTGGGAGTAATAGTTGATCAAAGCTTATCAGGGTCTGGTCAATTTGCTGTATCAGTTAAAAAAGCCAACAGGATGCTGGGATACATAGCCAGGAGTATTGAGTATAAATCTAAGGAGATCATACTCACCCTATACAATACCCTTGTCAGACCACACTTAGAGTAGTGTGTGCAGTTTCTGGGGACCATACTACAAGAACGATATAGAGGTGCTGGAAAAGGTCCAAAGACGTGCAACCAGATTGATTCCAGGTATAAAAGATAAGTGTTATGAGGAAAGGCTTGAGAGGCTTTTAAATTTATTAAAGGGATTAACAAAGTGAACTAAAGGAAATTATTCAAGTTGAGTTCAGTTAGCAGAACGAGGGGGCATAAATGGAAACTGGCAAAGGGTAAATTTCACACAGACATTAGGAAATATTTTTTCACACAGAGAGTGGTCAATGTGTGGAATAGCTTGCCCGGACATGTAGTGGAGGCAGAAACACTGGGGATATTCAAGGCCCGGCTTGATACAGCATTAGATATTATCTAGCTTTAAGGTAAACTAAGCATTAAGTACAGTTTAGTGGTAGGAATAGAGGAGCAGTGTTGGGCTAAATGTTATGTTATGTTATGTTGTTATGTTATGTTATGTTATATTACGTTACATTATGTTATGTTATGTTGTTATGTTATGTTATGTTATGTTATGTTATGTTATGTTACGTTACGCTACGTTACGTTACGTTACGTTACGTTATGTTACGTTACGTTACGTTATGTTAGTTAGTTATTTTAGTTATGTTACGTTATGTTATGTTATGTTATGTTATGTTATGTTATGTTATGTTATGTTATGTTGTTATGTTATGTTATGTTATGTTGTTATGTTATGTTATGTTACGTTATGTTATGTTATGTTATGTTATTTCTTGTGGAGCAGCGTGGTGAACATTTTCCTGCTCTCTCCCCGCACCTGGCAACCTGCCAGTCTCTTTAACCCAGAAACATGCAGCCTGCGGCCTGGTATGTGCATGACAATAACGATCTTTTCCGTCGTTGTCATAGTCATGATAATAATATACCCGTTTTTACAAAACATGAATCCCAGACTGCTTCACAGACACAAGGAGTAAAAGAATGAACAAATATTGAAATGAATAAAGGAAGCAGGGTTGTTCATCCCCAGGACGGCGACTCGTCACCACGACACAGATCATAGCCCAGGGCCGTCAGCCCTGCTCCTGGAGATCTGCCAAACTGTAAGTCTTCGTTTCACGCTAATTTTACACGCCTGATTCTAGTTAATTAGCAGCTGGCTGAGATCCCAAGTTGTTGGACATGGTGCACTTGGTTTGTGTTTGAATAAAATCCAGACGGACCTGTAACTGCCACAGGTAGAGCAGATAGACAGGCATTAATTACAGGTGGGTACATTCTACTGCAAGGGAAACACAACTGGCTGAACACCTGTCACTGGGCCCAGATCCCTGAGCCTGTCACTGGGCCCAGATCCCTGAGCCTGTCACTGTGTCTCCGGTCCCAAATCTGATCTCATTAGGGTCCGCTCTCACTCTCTTTCACATTTTTAACATAACCTGCAATTACTCTGACCTGAAACTCCGGTCCATCCGCATGCTTTTAACCTATTCACACCGAATAGGGGCCCCAGAGCAGAATGTAGAAAAGGCATTTTCTTGTTTTCTGAGGTTCTGCTGGATTAACTGGTGGTACATTAATACGAGTATTGGTGTTTTAAGCCAAGCTCAACTCAACTGCAAAGAGTATGCAAATGCAAACATGAATGAATGAGTGGATACCTTTTCTAAAGTAACTTTTATTTTTTTATTTATTAATCCAAGACAAACTACTTTTGAGTTGACAGTTCCCCCAACTTATAATTTTTTATTTATCTTTTTGTTGGAGAATAGTCAGCCAGTCTCTCTATAGGATCGATGAGAGAGGAAGGGTTTATATCCTCTGGCTAATCGGTAATTGCACATTACTGTAAACTTGTGACAGAGTCATTTAATTGATTTAATTGGCTAAAAAAATGTTCTCTCCCTCTCCACCTTAGCTAATGTGTGGTGAGCGTTCTGGCACAAAATGGCTGCCGTGCATCACCCAGATGGGTGCTACACATTGGTGGTCAGGTGAGTTCCCACTCATCACTGTAAAGTACTTTGAGCATTTGGAAAAGAGCTATATAAATGAAATAATAATAATTCATTCATTCATTCATTCATTCAAGACGACATTTAACTATGCAAGCAACGCATTGTGTGGTTCCCATCACACGGATCCAGTGATATGCCCTCTACACCCTCTGGTGGTTAAAGTTGTTACTGCGCCTCCATGCAGGGGACATTTCAGTGAACGGGGGCTGATGCTGGCTGGAGGAGCCTGAGCGCTTTATACACACTCCAGTCTGTGCAGGACTCAAACGGCTCTGAGACGCGTCCTCACCCGAATTCACTCATCACCTGAGTTCATCACCACCTAGACAGCTCACTCTCACCTGGACACGCCACTCACCTGAACAGCTCACTCTCACCTGAGACACGCTCACTCTCACCTGAGACAAGCTCACTCTCACCTGAGACACGCTCACTCTCACCTGAGATTCACTCACTCTCACCTGAGACACGCTCACTCTCACCTGAGACAAGCTCACTCTCACCTGAGACACGCTCACTCTCACCTGAGACACGCTCACTCTCACCTGAGACACGCTCACTCTCACCTGAGATTCACTCACTCTCACCTGAGATTCACTCACTCTCACCTGAGACACGCTCACTCTCACCTGAGACACGCTCACTCTCACCTGAGACAAGCTCACTCTCACCTGAGATTCACTCACTCTCACCTGAGACATGTTCACTCTCACCTGAGATTCACTCACTCTCACCTGAGACATGTTCACTCTCACCTGAGATTCACTCACTCTCACCTGAGACACGCTCACTCTACCTGACACCTGAGACACGCTCACTCTCACCTGAGACAGCCATCTCACCGAGCATGTTCACTCTCACCTGAGATTCACTCACTCTCACCTGAGACAAGCTGACTCTCACGTGAGACACACTCACTCTCACTTGAGATTTACACACTCTCACCTGAGACACGCTCACTCTCAACTGAGATTCACACCTGTGTCTACGCTGTTAAGCTGCATGAAAACATGCCTGCTGGGAAACACCCCCCCCCTCCACCCTGATTATAAACATGCAGCTGCAGAAATGGGCAGCGGATTCTGCCCGTGCTAGTTTCATCAATCGGTGCTTGTGGGAGACAAAAATGAAAAAACGCACGATTGCCCAAAAAAAGTGGACTGATCTGAAGAAAAAGTACAAAGCGAGCTGTGCTAGCCACCCAGAGTAGAGCTACGTCAACAACTCTTACACATGAGGAACATTTATGCTGTATAAGAGCGGCACAGTGAAGAACATCAGCATTATCACCGGTATTACTACACTGCCTAGAATAATACTGACAGAACAATCTTCCTTAATCACCTCCACTCCACACACATCACAGGAGAAGAACTGGAAGGAGTCATTTTACCTGTTAGGGAGCCTTTGTTATTTTTTACGCGTGTTTCTAAAATATACTTAATTTGTGTGTGTGTGTGTGTGTGTGGGGGGGTGCAAGAAAGGGACATATATTAATATAATTTCTTTTTTTTGCAAATTCAGTTCAGGATAAAAAACCCTTGAAATGATCTCCTAGTGGTTCTGTATAGTGCACACACACGCACCCAATGTAGAGTACTGACATTAGGCCTGGAAAAAATAATTACATTATTAAAAACCAGTATTAGAGCCAGGTTAAAATAAATGTAAAAAGGTACAAATGTACAATTGATTTTTCTACAAGCTTACAAATGTAATGAAACCAGTAAGAAACCAACAACAACAACAAAAATGAATCACATCAGTAAAAGCAGAAAGATAAAAATAGAAAATGAAATGAGATTTTCTGTATCAATAAAATCGGTATTAGATCACGTAGGTTGATTTTGGGGATACAAGTTTTAAACCATTTGTTTCAGGCAGCCGATCTGTTGTTATTAATTACTTACATATGTTAAAATCAGGCGGAGCTTAATAAAGGAATAAAAGGGAAAAAGTGTTCCCTAGTTCCTTTCATACGCTTGGAACTTCATGTGCTTTCTGCTGTCCTGAGGGTGTATCTATTGTCACGCTGATTTAAAATGTCTCCCAGGTAACCGGGAGGACCTGCCAATTCAGTCTGAGAGTACCTGAGCCCTCAGGTACTGACACTGAAGTTGTAAAATTCCATGTGCACAACTGCATTAGATCTGATACCCTAAATAAAGAAAATAAACACAGAGAACTGTTAAAATACTGCAGGGGCTCGTTATGTCTGTGGTTTTAAGAAAGGAAATAGATTAAAGGAATTTCTGTGTTTATTTAAACAATTACTGCAGACTTTAATATGAGACATTTAAAGAAAATCACCTTTAACACACAGACACACACACAATCGGTACAATCTTCATACAATATGATGCTATATTTCCATTCATTTAGGCATTTAACTGAGGTTCTGGTCCAGATTATCTCTCGTAAATGCACACATGCAGATTTAGGCAACAAACAGTGCTGCAAATCATCAGGCTCACAACCAATAGCAGCACTAGGGGTTCCATTCATAACTCATACTCTTACAAAACCTGGCATGTTAGATTCCATAGTAGGCACAACATGAAAATTAAGAATGTAGAATTATTAGGAAGTAAATGGGTTAAAGGTTATTTTAAGATATAGCATACATATTTTCAGCATTAGGTGGGGTAATTGCTGTATTTTGTAACTGAGCAGTTCATGACTTTGGTTCTAAAATATTTGTACTACAGTAGAAAAAAACAGGCAATACACCTGAGACAGGTGAGACAGGTATGTGCACACCTGAGTCAGGCCCGGAATGTGTTCTGGAGCAGTATGGGTGTACTCCAAGCTCCCCTCCTTCACAGAGCACCCCTCTCCTGCTCAGCTCTGTTCCACCATTGTATGAAATAATCACATTAGAAATGTGTCATCTTTACCTCCACCTGTCTCAGGTGCTTCTCAAGGGTGTGAATGTCCACTGATCACTAAGGTGACTGAGGGTCACAGTGTCCACCAGCAGTCTGAGAACACTGGGCTTATTCACAGGAAGACACCACAGCGCCACCTGCTGCCAGAAAGCACTGGGCTTATTCACAGGAAGTAACCACAGTGCCCTCTGCTGTCTGAGAGCACTGGGCTTATTCACAGGAAGTAACCGCAGTGCCCTCTGCTGTCTGAGAGCACTGGGCTTATTCACAGGAAGTAACCACAGTGCCCTCTGCTGTCTGAGAGCACTGGGCTTATTCACAGGAAGTAACCACAGTGTCCTCTGCAGTCTGAGAGCACTGGGCTTATTCACAGGAAGTAAGGTGCTGAGGTGGTGGCGTGTTTGCCGGTTTCTGGTTTCTATGGGCTAACGCTGCTTGGTGCTGGAGAATGTGAAGGAGCCGATTGGAGCATTCAGTTTGGGGTGGGTGTTCAGTTTGGGGAGGGTGTTGAGTTTGGAGTGGGTGCTCAGTTTGGGGTGGGTGCACAGTTTGGGGTGGGTGGTCAGTTTGGGGTGGGTGGTCAGTTTGGGGTGGGTGTTAAGTTTGGAGTGGGTGCTCAGTTTGGGGATGGTGTTCAGTTTGGGGGGGTGCTCAGTTTGGGGTGGGTGCACAGTTTGGGGTGGGTGCTCAGTTTGGGTGGGTGTTCAGTTTGGGGTGGGTGGACAGTTTGGGGTGGGTGTTGAGTTTGGGGAGGGTGTTCAGTTTGGGGTGGGTGTCAGTTTTGGGTGGGTGCTCAGTTTGGGGAGGGTGTTGAGTTTGGAGTGGGTGGTCAGTTTGGGGTGGGTGCTCAGTGTAGGGTGGGTGTTGGGGGACCACACGCTGAGGTACGGGTTCACTCACAGACTCCTGCTCTCCTGCTCGACAGGTTTTTGTTTTTAAACTACAGAATACTATCTGAATAAGCCTGCATTCTGTGTGACCACCTTGTACAAACCGAGCTGTACACTCCCTAGTGTGAGGTGACTCTCTCTCGTGTGGAATGCTTTGTGTGTGTGTGTGTGTGTGTGTGCGGTTGGTCACTCTCTCCTGTGTGGAATACTTTGTGTGTGTGTGTGTGTGTGTGTGTGAGGTGACTCTCTCCTGTGAAATGTTTTGTGTCACGCTTGGTTTTTCAAGGTGGGCTTGGTTGTTGTTTTTGTACAGTGCAGAGCTTGTGCCTCTGCTCTGCTCTGAAGCTGCGTGTGGTGAAAGGCTCCTGATCTCTCCCAGCCTCACACGCTCCCAGCCTCACACACTCCCCCCAGCTTCACACGCCCCCAGCCTCACATCCCGCCCCCAGCCTCACCGCTCCCCCCAGCCTCACACACTCCCCCAGCCACACACTCCCCCAGCCTCACACGCTCCCCAGCCTCACACGCCCCAGCTCAGCTCACGCGTCCCAGCCTCACACACTCCCCTCAGCCTCACACACTCCCAGCCCCAGCTCCCAGCCTCACACGCTCCCCCCAGCCTCACACACTCCCAGCCTCACACGCTCCCACACTCCCAGCTTCACACGCTCCCAGCCTCACAGCTCCCCCCAGCCTCACACACTCCCAGCCTCACACGCTCCCCTCAGCCTCACACGCTCCCAGCCTCACACACTCCCCTCAGCCTCACACACTCCCAGCGCTCCCAGCCTCACACGCTCCCCTCAGCCTCACACACTCCCAGCCTCACACGCTCCCAGCCTCACACACTCCCCCAGCCTCACACACTCCCAGCGCTCCCAGCCTCACACGCTCCCCCAGCCTCACACGCTCCCAGCCTCCACATGCTCCCCAGCCTCACACCTCCCCCAGCCTCACACACTCCCCCAGCCTCACACACTCCCAGCCTCACACACTCACACCCTCACACGCCCCCAGCGTTCCCAGCCTCACACGCCCCCAGCCTCACACACTCCCCCAGCCTCACACACTCCCAGCCTCACATGCTCCCAGCCTCACACGCTCCCAGCGCTCCCAGCCTCACACGCCCCCAGCGCTCCCAGCCTCACATGCTCCCCCCAGCCTCACACACTCCCAGTCTCACACACTCCCAGCCTCACACACTCCCAGTCTCACACGCTCCCAGCCTCACAGGCTGCCCCCAGCCTCACACGCCTCCAGCCTCACACACTCCCAGCCTCACACGCTCCCCCCAGCCTCACACGCTCCCAGCCTCACAGGCTCCCCCCAGCCTCACACGCCCCCAGCCTCACACACTCCCAGCCTCTCACGCTCCCAGGCGGCTCCTGAGGAGTTCGTCAGTCTCGTTAGATTTTTGGTTCTTGCTCATTTCAGGTGATTTATGTTCTCAGTTTGGAGTTTTCATCTTTACCCCATGTGACCATTACAGTGTGACCCCAGCACTGGGGGACGTAGACAGGGAGAGCGATCACGTTCCTGGACCCTGAAGTCAACAGAACTGTATTGTGCTATCACAGACTCTTTGATTTGATATAATTTTACTGCTTTTGTTTTGTTTTTGGTAGTTTTTCTTTTTTTGTGGGGAACAAGGTGTATTGATCGATTCAGAAAGTCAGTGATTGACAAGACATGGTAACTCCACCATTAATTTGATGATTTTGATGAAACTCAGATTCAGTAATTAGAAACACATCTGAGCTGACATTTGTTCCAAGATTTTAGGATTCAGGCATTTTGGTTTGTTGTCCTTCAGAGAAGGCCCCGTTCTTTCCTCAGGTCAGTGTGAGTGAGGCACAGAAACACAAAGCGAATACACTGCGTTACAGCACAGTCATACCTGTTTGCCAGGTTTTGGGTTATTTACTCTACCTCCATCAGAGACCGGTGGGGCGGCTGAGTGGGGAGGTTCTGTGGGGTTACAGTATGTGATGCTGTTAAACACGCTCTCAGCGCACATTCCAGGGTAACTGTTACCTGGGTGTGTTTCAGACAGGTAAATAAGACAGGGGAGGCTCAGAAAAAGAAGCTTTCACCTGAGACGCTGTGAGAGGTGGGGGCCAGGATTCAGGGGCGGCAGTGGGGTGTGCAGTTAGGGAGCTGGTGACCTGACCGTTGCAGGTTCGATTCCCAGGTAGGACACCCATTGCTTTAAATCCTTATTTCTTTAAGTAAAGTTTGACATCTAGTAAGCACTGCGCCTTTAATCTTTAGAACTGGCAGTGTTGAACGTTCTGAAATCAAGATTTAAGAACAGCGATTGGGAGCTTGGCATTTTTGATTTTGAGGTAATAGTACAGTTGGATAGTACAGTGGTGATTATACACATTGTGATGTGCTTGCTTTCTGATATTCTCATGGATATTGATATACAGTGAGCTCCATAAGGTTTGTGACAAAGACATATTTTATTCTTGATTTGGCTCTGTACTCCGCAATTTAATATTTGTAATAAAATTTTTTTAAATCACATACGGTTCATGTCCATGTTCTCAGCTTTTATTTAAAGGTATTTTAATACAGGCTAGTTTCACCATGTAGAAATTGCAGCACTTTTTATACAAAGCCCTCCATGTCAGGGCACCAGCGCTTTCCCGCCATGCCATGACTGCTTGAAGACTGTGACCCATTACAGGCATTACAGGCATTTAGCAGACCCATAGACATCACCAGGGACTGAGTATCTACTCTGGTGATGCTCTGCCAGGTCTGGACTGTATAACTCTGCAGGCTCTTTTAGGCACTTCTTAGCAAACTGTAACCTGGACATCCTGTTTGTACAGCTAACCAGTGGTTTGCATCAACTACACATTCCTTGGCCTATCAAGACCTTTGTGATTACTGAATGCACCAGTGCTTTTTTCTTCTTAATGTTGCAAACAATCGATTCTGGGAAGTCTAAGGTTTGGCCGATGTCACTGACTGTTTTTCTTATTTCTCAGCCCCATAATAGCCACTTTGACTTTCACTGGCACAACTCTGGTCCTCATGTTGACAAAGAGCAATACCAGACTCCAGAGGCAAATTAAAACCTAGAATCAAAAGTAGATACTGAAAGCTCTGTTATACCTGCATTAAGGGAGTAATTGTACGCTACACATGCCTAATCAGAAATTGATTAGCCATTTTCAGCTGTGAAGCCATTTAGGGGGGTGGGGGAGATATAAAAAGTGCTGTTTCTACATGGTGAAACCAAAATGTATTCGTCCCTTATATAAACTGAGAATGTGTGAATTGTGTGGTTACAGATCAAGAAAGAAAAAATATGTCTTTGTCCTGAACATTACGGAGCTCACTGACTGTATGTCTGATCTGAATATTGTCATTAGTAAAGGGGTAAAATTTTATATGTAGATCAGTTAAATTGTACCTTTTGTCCTTGAACTGACTTTACTTCTTCAAACGTTGCAGTGTGAGTATTTTTCACAAGTCATTGAAGCTCCACTTCTGATTTAAGAAGCTGAATCCATACCTGAGTTGCAAGGTAAGATCTCTGTTCTAATGACTCATGCTTTCCTGACCTGGGTGCAACCCTTCAAACCCCACAGTCTCACAGTAATGTATTTTAATATGGGAGACAGGCTGTTACTTGTTGGCGTCAAGTCAACAGATGATTATGGTACAAGCCTGGGAACTGTGTTGCAGTGAGATCGCTGGAACACATTTACGTCAAAAGAGTGATCAATCAGCCACAGAAGTAGCTATAAAATGTAACTTTCAGTTGAATTAATTTTGTTTTTGATTCCTAAAAAGTTCCGAACTCTGAACTGTAGTGTTCATGGGACAGATGGTGGATTTGTGGGACATGGAAGGGCCAGTGTGGATGTTTTGTTCTGGGCTACAGAATGTTTGTGCTGCAGGTGTTGGTGTACAGAATGTTTGTTCTGCAGGTGTTGGGGTACAGGATGGCTGTGCTGCAGGTGTTGGGGTACAGAATGTTTGTTCTGCAGGTGTTGGGGTACAGGATGGCTGTGCTGCAGGTGTTGGGGTACAGAATGTTTGTGCTGCAGGTGTTGGGGTACAGAATGTTTGTTCTGCAGGTGTTGGGGTACAGGATGGCTGTGCTGCAGGTGTTGGGGTACAGAATGTTTGTGCTGCAGGTACAGGATGGCTGTGCTGCAGGTATTGGGGTACAGGATGGCTGTGCTGCAGGTGTTGGGGTACAGAATGTTTGTGCTGCAGGTACAGGATGGCTGTGCTGCAGGTGTTGGGATATTCTCTCTCTGAAGGAAACTGAAACAGGTACACAGTGGCCATGTTCATCTTTGTTTCAGCAGCCATGAAGATTGCGTCCTTTAACGTTCAGAGGTTTGGCTTGAGGAAAATCTCAGACCCAAACGTCCTGTCTACGCTGATCAAGGTAAAAGGCCTTCGCTGAAGTACATGTGTGCGTGGTGTGTGGAGTGCAGCTGGGACGCCCACAGCAGTGGCGTGGTGTGTGGAGTGCAGCTGGAATGCCCACAGCAGTGGCGTGGTCGTGCCGTCCTGTCCTCTGAGGCTCGGCTTGAAATCATATCAGAGTATCAGCTGATCAACAGTACGTGATTGGTTAGGGATGACATCACACCCACAGAACTCCAGAGTATTCCACGTCTCTCCCCCGCCACAGATTGTGTCCCGCTATGACATCATAGTGATTCTGGAGGTGGTGGATGTGAGCGGGGCTTCCGTGGAGCGCTTCCTGGCGGAACTCAACAGGTAATGACTGCGCAGGTAATTAGTGATGTGACCTGGGCTGCACAGGACGTGGATGAGTTCAGTTGTAACAAGGGTTGGTTGTAAATTTCTCAAATTTCTCAAATCAAAGCAAGGATTCAATTAGAGGATTAGATCTTATGGGTTATTACCATGGTTAGGGCTAGGAATGAGGAAATAAAGATATAACATGTAAATATCCAAGTACCTAGTGTTCTATATTAAATATTTTGACACACAGTAATAAAACAACAGTAATTGCAATGTAATTAACTCATTTTGACTGCTTAATACAAAATGTTGCCTTGTGGACTCTGATGGACAGTTTAGTTTCATATCAAGGCAGGACAGCCGATTTTGGAAGTTTTAAAGTGTTCTCTTTTTCAGCTTCAGTTAAAAGGTGCACAAATAAAAAATAATTAATATAAGACCCAGAGTAAACCGTTTCCAGTTCAGATGAGGCTTCAGTGTTCCCAAACATTTCAGTCTTTAGCCTTTAGCATTTCAGCTTAATCCCAAACATTTCAGTCTTTAGCCTTTAGCATTTTAGCTTAATCCCAAACATTTCAGTCTTTAGCCTTTAGCATTTCAGCTTAATCCCAAACATTTCAGTCATTTAGTCTTTAGCATTTTAGCTTAATCCCAAACATTTCAGTCTTTAGCCTTTAGCATTTAGCTTAATCCCAAACATTTCAGTCTTTAGCCTTTAGCATTTCAGCTTAATCCCAAACATTTCAGTCATTTAGCCTTTAGCATTTTAGCTTAATCCCAAACATTTCAGTCTTTAGCCTTTAGCATTTCAGCTTAATCCAAACATTTCAGTCTTTAGCCTTTAGCATTTCAGCTTAATCCCAAACATTTCAGTCTTTAGCCTTTAGCATTTCAGCTTAATCCCAAACATTTCAGTCTTTAGCCTTTAGCATTTTAGCTTAATCCCAAACATTTCAGTCTTTAGCCTTTAGCATTTCAGCTTAATCCCAAACATTTCAGTCATTTAGCCTTTAGCATTTTAGCTTAATCCCAAACATTTCAGTCTTTAGCCTTTAGCATTTTAGCTTAATCCCAAACATTTCAGTCTTTAGCCTTTAGCATTTCAGCTTAATCCCAAACATTTCAGTCATTTAGCCTTTAGCATTTTAGCTTAATCCCAAACATTTCAGTCTTTAGCCTTTAGCATTTCAGCTTAATCCCAAACATTTCAGTCATTTAGCCTTTAGCATTTTAGCTTAATCCCAAACATTTCAGTCTTTAGCCTTTAGCATTTCAGCTTAATCCCAAACATTTCAGTCTTTAGCCTTTAGCATTTCAGCTTAATCCCAAACATTTCAGTCTTTAGCCTTTAGCATTTTAGCTTAATCCCAAACATTTCAGTATTTAGCCTTTAGCATTTTAGCTTAATCCCAAACATTTCAATCTTTAGCCTGGTTTGGAACATTGAAGCACAGAGCGGGAGTCCGGCGTGGCTCCAGTGAAGTGCAGCACGTTCAGTGAGGGACAGGAGAGGAGTGTAATGCGCTGTAACGATCTGGGCCCTGTGCTGTGCTCTCCAGGGTGAATACCCAGCACCATTACACCCTGAGAATTAGCACCCGTCTGGGCCGCACACGCTACAAGGAGCAGTTCCTCTTCCTCTACAGGTGAAGACACGAAACACAACCTCGTTTGTCATGAGTGTCTCTGTAGTGGGTTCTTTATGTGGTAAACTCAACAGCTTCTGTTAATTCTTACCAAGGATTGTTTTACCTGTATGAACATGCATGCGTACAAGCACACACACACTACACATGGACACAGACACATACACACAGACATGCACGTGCATACGTACATGCACACACACACACACACACACACACTCTCTCTCTCTCTCTCTCTCGTATAACACGTTCTCATTTTTAGACCGACAGTGGTAATGTCTGGACTTGTTCGGATTTGATGGTGGTGCTATAGTGGGGTCCTGCTCTGCTTATCTGTGCACAGGGATGACTCAGTGAGCCTTGTGGGGTCCTGCTCTGCTTATCTGTGCACAGGGATGACTCAGTAAGCCTTGTGGGGTCCTGCTCTGCTTATCTGTGCACAGGGATGACTCAGTATGCCTTGTGGGGTCGTATCAGTATGAGGACACTCAGGCTGGGGATGAAGATGTGTTTGCAAGGGAGCCATACATCCTGCGCTTCCGATCCATGGCAACAGGTAACACGCCACACGCACAGGAAACATACAACACACACAGGTAACCAGAAACATACAGGTGACAATCACAGGAAACATACAACACACACAGGTAACCAGAAACATACAGGTGACAATCACAGGAAACATACAACACACACAGGTAACCAGAAACATACAGGTGACAATCACAGGTAACATACAACACACACAGGTAACCAGAAACATACAGGTGACAATCACAGGAAACATACAACACACACAGGTAACCAGAAACATACAGGTGACAATCACAGGTAACATACAACACACACAGGTAACCAGAAACATACAGGTGACAATCACAGGAAACATACAACAATCACAGGTAACATATAACATACACGGTTACCACACGTGAGTCGACATAGCTCAGGAGGTAAGAGCGGTCGTCTGGCAGTCGGAGAGTTGCCGGTTCGATCCCCCGCCCTGGGCGTGTCGAAGTTTCCCTGAGCGACATAGCTCAGGAGGTAAGACCGATTGTCTGGCAGTCGGAGGGTTGCCAGTTCAAACCCCGCCCTGGGCGTGTCGAAGTGTCCTTGAGCAAGACACCTAACCCCTAACCCCTAACTGCTCTTGCGAATGAGAGGCATCAATTGTAAAGCGCTTTGGATAAAAGCGCTATATAAATGCAGTCCATTTACCATTTACCATTTGAGCAAGACACCTAACCCCTAATTGCTCCCAATGAGTTGATTGGTACCTTGCATGGCAGCCTTTCACCATTGGTGTGTGAGTGTGTGTGTGTGAATGGGTGAATGAGAGGCATCAATTGTAAAGCACTTTGGATAAAAGCGCTATATAAATGCAGTCCATTTACCATTTAGATAACAGGTAAAACACACCGGACTTACTGGATGCAGTGTTGTGCTTCACTGGATCAGTGTTTGTACTGCCGCATGCTGTTCCTCCCTGAGCTTTTAGCAGACAGAGGTGCACACAAAGCCAAGAGTGGAAAAACTGGTTGCGCTTTTTTTTCCCCATTGTTTTTGTTATTTTTACTAGACAGGAGAAAACACTGAAACCAACGTCTGTCCGAAATCAAGCCCAAACAAGCATACAGCTGGTTATGTCACCATTTCAGGCATGACCAATCACAGCCAAGCATGGCTCGTTTTGTCACAGTCCCATGGTCTTGTGCAACTGGGACAAATGCAGCAGCTGTGGGTTGCCTAGACGTGGCATTTAACTGGCTGCAGTGGTGGACCTTCGGTTTGACAGGAGTGTGTTCCACATGCTGAACGCCATGTGCAATGCGTTGTGTGCAGTGCGATGTGTGAAGTGAGAAGCAATGCTGGCTTTCTGTGCAGTGCTGAAGGACCTGGTGCTGATCCCTGTGCACACCAAGCCCTCGGACTCGGTGAGGGAGCTGGACGAGCTGTATGACGTCTTCCTGGCCGTGAAGAGGAAATGGAAGACTGACGTAAGCTTGGCTGTGACATCACAGTGCCGTGTGTGGAACCTGTGCAACTGTGACATCACAGTGCCGTGTGTGGAACCTGTGCAACTGTGACATCACAGTGCCATGTGCGGAACCTGTGGAGCTGTGACATCAAAATGCTGTGTGCAGAACAGGTGCATCTGTGACATAAGTGGTTAAGGAATTGGAAACAATATAGAATGGGCCTAGACATTTATCTCTTAAACGGCACTGGATCCACTGAATTTCCGATGCTGCTTTTCTACCAAAATAATTATTTTGCTAACAAAAAGATAATACTGCTCCAAACATTATTTACGTCACAGCTAGCCAGGTGGCTTTTCAAGCTGGTCAACGCTTTGCTTAGCCAGCAAAGAAATTTAAAGAAAGTACTCAAAATAGCTTAAGAAAATTGCTAACGAGAACAACAGCAACAACAAAGATATTCATATATATTTCAGTGATACATACTACTGTACAAAACAATAAAACGTATAATTTACGGCAAACCTCTTGCTTGCGTGAATGGTAGCTGGAGATATAGCCCTCAGTGTGATTTTGTAATTGTGTGACGGTTATGTTTTTTAATAGCGCAATGGTAATTATAAAATGTTTTTTAAACTTACAGTTGTGTGGGGTTCACAGGGTTAAGCTCACTAACAGTTATCACCCGGCACCATAGGGGCTTTCCTTTGTCTTTATTTCTTTAATCATCCCTGATGTGACAGCATTCGACCAAACTTCAGAGGCCCCATGAAATGCTTCTGGAAAAAAAAACATCACCCCTGATATCTATTTCCCGTTGATAAGACAGCCAATCAGCAGCAAGGCCTTGCAGATTCAATGTGATTGACAAAAATACATCACATGATCGCATGGAAGCTGTAAGACTTTGCTGCTGATTGGCTGTCTTATCAACACCCCACCAGGGAAACGGTGAGGGTCTGAATTGCTGATCTCATCATTATGGGTTCTATTCTTCTGTACGGTGTTTGAGTATGTGATGATGATGATGTGATGATGATGATGGTGATGGGACCTTGACCAAAATGGCTGTTCTCCAGAACATCATGATCTTGGGAGACTTCAACGCAGACGGGGCCTACGTCTCCAGCAGGGGCATGCAGGCCATCCGAATTCGGAGCGACAGGAACTTCCACTGGCTGATCCGGGACGACGTGGACACCACAGCCAACACAGGAAACGAGCACACCTACGACAGGTGGAGGCTGTGGGGGTGACATCACCATACCACGCACCAATCACCGCCGTGCAGTACAAGGTCAAGGTTCAGCACGTGAAACACAAAAGCAATAAATGTCAACCCTAACCCTAACAACAATAACCGAAACGAGAGAAGATCGATCTTTTTTTCCGATACTTTCATTTAATTTCTTCAAGCCTAAACCAGGGTTTTCAAGCAGTGATTATTTTGTGATTTTTTAAAATCTGGTGAGAGGGGGGTTAGATCTGAAAAACCATGTGACAGGTGACACAGCAATACAGAGAAGGGGAACGTTACGGGAGAACAGTGGAAAGGGCTGCAAACCTTCATTGTTCATGGACTTGACTGTCTTTGCAGGATAGTGGTGTATGGAGATGACATGCTGGATGCCATCGTGCCGAACTCAGCCCAACCGTTCAACTTCCAAAAAGCTTTTAATCTGACAGAGGAAATGGTGAGACTCTTAAATTTATAGTGAAACATGCCTCTGATTGCGCCTGTATTTACCTTCTTCACTACAGCATGTTCCAGTCCAATGTGTCTTAAATGGTTTAGACTCTATGGTACAGATGTGTGATTTCAGACTCTATGGTACAGATGTGTGGTTGCAGTCTCTATGGTAGAGATGTGTGATTTTAGACTACCATAGAGATGTGTGATTTTAGAGTACCATAGAGATGTGTGATTTTAGACTCTACAGTAGAGATGTGTAATTTTAGACTCTGTGGTAGAGATGTGTGATTTTAGACTCTACAGTAAAGATGTGTGATTTTAGAGTACCATAGAGATGTGTGATTTTAGACTCTATGGTAGCGATGTGTGTTTGGATTAATTCCATATTTTAATGACTGAATCAGGCGCTGGACGTGAGTGATCATTACCCTGTAGAGGTGGAACTGAAGAGTCTCCCTCAGGAGGGGCGAAAACGTGGATCAGAGCAGCAACATTCCGGAGGAGGTGCAGATGATAATAAAAATAATAATTATAATAATAATAATAATACCTTCAAGTAAACAGCCTTGAGATACACATTTTTGACTTTAGTATAAATAAACTAATAATGTACTCATTTAGTGTGTAATTTGCAGTACTGTGTATTGTGCTGAGTGTTCCATTTTGTATTAATTTGTATATTGTGTGGGTAATTGTGGGTTCAGCTGTGTATTGGTTTGTCATGTACTTTTTTGTGCATTAGCTTATGTGATTGGTTATGTATTGTGTCATTTAGTTGTAATGACGTGCCTGATACATGCATATTTGTATCATGTACAATCTCTCACAGACTCACACACGGAGGAACTGTACCAGGAAGTCCTGGAGCTGAAGAAGAAAAACCAGCTTCTAAAGCAAGAGAAACTCAAACTGCAGATTCAGATGCTGCACATGCAAATGGCTCAGGAAAAAAAATGAGCTCAGATTTCACTTCAGTGGAACAGTGGACTGCTGCTCAAAGTGGACACACCACTGGTCACAGAAATGACTTCAGTAATTGAACAAGTGGAGACAAAACATGGTTCTTTAATGAATAATATTTTTGTTTTATATTTTTAGTTTTAAACATTTTTTTGAGCATGTCCTTATCAATAACATAAGAAAATGAATAATAAAATTGTTCAATTGTAATTTTAAAAATGCAGGGCTGCCCAACCCTGATCATGGAGATCTGCCAGCCTGTAGGTTTTCATTTCAAACCTAATTTTACTGATTAGCAGCTCA
The DNA here is from genome assembly GCF_018555375.3 of Anguilla rostrata. Taxonomy (NCBI): domain Eukaryota; kingdom Metazoa; phylum Chordata; class Actinopteri; order Anguilliformes; family Anguillidae; genus Anguilla; species Anguilla rostrata. The sequence continues at coordinate 962,375 of NC_057943.1, read as the reverse complement.
ACACGCTGTTGAATGCGGGTGCTTTGTTAGGGTTGGAGGGAATACTTGTCGGACGGTAGATCTCCATTATTAGGGTTGCGCATATACTATACAGCTACATGTCTGTCTGTCTCCCTGTCTGTCCCCTTTGCCTCTCTCTCACTCTCTCTCCCCCCTCACTCTCTCATTCTCTCTGTCCCACTTTCTCTCTCTCCCTCTCTCACTCCCCCTCTTTCTCACTCTCTCTCTCCCCGCTCACTCTCTCATTCTCTCTGTCCCACTTTCTCTCTCCCTCTCCCATTCACTGTCCCGCTCTCTTTCTCTCACTCTCTCATTCTCTCTCTAACTAGGATGAGTCAAATGCAGAGGACAATTTACCTCACCGTGTTCAATAAACTGTGTCTTGTCATTCATTGGTTTATATTTAGCAGACAATGTGCTGTATGTGTTTATAGAGTGCATAGCTAATAAAGTTTTGTCCTGTTCGATTGCAGAAGCTAAGCAGGAGTCGGCTAGTATGGAACCATTTGGCAAACGTGTGCAACTGTGCGTGCGTTGTCAGTCATTAATTAATTAATTAGTGCTATGAATAGAATTTATACTCCTACAAGCGCAATGATTTAACTTTGCCCTGGGGATGCTATATGTTTAAATGTTTAGTCATAACGTGAATTTTGTAAAACCAAAGGGCAAGAGCCAGGTAAGAGCAGCAGAACCTGTTTGCACCTGCTTAGAAATATTCTGTGTACTATTACCACCTAGTGTTAGATACTGCCATCTGCGGGTTAAGTAACAGGTCAGGCATCATTTTCGAGGCGTTGTTGGATCATTCATCCTGTCAAGATACTGCCCTAGCGCATGGATGGGTCCCATGGTCCGGTGTCTGTTAAGGCTCTGTTCCAGAGTGTGGATGGGCCCTATGGTCTGGTATCTGTTAAGGCTCTGTTCCAGTGTGTGGATGGGCCCTATGGTCTGGTATATGTTAAGGCTCTGTTCCAGAGTGTGGATGGGCCCTATGGTCTGGTATATGTTAAGGCTCTGTTCCAGTGTGTGGATGGGCCCCATGGTCAGGTATCTGATAAGGCTCTGTTCCAGAGTGTGGATGGGCCGCATGGTCTGGTATTGGTTAAGGCTCTGTTCTAGTGTGTGGATGGGGGCCCATGGTCTGGTATCCATTAAGGCTCTGTTCCAGAGTGTGGATGGGCCCCATGGTTTGGTATCTGTTAAGGCTCTGTTCCAGAGTCTGGATGGGCCCCATGGTCTGGTATCTGTTAAGGCTCTGTTCCAGAGTGTGGATGGGCCCCATGGTCTGGTATCTGTTAAGGCTCTGTTCTAGTGTGTGGATGGGCCCCATGTTCTGGTATCTGTTAAGGCTCTGTTCCAGAGTGTGGATGGGCCCCATGGTCTGGTATCTGTTAAGGCTCTGTTCCAGAGTGTGGATGGGCCCCATGGTCTGGTATCTGTTAAGGCTCTGTTCTAGTGTGTGGATGGGCCCCATAGTGTGGTATGACAGTGGACTTGTCTTGTCTGTCTGCCTGTTGAGGTGCACAGGACGTGTCTTACTCTGCGTGTGTCTGTGTGAACCTGACCTCTGTACCGCAGAGGGCAGCTATGGCTGCGGGTGACAGAACATCACCTGCTCCAGAGCTGCAGTGAGCATTCCGACCTGGGGTAAAAGAACTTTTGCATAGGTGGCCTAAGACCTTCAGAATGTAAAATATCCGGCGCAGTTCTGCTGTCTTTCAAATTCCTGTTTGTCTGTTTTCGTCTCTTTGTTCACGAGCTCTCGTCTCACGCATGTGCACACATTCCTGTGGCCGCACTGCGCTCTGAAACGGCACACCTGCTCAGATTTGACCGCCATTTCCACATTTCTGTGCTTTATTTTATGCTGGTGCTGAAGCAACACTTCCCTCTTAGCCCCGGCTTCCTGAAAAAATTATTTTAGTGCAAAAAGTTGCAAGTTTTGCTTGCACAGGGACACGGAAACTCCGTAGACATGGTGTTATATTGTCACCCCACCTGCTGAAATATCACTAATGGAAATTGATAATTTGATTATTGATAATCAATAATTTACTTATTTAAATTGAAACGCGGCAGTATTAAAATATGCTTCACATCAGCGGAGAACTCTCATTTTAATAATTCATGAGTGCTGACATCATACAGGAAGTGGGAGGAACTTCCTTATAGAGACAACTCTGACGATCCGAGCTGTTGTTGTTTCTTTGCGCTGCACCGAAGACTTGCAAATAACAGCAAGACAGCTAGTTATTCAACTAGCCACTGCAATAAAAACAAGCAATTCCGTTTCATAACGGACTGAATTTGTACCTGTCAGACGGGCAGGCCGTTTCAATGCATTTCAGAGATCTGAAATTACTGTGGAGATGGACGCTTACGATTTGTTTACAAGCTGCAGGAAGGGCGACGTTTCTAGAGTGAGGTGAGTCTGTTCAGAACAGGCTAGCTCAGCTAGCTAATGTTGTCTGTGCAGTTTAAAAGCAAATCGATGATATGAAGTTACGTTTATTTATAGATTTGCGGTGCTTCAGTTTGTAGCACCTTGTCAAATGTTAAATACCTCGTCAAAAGCTAATGTTCGCTAACTATAAATGTTTGTATATGCGTCATTGGCTAGCTAGGCAGTGTTACTAACCTAGCAGGCTAAGGTTACACTTTCTTAAAGTTAAATAATGTTTATGTGGTTGTCAGACATTTGTGATATATTGGCAGGGCGCTGTCGGCATTGACCATTACGGTCAGCCAAATATTGGTTATTGACATAGGCTAAAGAATTTCCACATTATTTACTCCGAGTGATTGCACTTCTGAGTTGGGGTGAAAAGCTGCACAAGGCATTGTTTGCAACCAGCTGTCCACATTGTTGTGTAATAGTCATTAAAAAATGTAAGAATTCTTATGCATTTTGTTGTGGCGAGTGATATTTCCAGTTTCAAACAGTGCTGGAAATGACATGAGTCAGTTGGAAGGTCATTTTATTGAAACGATTTGGATTTTGAAGTTTATCTGGCTCCATTCATTTTCAAATCCTGTAGCCGGAATGTTTTGGACGTTTTGTTTGGAAAAGTGGGGAAAAGTGGTATAGGAGCATGATGTGCCCATGATAACGTGATGCATATGCTTTGGTACTACTGGGCATCATACCTGTATCTCAGAGTCCATGCCTGGCACCAGTACCCCCTCTGGCTTAGTCGCAGAGGTCCGGGGGACTTGTTTTTAACTCGTGAGAGACTCGGAGGTCTAAAACGCGTTATGGGTGCAGGTGGTATAGGCCTGAGGGGGCAGTTCCAGCATCTCAGAAATTAAGCAGTCCTGTGCGCCAGTCTCAGAGGTCTGGACTTGGGTTCCACATGTGGAAGATTCCAGACGGTCTGCAGGCCAGTGGTCCCTGGTCCTGGCC